>NC_135502.1:156389264-156707598 GCF_052857255.1 Amblyomma americanum
TGAGATGTTGGTATTCAAGAGTATAGAGTAAGGGATCGTTGCACGTGGCAGTCATAAACTGAAAACGATGAGGAGGAGGAGGATGAAAAAACTTTTATTGCTCTATTAAGCAGAGGTTTTAGCCGCTTCCGGATGTCTTCTTCCCTTGGGCAGAAATCCCGGTTGATCCGGCGGTTGGTTCCCTTGTTCCAGAGCCCCACTGAGCTGTGCCACCTCGCATGCTTGCTGCACTAGGCTTCTTTAAACCGACAGCTCGCTGCTGGTGAGCGGGCCCTCCCGCTGTTCCGCATTGGGCTCTTTTAACTTATGGAAGGAGAAGTTGTTCTTGCATTCCCATGTGATGTGGTATAACGTGGGGGTTGCCCCGCACCACGTGCATATGTCCGCGTATTGGTTCGGATACATTTTGTGGAGTGTGTGTAAGTTGTAGAAGGGCCTGTCTGCAGTCTTCGCCAGCCGACTGCTTTGTATTGTGTTAAGTGTGGGTGCGACGGGGGATACGTTATTCTCCTGCCTCTGTGATAATTCAGTATCTCCACGAACTTTGGCTCCACCGTCGTGGTGGGTTCCGATCCCGTTGATGTGTCCGCTCGGTTAGTAAGCTCGGGAGCTAGATCATCGGCCCTCTGGTTCCCCTTCACTCCGGCGTGTCCCGATACCCAGAAAATCTTATGTTGTATTTGTGTGTTCGGGGGCCTTGCTTGGAGGATTATGCGCAGCGCCTCTTTGCTGACTCTACCGGCGGTGTAGTGTCTGCATGCCGTTTTTGAGTCCTTGAGAATTCTGAGCGACTCGTTCCTACGGTACCCTTCCGCTACCGCTAGAACTACGGCAGCTTTTCCTCCCTCGGATACCCTGCCGCTTCTCAGTGTTGCGCAGGTGATCATGTCACCTTTTTGGTTCACCACCACTGACGCAACTCTGTGTTCATTAGAGTTTCTGTTCCACGGGTGTAGGGCCACATCCGTATATACTACGTTTTTGTCATTCGCGAGGTGCTTTACTACATATTCTGCCCTTGCAGCTCGCCTTGCCGTGTGCAAGTTTGGGTACATGTTCCTTGTTAGGAGGCAAACCCTGATGGTTTGGCGAATGTAATCAGGGATGCTCGCTTCCCTATCCTCTGTTTCGTTACTGATGTATCCCAACGCTGAAATCGAGTCGTACCGAAAAGAACCAGATTAGGGACGCTACATGCAACTGGTGCATTTAGAGCTGACTTTGCCATTCTACTGCATCATTCTGTAAAATACAGCTGTGACCTGTTATCCAAACGAAGCGCACCTTTTTCACCCATCCAGAAATAAAAAACCTTTGTGAGCGTCCTAAAAATGCGTTTCGTGTGGACTCCAGCGCAAACAAAACAGAGAGACAATCTGAAAGGAATAACCCCTGAGAAACATTTGTCGAAATTTCCAAAGCGGCCAGCCCAAGAGCCATAAACTCTGCTAGAAATATGGTTGTGTAATCCGGGACTCTAACCGAAAAGCTCCACGAAACTCTAAAAAAACACGAACCCATGTCTTCCGGTGGGCCCCAGACGCATCTGTAGCTATCACAGCATGTCGCGGGTAATGAGCAAGGTGAGCAAAGACGAGTCCAGTTAATGTCCTTGCAGGCAGATGCTTCGGATTAGGTGGGAAGATATATATAAAAGCAGTATCCACAGGGGACGCTGCCCAGTCAACTCTGCATAAAAAATTGAGATCCACACCAATGTTGGATTAAAGGTTCTGAGTAAATACAAATTGAAGGAGGTGGAACCTTGGTTAATGAGGAGTGAGAAAGGGGGCTAGGTGCGAGACGAAAACAGGTATAACCACACCAGGAGCCGACCCAAATGCCCGAAAAAAAGTCCGGACAGTTAAAAGGCGAAAGCGGGAGTTAAGTTCGGGAATACGAGCCTCCAAGTACAGAACTGCGGTGGAAACTGATTAAGGAAGACCTAGGCAGAGACGCAGTGCGCGCCTATCTAACAGCAGCAACGAATGAAGCTTATATTTAGAGGAGCCAGGGAAAAGTATGCAGCCAAATTCAAATTTGGTCTGACATAGGCTTTGTAGAGAAGTACAAGGCTGATCCCGGCGCATGCCAAATATCCTATTACTTATCCGCAGTAGCCCACCTAGTGCACGGTCACCTTTCTCAACATTAGTCTTGATGTGGGGCCGCCAATCCATCATCATCATCAGCCCTACTACACCCACTGCAGGGCAAAGGCCTCTCCCATGTCTCTCCAATTAACCCTATCCTTTGCCAGCTGCATCCACCCTTTGCCTGCAAACTTCTTAATCTCATCCGCCCATCTAAGCTTCTGCCGCCCCCTGCTACGCTTACTTTCTCTTGGAACCCACTCCGTTACCCTTAAAGACCAGCGGTTATCTTGCCTTCGCATTACATGCCCTGCCCAAGCCCATTTCTTTCTCTTGATTTCGACTAGGATGTCCATAGTGGCATCCATAGTGGCATCATAAATGACGTCTAGGTACCTCAACGATTCTACATGAGGTATGCTGTCCGAGCGTTAATGTAGCGATATGTATAGAGGCATGTTGTTTTTAAAAACTAGCACGCTGCTTTTGTGCACATTTCATACCAAATTTAATGTATCCAGCGAAACCTCGAGCGCATTGACGTAATTCTGGCGAGAACGATATAGGGCATGAATGTCTGCTAGAGAAGCAAAGAAGGCTATGTTATCTGCATAAACATATACACTAACATCAGGGTGTACTGGAATGTCGCACATCAGCAGATTGAATAGAAGTGGCGAAAGTACAGAAGTTTGTGGCACGCCTCTGGTTTGGGCAAGCAAAAGAACTGCCGTCCTGTTAAAAATTCGCGGATCTATGTATAAATGTAGCACGGCGGGTGTAATAATGCCAATTTAGTGAGAAGGATCGTATATTCAACACTCTCGTGCGCTTTAGCAATGTCAAGCGTCACTAATGCCGATTCTTCTTTCCTGAGCATACAAAGGCAGACTCTGCTCTCTAAATCGACATGGGCAGACGAAATGAATCATACGTGGAGAAAGCCAATCTCGGAAGAACTTAATGCGTTTACTTCTGAATCATGCCGGGATAGGTGGCTGTGCACAATTATTTCTATGACCTTTACCAAATTGATTGTTTGAGCTATCGGCCAAATGTTATCAATATGGAAGCATTTCTTTGAACCTTTTAATAGCAATATTATTTTCTCCACCTTCAAGGAGTGCGGCAACCGTGCAGTTTCCAGTGATATATTGACCAGATCGATGACGTCCGAATTGAAGTCTTGCGCTAAGATTTTCAACATTCTGACCGTAACACTATCCCAACCCGGAGCTGAGGATTGCATTAAAGAAACTTCAGTTGTTAGCTCTGAATTTTCAACCAAAACATAGTCTGAGCAGGGGTAGGGGGCGAACAAAGTGATTCTACTCTGCTCCTGAAAACGTGAAGCAAATCCTTGAGCAATTCGCTCTAAATCATCATCGCCTCGTGTGGAGAGAGCACCACCGAGCTGGTTAACTGCATGGCTGATGAGTTTACATTCTGTTCCATAAAACGATACAAAGCCTTCCTATTTTTTGGGTTCGACAACTATGTGTTCAATATTTGATTGTAGTCATCCTTTGCCTTTGCTATGCTTCATTTAAACGAGGCCGAGAAATATTTGTAGTTCAACCATTCTGCAGGGCTCTGATTATGCGAAAACGTCCTCCACGCTGCTTTCCTACGAAGGGAAGTTGTCTCACACGCGTCATTCCGCCATGGGGATGGCGATTTATTGCAAATAGCAGAACGCACAGTGAACTGGGAGCTCTCCGTAGCCTTTAAAATTGAAGAAAACACTCGCTGATCCCTGTCGGTCCTACATGAACAAGGATCAGATGTAAGGGAGGCGTGCAAAGATGTTTGTAGGCAGCAAGATTAATTTTCAGGCAAACCATGATCTCAAAGTGGGCTCACCATTACGTTGAAAGTAATTGACAGGTGGTCACTAGGTGTTCCACAGATAATTGTGGACCATGGATCTATACCTACTCCTCTTGCTGCCAAGGACAAATCTATAACTGAGCGCGAGTGTCTGCGGATCAAGGTTATGGCCCGAGAATTGCAACACCGCACATCATTTGCTGAAATCCATGCCCATACCATATGTCCTTGTGAATCAGTATAGGAACCCCTGACGACTTGATGTGAGTTGAAGTCCCCAGCAATGATTACCCTGCTAGAGATTGCAAGTAAGCTGTCTAGGTGGTCTGCTCTGCATACTCCATTTAGAAAATAGACGTTTGCGACAGTGACAGTAGAACCGTGTGGCAAAGTGAGATCTATAGCTAGAAGCTCGTAATCAGAATTCATTACTTTTTTTAGTTATTAATGCCCGGTGAAACAATTTTGGTGAAATCAGGGTCAGCAGCCCACCGCCCCTACCATTTATGCGGTCCATACGGAATACAAAACTTGTTTAAAGAAAATGACTTACTAAGAGAGTGCCAAGACTCTTGCAAGACTACAATATCTAGGTTATGAGAACATAGAAGAATGTTTAAATAAAGAAAAGAAGATGCAATAGAGCGGCAATTACAGTGGAAAACCTTTACACCCGCCATGATGCCTACTCGAGAATAGAGGCTGAAACAGCCTCTTCTAGCATATCTGACTTGGAAGACAGTCTAGGGCGCCCTTTTTTGGTCTTGAGCTGGGGAACGGAGGACTTGGAAGGAGAGGTTGAAGCACGACGCTTCTGCGCAGGACAAGCCATTTCTACCTCATTAGTGCAAAGAGTGTGACGAGAAATACTTACAGGGACGCTTGTTGTGAAGATGGTGCTCGTGGAACTAGAAGCTGAGGTTGAGAAATAGCCTGAATTGCAATAATATCAGACAACACCTGCGTGAAACTGCTGATCATGCGCTCGACCACAACTGAAACTGCTTTTTCGACGCCACTCCGTTCCGCGCCTCTGCCAGCTTCGTCTACTTCGTCACTTTGTCATTTAAAGAGAACGGACGCAATATGGTTTCCTGAAGCACACCGGAGTTCATACTTAATAATTTCGATGTATACCATTGATTTCCACAAACCTAGATCTGCCGATTCGGCTTGTGTTTTCTAGTGCAGAAATTGATGTTTATTTCTCACTATTATTAGCCTGTTAAATATTTATCTCTTTTCTACTCTGTCTAAAACCACGAAAAGGTCCATAGTAGCACTTCAACTTGTTTATTATCATTCAGAGTCTTCACAGAGTGATTGGCTGCCTCTACTTGTTGTGATACAGTTGAGTTTTTTGAGAAAACAATGATTATTTGAAAAAAAAGATTTTGTTGATTAACAATATTTGTATACAGTGCATTTGCAAAAAGCGAAATTTAAATAGATTGGCCTATTATATGAAAACTTGCAGCTTGTTTGCAGTATTGTGCACTGAGGTATTGGGGTCACCTTAGCAGTAAGCCAGTTATTAGTTACCCGTTTCTGCTCAAGTGAGGTTTTTATTATAATGATCACATAATGTCGACTCATGCCACATGCCTACGCAAAAAAAGCATTTGGTATGCTGTCCAGTTCGAGATTTTTTTAACATTTACAGTTGGCACAAGAGATAACGTTCCTTCATACATTAATTTAAAGGGTAACTTCAAATGCAATGAAGGTCGAAAACCCATCAACGTGGTTTCTAATCTCGACCGGGCAATGAACGTCACAAATCGGTCTGCTTCCCTGACTAACTGCTCAGAGGTATTCGGCCCTCTGGTTTTTGGAAACTTCGCGCCGCAGAACGCTCGCACGCGTGTGACAAGAGGTGGACAAGTCCATTAACAGTTACTTTGCGGATGCCATCGACCTGTGCAAATTACCGAATGCACAGATTTCGGACGCCGATAAGGTCACACATGCCCTCAAGAGTCTCCACTCTGACACCTTTCAGATCTGGTCAGTGCAAAACGTAGCTCTGTTGACGATGTCGGCAGATTATGTCAAAGTACCCAAGAACTACGTATGCAAATACAATGCTCTGACTTGCGAACACACTACGCCGAACACATTTCCAGTCACTGGCAGGGCCGACGGCTTCAGCTAGCCAGTCCGTGCAGATGCAGCACATTAAAGAATTCATCCAAGAATCTGATCGAGAGCTGTCACTTTCGTAACATCCCCAATACCCACCCCCATGTCTGGCTCTTTTTCTGCGCCAACTTAATGAACAGGTCGCCAAGGCTGTTTCAACCGTTCATTATCCTACACCTGTCGCTAACCCATAGCGTTGGCTTTGCCAGATATAGGCTGTCAAGTTGTGTTTCGACTGCAGTGTCAAATATATTAAGGAGCCTGAATTAAATTTTAAAGAAAAATGGTGTGAACAAGACGACGCGAATTATTCGAAGAAAAAAGAAGATGAAGAAGAAGCATTCGTTGAGGTGGAGAGAGTTGATTAGTGGAGAAACATTCGGTGAGGTGGAGAGAGGTGACTGGTGGAGAAGAGAAGATGACGACAAGGCTTACGTGGACTAACACCGAGGCTATAAAAGGGCAAGTGAGAGCGAGGGACATAAGAGGAACAGCAGAGAAGCGGAGGCTCCAGCGGGTCATGGACACATCGGCTTGAAGAGAGCGACGCCGGCTACTGTTCAGGTGAGCTCGCGTTCTACGACTCCGCATCGTGCACCTCCTGCCGTGCCTGAGCCCATTCCGGGGAGTCAACACAAGACGCTACCACCTGCTACGGCCAGGGGTGTCTCCAGCGCTGTTGCCACCCATCCGGGTGGTGCCCCCACGCCAACGCCACAGGCTTCATCTCCACGGGCGCTTGGACCTAGAGCTTGTACGACGCAGCCAGCGACGCCAGCCCAAGCGCGTTGAACACCGCCAACGACGTCATGCCATCGCGGCGAACGCCGCCAACTGGATCCATACAACGCCGCAGCCGCACCGAACCAACCGTGAGCACGAACGCCGACCGCTAATAGTAGAACACTAGTAGTAGACGCTAGTGGCAGTGTGCTCGGGTCGTGTGTATTTATAGGCTGTGTGCTTTGTGTTAGTTTTGTTAGTTTTGTGTTCTAGTATGTGTGCCACGTAGGGCGTATTAAATGTGCGTTTATGTGGGTATACCCGTCGCCTAGTCCATTCTTTCGGTCCGAGTGTTCTCCGGAAAGATCCCTGACAAAGATAAGTGGTGAGCCTGTGCCAGGATACATTTCCTTTTTTGCTTTGTCTCGGATCTCGGATCGACGGCAGAATGTATGGATATGGCAAAAACGTAAGAGCTGCCGCTCAAGCTGGAGTTAAGCAAAGAGGCGTTGCGTCTATATGACGAGGAGGGAAAGAGGCAGATAGGCAGAGAGAGGAAAGGGCGCAAGCACGCGCAGACGCTCGTGATGCAGATGAACGCGAGGGGAAAAGAGCTCGCGAGGCGGAAGAGCGAGAAGAGAAAAAAGCTCTCGAGGCAGATAGAAGAGCTCGCGAGGCAGAACAGGAGAAAAGAAGGATAGAACGGGAGAAGGAGTTTATTTTGTGGAAACAGGCGCATGTCGCGGGAGGATATGAGGAGATCACGGACAATGATCAGCGTTCCTTAGCGGGTACAGAATCTTCTAGACCAGCCAGAGTTTGCCCAAGGAAGCTGATGGCTCCTTTTGATGACAAGAGAGATGATTTGGATGCATATCTACAACGATTCGAGTGGATAGGTTTGGGTCAAGGCTGGGAGCGCTGTGAACGGGCTACGGCATTGAGCATGTGTTTAGTCAGAGAGGCGCTGAGTGCTTTTGGAAGGATGCCTGCTGCTGATTTCATGGACTACGAGAAAGTAAAAAAGGCACTCCTCCTAAGATGCAGGCTTATGGCAGAGGGTTTTCGTGAGAGATTTCGCACCGCGAAACCTGAGGATTCGGAAACCGCGATGCAGTTTTCCTGGAGGCTGACCAACTATTTTGACAGGTGGCTTGATATGTCAAACACAGAAAATAGTTTTGAAGGGGTACGTGACAAGCTGGTCACAGAGCAATTTTTAGCGTGTTGCAGCTCAAAGCTGGCGCTACTCCTGAAGGAAAGAAAGTTGTGTTCGTTGGAAGAGTTCGCCGACACTGCTGACCAATTCGTCGAGGCTCAAGGGATAAGAAATTTGAGTAAGGCAAAGGAGGAAACCCAAAAGGTCCTAGAGACAGATGCGGCAAATCCAAGAGTATATGGCGGTTCATCTAAGGCGCCAGTAAGGTGTTTTCGCTGCGGCAAGGTGGGACGCCGTGCAGCTCACTGTCGGACTAGTAGCGCTGCCCAAAACACACAGGTTGTGTGTCAAGGCTGTAAGAGGAGCAGTCATACTCTAGATGAGTGCCGATACAGAACGCAGGACCGAGCTGCATGCGTTGTCGACTCAAGCGTACAACTTGTCACGCCATCCGAAGTTCCACAGCTGAAAGGAGAGCAAAGGCCGCTGGAAAATGAGGCAGTGAGTGGAACACCCAAGTCGAAAGCAGCAATGCCAGTTGTCGTTGGGCAAATCGGGGACCGTCCTATATTGGTGCTTAGAGACAGCGGAGCCAACACAGTCTTGGTTCGTAGAAGCCTGGTGAAGGACTAGGATCTTACAGGGGAAGCGTCGGCCGTCACTCTTGTAGATAGCACAGTGAGGTACCTTCCTGAAGCAAGGATTCTAGTGTCCACGCCATATTATACCGGACAGGTTGTAGCAAAATGCATAGAGCCACCCATTTACAATCTCATCTTGTGAAACATTACGGGTGCAAGAGGTGTCGAAGACCCCGATCCCGAGTGGAGGATGCTCGACGGTGAAGAACATCCAAAGGAGGAAAGGCCTGCGACAGCTCTGACGCGTACAGTCACTTTTTCGTCGACAGTGGAGACACAAGCTCAAGCGACAGCCTGAGCAACGCAGCGTCCGCTCTCTGCTCCTGTTACATTGTGCCTGAGCGTCACACCGGGCAAATTTGCAATTAGGAAAAAGGAAGACCGGAGTTTGAAGGCTTGCTTCGAAAGAGTCGGGGAAAGAGTGAAAAGAAAGAAGAGTAGGACGTCATTCGAATATAAATTGGTAAATGGTCTTCTGCACAGGGAATGCATATTTAGTTCAGGAAGGCGGGTCCAACAGCTGGTGTTACCAAGCGATATGCGAGAGACCGTACTACGCTTAGGACATGACGCCATTATGGCCGGACTCCAGGGTGTTCAAAAAACGATGTCTAGGATCACCGAGGAGCTCTTTTGGCTGGGTGTTCAGAGTGACGTTAAGTGCTTTGTTCGCTCATGTGACGTGTGCCAGCGCACAGTTCCGAAAAGAAGAGTTGGTCCCGTAACACTGGGCAAGATTCCAGCCATCGACCTACCGTTTCAGCGAGTGGCGGTTGACATTGTGGGTCCAATCTCTCCTGTATCCGCCAAAGGCAATATATATGTGCTTACTCTGGTTGACGTGGCCACTCGTTATCCTGACGCTATTCCACTGAGAACTATTGACAGTATCCAAGTGGCGGAGGGTCTTGTGGAAATGTTATCGCGTTATGGGTTCCCGAGGAAAATGTCGAGTGACCGTGGCTCGAGCTTCACATCGGATCTAATGAAGGAGGTTAACCGCCTTTTGTCAGTAAGACAGTTACTGACGACGCCTTACCATCCCATGTGTAATGGGCTTGCTGAGCGGTTCAACGGCATCCTCAAAAATATGATCAAAAAAATGTGCCAGGAGAGACCTACTGATTGGAATAGATATCTCCCAGCTCTCTTGTTCGCTTACCGCGAAGTACCACAGAAGAGTCTTGGTTTCTCGGCCTTTGAGATGTTGTATGAGAGAACCGTTAGAGGTCCACTTACAATACTCTAGGAGCTGTGGGCTAATAAAGAGACTTCATAAGATCTTAAGACAACATACACATACGTGTTTGAGTTGCGGGATAGGTTGAATGAAACTTACAGGCTTGCACATCAAAGCCTGGCAAAGGCACGTGAACGCCAAAAGAGATGTTATGAAAAGAAAGGCATTCACAGAAATCTGAATCCGGGCCACAGGGTTCTTGTGTTGCTACCCATGAATCATAATAAGTTACTGATGCAGTGGAAGGGCCCGTACCTTGTGACGCGGAAGAAAAAGGAAATGAATTATGAGGTAGTGATAGATGGCACTAAGAGGGTTTTCCATGTTAATATGTTTAAGAAATATGAAGAACGAGGTCCCGTACGGCGGTACGCCCCCAGGGAAACTTGTTCGGTAGTGGCCGAGGAGACAGGTGATGCTGCCGAGGTGTCCACGTTCAGTGGGAAGAAAAACGCAGGAGGGGATGAGGTACTGAGGAAGCCCAATTTGAATGCAGACAGAAGATTAGAGCCCCACTCCAAATCAAGAGGGAGACGTTTTGGGATGGGCCAAGCCAAATTGAGGTCGTATGTCACAAATTAGACTTTTATAGAAATAGAGCTAAGTGGTCAGCCCTGGGTGTCTCTGGGATATATCATGTGGTTGCTGTGTTAATGTGCCTTTGTGATTTACCTTGTTGTGTTTGTTGTTGTTATTGTTGGTGTTATGTGATCATACAATCGAGTGTTGTGGACGTGAACATGATTATTAAGGACTATGTGCGGACAGCGGCAGTGGCGTCTTCTGGAAACGCAATTTGCTCTGCTGTGTTAGTGGTGTGCGTTTGGTGTGTGGTAGACCTCTGCGGTGTGATGTGTGCTGGGTATAGAATAGCCACAGAAGATAGTCGGTTGGCATGGATGGCTTGAAGAGAGTATGACGTGAGCAGTTTTTCATGGAAAAACTCTTGAGAGAGGGGGCCTTGTCACATATAATAACGAGCCAAAATAAATTTTAAAGGAAAAATGTGTGGAGAAGACGACGCGAATTAAGCGAAGAATAAAGAAGATGAAGAAGAAGCATTCGGTGAGGTGGAGAGAGATGATTGGTGGAGAAGCATTCCGTGAGGTGGAGAGAGATGATTGGTGGAAAAGAGAAGAAGACGACGACAAGGCTTACGTGGACTAACACCGAAGCTATACAAGGGCGAGTGAGAGCGCGGGACTTGGGGGAACAGCAGAGAAGCGGAGGCTCCGACGAGTCAGGGACACATCGGCTGGAAGAGAGCGACGCCGGCTACTGTTCCGGTGAGCTCGCCTTCTACCACTCCGCATCGTGGACCCTCCTGCCGTGCCTGAGCCCGTTCCGGGGAGTCAACACAGGACGCTACCACCTGCTACGGCCAGGGGTGTCTCCAGCGCTGTTGCCACCCATTCGGGTGGTGCCCCCACGCCAACGACACCGGCTTCATCTCCACGGGCGCTTGGACGTGGAGCTTGTACGACGCAGCCAGCGACGCCAGCCCAAGCGCGTCGAACGCCGCCAGCGACGCCATCCCAAGCACGGCGAACGCCGCCTACTGGATCCATACAACGCCGCAGCCACGCCGAACAAACCGTGAGCACGAACGCCGACCGCAAATAGTAGAACACTAGTAGTAGACGCTAGTGGCAGTGTGCCCGGGTCGTGTGTGTTTATTGTCTTTGTGCTTTGTGTTAGATTTTTAGTTATGTGTTCTAGTGTGTTTGCCACGTAGGATGTATTAAATGTGCGTTTGTGTGGGTCCACCCGTCGCCTAGTCCATTCTTTCGGCCCGAGTGTTCTCTGCAGAGATCCGTGACATGGAGGCACCGATCATGCGCCGGAAACTTTGATTTCAACGCTTTCACTACTGCGAAAACGTTCGGATACACTTGGCAATC
This sequence comes from Amblyomma americanum, assembly GCF_052857255.1. NCBI lineage: Eukaryota > Metazoa > Arthropoda > Arachnida > Ixodida > Ixodidae > Amblyomma > Amblyomma americanum. The sequence goes on from NC_135502.1 coordinate 156,400,994, forward strand.
AAAAGTTCTGTTACTCCTGAGGGTTGCGTTTTCGAGCAACGCGGTTTTGCCGTCGTCATGCGCACGTCCTCTCACTGCCTTTCCAAGTTATCGTGAACTGGCCTCACTGAGTGTAAGTACTCACTTCCTGGTGAGCCGTTTTCGCCGTTTCGACCAAACAGCACCCAAAGAAGCACACCCAGATGCCGGTAGTGCAGGCACTAGCGCTGTGCTCACCGAATGCAAATCTGCATTCGACTAATATGTTGTTGCATATGCCACCACGCCCATAATGAAGTTGGTACGACTACTCTTTGACGGAAAAACACTACTTGACCATCGCAAAGGCCTCCGCAAGTTTCTCCTCAATCGTTGCGGCTGTCCATTTTAAGTCGTCACGAACCACCAAACCCTTTTTTCGGTTTATTTCTTAAAACGCCAATACAGCCGCCTGGCTCGATGGGCTGTGCGTGGCCAGATGTATGACTTCTACGTCTGTTAACTATCCAGCTGCAAACATCAGGACGCTGATAACTTATCTCGCTCCTGTCGACTGAACGAGATTGCAATCATCTGCCCACTCGACCCCACTGCATGACCACCCGCCAACCGGGACCTTCCTTCGAGACAGCATAATTTTTACGGATTAAAGCTCACCTCGGCTTTCGCACTGGACTGAAAAATCGCGAGCCCTGCGATTGCCCTATACATATGGTAATACATCCGCTGGAATTTTTGTGCTGACCTTCAATACGGTCACGCTGCTGCCTTGAAGCCATTCTCGAAATTACACATACACAGCCCAAGCGGTTTGCATCTGAGCCCTGCAGCATAGGTCACTTTTTGTCATCAGCAACCCCAGAGTCGCGAAGGAGGAAGAAACTCCTGCACTCAGTCCTCCAACGGTTAGGAGTGCAAAATATGCTAGGGAACTCCTCTACACAGGCTCGAAACAACACTTTGGACGGTACCCTGTTAAAAACCACAACATGATTACAATAGAAAATTTATATTGTATAGTTTGCCTCCTGTGCTGTCATTTTTTTGTTTGTCGTATGTGGTGTGTGGTGTGTTCGTTTCTATGGAACACAGGCAGCTAATGCCATCATGCTCAAAATGCAAGTTTAAATAGGTCTGTTTAATGTGAGGAAGTTTAATGATGATTTTGTAAGAGTACAGCAGGTTTGGGATGTTTGCATCCTTTAGGAACGAAACAAGAGGTTTTGACTAGGGATTTTTCTTCTAGGAGTAAGCAAAGGTGTAATGAGACATGCTTGTCGAGAAATTGTCGGAAATGCTTTTTTCGAAGTTCATCAAGTTTTGTGGAGGATATGTTGTGGGTTTGGATGGGCAGATAAGTACGTTCTCCCCACTCAATCGCGGCTGACACGGTTCAAAGCCGCCCGGACCCCACCCCGTGATCGCGTACGCTACCGAGCGCTCGCCGACCACGGCGGGCCTTGCTCTGAGGGAACAAAGGAACGACACATTGGCTGCCACAAACAGGCATTTATTGCTGCAGAAACAATAATGCCGGCTAGCAACAAGGTATGCTAATGAATAGAGGACGTCCGCAGTTTTTGGCAGTCTCCTCCGCAGCGATGTTGGCGCACTCTCTTGCCAGTTAATGTAACTGACAAGGGAATGCGTTCATCCTCGGGGTGAGACCGCCACTGCACGGTGCCTCGCGGGAAAGCAAACTCAGGGTCTGCAGGGCAGGTCCCCGCAATGTATATCTGGTTTGTGGTCACCATCTCTCCGCAGTGGGCGCATATTGGTTTGTATTTGTAAGAATGAAGTCATATGTTAAATTATCCTCATCATCAACAACTATGCCCACTGCAGGGCAAATGTCTCTCCCATGTCTCGAATTCACGCTGTCCTTTGCAGCTGCGCCCACCCTATGCCTGCAAAGTTCCTAACCTCACCTACCCAGCTTATCTTCTGCCGTCCCCCTGCTACGCTTGCCTTCTTTTAAAATCTACTCCGTTACCCTTAAGAAGCAGCGGTTATCTCGCCTTCGCAGCACATTCCCTGCCAAAGCCCATTTTTTCTCTTTGATTACGACTAGGATGTCATTAACCCCCATTTGTTCCCTCACCCACTCTGCGTGTGTCCAAAACGAAGGCGACATAAAACTGATTCAAAGAAACGCTCTTAGTCACTATATGCTTTTCATTCCGCTGTGTCTGGCTTTACTAGGTCAACTTGTTATTTATTTCAACATCGCTTGCTTCCTGCCAATTTCTATTAGCTTTCTATGGGCAAATTTTATTGCGTCATTATGTGGCATTTTCGCTTTCTGTTTTTTAGTATTTCAGATGGCTGCAATACATAAATCAGCTGTTTCGTTACCACAGATTCTTACCTGTCTTGGCACACCACAGAATTTATTTTTCAATGTTCTTGTGTTTTAGCCGCGACTAGGTTGTGTGCTGTCTCCTATTAAATGCTCTTTGCATTGTTCGGATGTAGTGATGTAATTACGCTGAGAGAGTATGTGTAAATCGCGCTTTCTAAGTGCTGTTTCTCGGTACATGTCTACAGCTAGCGATAGGACGAACTTTGGTCAGTAAAACAGATGCACACTGAGGCAACCTTACTATTTTTTTCTCGCTTGTCTTCTGGTATGGCACAACCAGCATAAAGTGTTGTTTTGGAACCATCTGTGTAAAATTCTGCATCATCACTATAGTTCTCGTTCATTGCCAATAACTGTTGTGTAATGAGTTCATGAGGTGTTTGTGTTTTACGAAAGTATGTAATGTGAGGTCGCTTAAAGCAAGGAAGTTGTATCAAGGTGGCAATATCAGCTAGTGCATCCAGTATGTTGAACTCCTGGCGCTGCTCTTAGAAACGGAGTACGAGCGGTCTCATTGCGTGGGATTTGTAGTTAGATAGTGTTCTAGAGGGGCATTTGGTAAATATTGGGTAACATGTGTTTCTGCAACAAACAAATTTTCGGAATGCATGAACATGTAAGCATATTTCATCTGTCAGCTAGTGAAGGTTCTTTGGTTTCTATTTATAGTCTAGTCACTGGTGACGACCTGTATGTTCCAGTCGAAAGACGCAAAACAAGGTTATGTACTAGATCCAGTCGTTTAATGTATAATGGTCTTAGGAAACAATAGACCGAACACCCGTAATCTTGACAGGAGCTCAGTAGTGTACGATAGATATAGAGAAGACATCCGATAAGGGTGCTAGTGTCTTTGTTACAGTAACTTAAGTATGTGTAGAGCTCGACAGGCAGTGGGTTTAAGATATTTCTTTGGGAGGAAGCAAGTTTTTTGTCGAATGTTACACCTAACTATTTACATTACTGTTTTATTGGGTAAACGGTTTTATTTAAGTTCATGGTGTGATCCGGCTGCAGGACTCTCCTGAGAGAGACCGAAGCAACCGTTTTTTTTTGTCATTTTTGCATGCCCAATTACCAAGCTTGTTTAATGTGAGTTGTACTTGTCTTTCACATGTTTATAAGCTGGATGCTGCGCTTGCAATTTGGAGGTCACTGACATTAACCGAGTACATAATAGACTTTAGGATTACTTTGGCTAAGGAATTAATTTTTACAATGAAAAGTGTAGTGCTAAAAATGCATACCTGAGGAATACCGTTTCCTCAGTGGAGTTATTCGAGCGGTTTTAACTCAGGCGGATTTAAAATGTCCGGTTCGACAAGAAATGTTTCTTAACATTCTCCTGCGGATACTCAAATCTGTCAGGTGGCGGAGAATCCCAAACCTCCAGGTGGTATCATAAATTCTTTCCATATTAAAAAAAACTGTCGCAGATGGTTACCGCTGTATTCATGCTTTTTGGACAGTGTTTTCTAGCTGGACAAGAATAATCCTCTGTTGGGCAAGCCTTTCTGAAGCCGCACTGGTGGAGGTGAAGCAATTGGCGAGACTTAAGAATAAACATTAACGGAATATTTACTACACATTCGAAGAATTTTGCAAGCTAGGTGGTAGGTGCTACTGGCCTGTAACTAGTAGAAGAGGTTGGGAGTTTTCAGGATTTCAGCAATGGGACAATAACTACCTTTTCCTTCATCATCATCATCAACAGCCTTACTACACCCACTGCAGGGCAAAGGCCTCTCCCATGTCTCTCCAATTAGCCCTATCTTTTGCCAGCTGCATCCACCCTTTGCCTGCAAACTTCTTAATCTCATCCGCCCACCTAACCTTCTGCCGCCCCCTGCTCCGCTTACTTTCTCCTGGAATCCACTCCGTTACCCTTAAGGACCAGCGGTTATCTTGCCTTCGCATTACATGCCCTGCACAAGCCCATTTATTTCTCTTGATTTCGACTAGGATGTCATTAACCCGTGTTTGTTCCCTCACCCACTCTGTCCGCTTCCGATCTCTTAACGTTACACCTATCATTTTTCTTTCCATGGCTCGCTCCGTTGTCCTCAACTTAAGCTGAACTCTTTTCGTTATCCTCCACGTTTCTGCCCCGTAGGTGAGTACCGGTAAGAATATGCTGTTGTACACTTTTCTTTTGAGGGAAATTGGTAAACTTCCACTCATGATCTGCGACAATTTGCCATATGCGCTCCACCCCATTTTTATCCTTCTTGATATCTCCCTCTCATGATCCGGATAAGCTGTCACTACCTGCCCTAAGTAGACGTATTCCATCACAATTTTTAGGCTCTCGTTGCCAATTGTGAACTGTTGTTCCCTTGCTAGGCTGTTGAACATTACCATGGTTTTCTGCATGTTAATTTTTAAACCCATCGATCTGCTCTGCCTGTCTAACTCATTGATCATGATTTGTAGTTCACCTCCTGAGTGACTCAGCAAGGCAATGTCAGCAGCAAAGCGCAGATTATTTAGGTATTCTCCATTTATACTTATTCCCAACTGTTCACAATTCAGGCCTCGAAATACCTGCTGTAAGCATGCGGTGAACAGCATTGGCGAGGTCGTGTCTCCTTGCCTGATGCCCTTCCTTATTGAAATTTTATTGCTGACTTTATGGAGGACTATAGTAGCTGTGCATTTGCTATATATATCTTCTAGTATTTTGACACAATGCTCTTCTACCCACTGATTACGCAATGCCTGTATGACTGCTGAGGTTTGCACTGAGTCGAATGATTTCTCGTAATCAATGAAAGTTATATATAAAGGTTGGTTATATTCTGCGCATTTCTCTATCACCTGCTTGATAGTGTGAATATGATCTATTGTGGAATATCCTTTACGAAAGCCTGCCTGATCATTTGATTGATTAAAGTCTAACGTTGCCCTGACTCTATTAGCGGTTACCTTAGTAAATTCTTTGTAGGCAACGGATAGTAAGCTGATCAGCCTGCATTTTTCAAGTCTTGGCGTCTCCCTTCTTATGAATTAAGATAATTTTTGCATTCTTACAAGCTTCTGGTACAGTCGAGGTCATAAGGCATTGCGTATACAGGGTGGCTTGTTTTTTTAGCACGATGCCCCCTCCATCCTTCAACAGATCTGCTGTTACCTGATCCTGCCCTGCTGCTTTTCCCCTTTTCATTGCTTCTAAGGCTTTCTTTACTTCATCTTTCGTTACTGGCGGGATGACGCATTTCTGTGCACTGCTGTCTTTCTCCTTAACGCTCTGATTACATTGGCTACTGTACAGGTCTGTGTAGAACTCTTCAGCTACGTTAACTATCTTATCCATATTGCTAATGACATTGCCCTGCTTGTCCCTTAATGCATACATCTGGTTTTTACCCATGCCTAGTTTCCTCTTCACTGTTTTTAGGCTACCTCCGTTCTTTATAGCATGCTCGATTTTCTCCATATTAAAGTTCCTTATGTCCGCTACCTTGCGCTTATTTATTAACTTTGATAGCTCCGTTAGTTCTATTCTATCGGTAGGGTTAGATGCCCTCATGTTTTGGCGCTTCTTAATCAGATCTTTCGTCACCTGAGATAGCTTCCCGGTATCCTTTCTAACTGTCCTACCGTCTACTTCTACTGCGCACTTCCGTGATTACTGATGTCAGATTATCATGCATTGAATGATCATCAAGATGATCTTCCTCAGTTAAAGCCGAATATCTGTTTTGCAGCGCTATCCTAAACTCCTGTGCTTTCCCTCTTACGGCTAACTCGTTAATGGTCTTCTTCTTCACCAGCTTCTTCCGTACCCTCTTCAAGTCTAAGCTAATTCTATACCTTACAATTCTGTGGTCGCTACAACGCACCTTTCCGAGGACGGCCACATCCTGAATGATGCCAGGTTTAGCGCATAGTATGAAGTCGATTTCATTTTTAATCTCACCATTGGGGCTCTTCTATGTCCACTTCCTGTTTTCTCATTTGCGGAAGAAGGTATTCATGATCCGTAAATTATTTCTATCCGCGAATTCGACCAATAATTATCCCCTGCTATTTCTAGAGCCTATTCCATAGTCACCTACCGCGTGGTCGTCAGCCTGCTTCTTGCCCACCTTCGCATTGAAGTCGCCCATCAGTGCAGTGTACTGCGATTTTACTTTATTCATTGCCGATTCGGCGTCCTCATAGAAACTTTCAACTATCTAGTCATCATAGCTGGATGTGGGTGCGTAGGCCTGCACCACTTTCAGCTTGTACCTCCTATTCAGCTTAATTGCTATAGTGCTACCCTCTCGTTAATACTGTAGAACTGCTCTACGTTGCCAGCTATATACTTTTTATTGAGGAATCCCACACCTAGTTCTCGTCTAGCCTCAAACCCGCGATAGCACAGTATGTGTCCGTCCTTTAGTACTGTATACGCCTCACCTGTCCTCCTAACTTCGCTATGCCCTATCACATCCCATTTAATTCCCGCTAGTTCCTCAAACAGCACTGCTACGCTAGCCTCACTAGCTAATGTTCTAGCGTTAAACGTTGCCAGGTTCAGATTCCAATGGCGGCCTGTCCTTAGCCTCGGGTATTTCCCCCAGTATCCAGATTTTGTTTAAAAGCTTCAACAGTGCTTCTACCGTATGCTCAGACAAATGGAGTTGCATTTGATAATGTATCATGTCAGGGTCTGGTGCAGTCTGCCATTAGTTAGTACGCGATGAAGCTCATGGAATCTAATCGTTAGTGTAACCACTCGTTCGAAGTCGTTTCATTTCTGCTGTGTTTTTGTACCGTAAGAAAGTCAGCGTAGTGTACTGAACTAGAAACAAGGAAGAGTTGCTCCCAAGTATGTTGGCTTGTTCGTGATTATTTGTTTGTGCTTCAGGTGGTGTCAGGAAAGGAACTGTAAAAGAAGAGAAGTTGACCTATTTTTGATGTAGTGGCATTGTTTATCGAAGACTCATCCACTTGCCTTGAAGTTTTCTCAGCGTCACGACGGATATATAGAGGTTGGCCCTCGTCTTTTTACAAGTTCTAAATTTTTCCTGCATAGGGTATCCGTGGAGATATTCCTCCGGTTTTCTTTTTCGTCTTTTTCCTTCCCTACATTCTCGGGTATACCAGATATTTTCATTCTTTCTCACCACTCTCGAAGAGTGAGGAAAAACTAAGTGAGCAGTGGCAATGATACAAGTTGTGGACGACGAATTTTAGTTGCCGACATTGGCCTTCACGGTAGCTGAGTAATTATGGCGCTCGGCTGCTGGCCCAGAAAACGCGCGTTTGATGCCGGCCGCGGCCGTCAAAGCTCAGCCCCTTGGGCACGGTTGGCACTGCTCCAGTCTCACTCTATGTGATATGAGCAGGAGCTGAAAGCCGCTGCGCTGCCATGCCTTCTTGCACCGCAATGGCCTTCAAAAAAACATTTAGCAACGCTTTCGCGCTTCTCAGAAAGTAATGTTTTCTTTATCTATGCGTGTGATCATTTTTTCTCTTGTTTCCATGTTGGACAAGCGTGTGAGTAGGCAGTACGACTGCCCCCACAATTTACACAAAGATGCATTCAAATATGCATTTTGTGGGGTGATCTGAGAGGCACATTTAGCGCATTTGACTTTGGCCCGGCAGCTCTGGTAGCCGTACCTTTGGTACCTGAAACCGCGTCGTGGGTAAGAGATATATATTCAAAGTGTGATTTTTGAGTACCCTGCTTCTACAGTCAGGGAGTCTTTAATGCGAAAATCAGTACAAGGTCTTTTCTTCATTTTTTGTCGTCTCGTGTGATCTTGATTCGATACACATTTGTCACATGCTGCTCCTTAGTCCCTTCGGCAGTTTTACGCTCATGTACTTAATGCCACCATCGAAAGTGAAACCGCGGACAGTATTTAGTGATTGGTAGGGCTAATTGCTATACCAATGTCTCCAAGGCAGTGACTCCTGCAAATTTCCTATATTGATGGTGGTAGAACACTTCCACAAGAATGTCCCCATTTGCCAGATCTATAACTTTTGGCTTATGATTCTTGAAACGATGAATGGAGACATATGTCGGGGGCTTTTTCTGAGCTTTCACTGTGAATAACATAGAACCTAGGGAAATTGTTTGTGTTCTTTACGAACTGAGCTGTTACATCGCTGCGCCCTAGCTTTGGGTTAAAATACCAAATAGCCGTAATGAAAGCTGTCTTTGGCCAAGGTGGCAGGCACTCACAACGAAGCCCAACGAGGGGACGGGACAGGAACCTGCTAGCAAGTCCTGCCCATTCCAGCTGTACACCGTAACTATCACCAAATATGGCGTAACTCAATGTGGTACGCCTAAAAGTATTAAGGCTTGGCGCCTATGAAATGTGGAAAACTGCGAAGAAAGGAGTAGACAGGAGAGTTGTGAGAAAGAGATTGTAAAGTGAAATATGGTGGGAGGATAGACAAAATGACTTTCGATTTCTCCTTTCGGATCAGGCTGGAGGTGCCCTCTACGGGAAGCTAACGTCGAAGTGGTGTGTTGCGTCGGCTGAGTGCGGGTGCTCGGGTCCGTGGTGACGTACTGTCACCATCAACATCCTGCGGTGATGTCCCTACGTATGGTCAGGAACCCGTGGTATCGCAACTCACCAACATCTGCTCTTTGCAGGCGCTCCTGCGGAAGCATGTCCTATGTGCTGTCTGTCCTGCAACGGCCAGAAACACGACATCTTCAGTCGGCACGAGAGAAACGCTGACAGCATGCCTCACGCACCGCGCTTGTGCATTCCGCAGGTATTTAGGCCTTTAGCTCTCTATATAAGAAAAGCAGCACTCGATGCTTGCGGTTGCTCCCGTGCCCACAAGTGTTTCTTGAGGTTGTTCGTGACTGCCTCTCAATGCTCTTCCTCTTACTGTGTGCTGAGGACGTAAGAAACAAGCCCAGGACACAACACATGCTGTGAATCCACGATCGAACATCTGCCTTTTCCGAACGAGCCTTCCGAACAAATTGCTGCTGTTTGCAACCTCCTTAAAGAGGTGCACGCGCGTTCTGTTCAATGTGGAAAGTATCAGGCCGAGCTTGCCGTGCACATAAAAGCTATAAAAATTAGCCAAAAAAGCTTAGAGAATAAAATTGTCTGCAGTGAAGAAACGTTGGACACTGGAAGAAAAAACAGATACACTAGACGAGTTTGCTGAAAAAGCAACCAATATCCAAAATTTCCTACATGCCCTGACAACACAGCATGATTCTTTGCAATCTAGTTTCGATGAAATAGAGGACCGATCTCTGCTCACTAACCACGTTTTTTCGAGGGATTCCAGACTCGCATGAATCTTTAAATGAAACTGAAGACTCTTTGAAAGTGTTGTTAGGCGAGCGCGATGAGCCAATGCCAGGGTAACGAGCAACGTAGATGCTTTATTGGCACGACTATTCACGTGCAAAGCAGCGCTTATATAGCGCAGAGAGACGCGCTATCATTGTGACGTCACACGCACTTCGCATAACACCACACTCCTCATACTGCTGATGGCCTGGAGCAATCGGGAGGTTTCTTCGCACGAGCCCTGCGTCGACCAGTCTGTGCCCCTTAAGGAGATGCTGGTTCTCGAAGTGGAGACGGTGGTAGAAAATCTTGATGTGGACTGGCATTCCGCTGACCCCCGGGAGCCGTCTTCGAGCGGCTCTGGCGGGGCTGCCGCAGAGCTCGTAGACTCCAGCACGCGAACAGGTGGCGTTGTAGCAGACGCTTCCAGCACAGGGCCTGAAATTAAACTTGGCACCACACAGGGAGGCTCACGGTGCACTTGTTCGTCACTGTCAAAACAACACGGACTTATATTGTCGACATGCACAAATCTTCACGGGCCCTACCGCACAATGTACGTAACGGCACTGGACCTTTTTTCAATGGCCCCAGGCAACGAGCTTGCCTCACCTGGACGAAGGCCTTGGACCAGAACACTTTCGCCCTGTTCGAATGCCCTCCATGGCCCTCTTTTTTCGTCGGCTTGACGCTTAGCTTTGGAAAAATGTTCTTCTATACGTCTCTCCGGGTCTGGCTGTAGCAGAGTTAGGCGAGTGCGGGATCTCCACGAGAGAAAAAGTTCAGCTGGCGTTTGCCTGTTGTTGTGGTAGAGGTGTTCCGGTACCTGTACAGGAACATGTCAATGCTGTGTTGTAGGGTCTTGCTGATTCCCGATGACCTTCCGTCCAGAAGCTCTCGCAGAAGATCCCGTTTAACTGTCTGGATACACCTCTCCGCACTTCCATTTGACACGGGGTAGTACGGAGGTGTGCTGAATATGACGGACTCTGAGCGGAATCTCTATGAAGTGCTTCGCAGTGAATTGGTGGCCCGTTGCCTCCGTAACTACCTCGCCCGGAAGACCATGCGAGGCGAACACACTGCGCAGCTTTTCAATAGTACGCTCTGTCGTTGCTGAATTCATCACGAACACTTCTACCCATTTCGAGTGTGAATCCACCAACACTAAAAGCCACTGGTTGTTTGCGAATGCGAAATTCAGGTAGATTCTTTGCAAACTGCGGCAAGGCCAACCCCAAGTTTGTAGTGGGGCGTTCCGAAAAGCATTCCGCACCAACTGACAAGTACAGCAACCTATAACAACACACTCAATGTCTTGGGTTAACTGAGGCCACCAGACATAGCTACGTGCGAGCATTTTCATACGCGTAACTCCTGAGTGACCTTCGTGCAAAAGTGCCAACACTTGTTTGCGCATGCAGTGGGGAACAATCACACGATTTTCCCATGTACGCACTGCTGGTCTACGGACAGTTTATGCCGACGAAAAAAGTATGGGGACAATTCACTGTCAGCTACATGTGTAGACCAGCCACTCATCGTGTTCGTCAACACTTTACATAGCACTCTATCCGTGCTCGTTTCCTTTCTAATCGCGTCCACAGAGAAAGTTCATTCAGAACTGAACTGAGAAAAAATGTACTTAATATGAGACATCTTGATCATCCGCCAACGGCAAGCGCGAAAGCGCGTCAGCGTTTCCAACGTCGCGGCCCTTACGATACACCCATTTGTATTCGTACGCCACTAAGATCAAAGCCCAGCGTTACATGCGTGCCTTTCACGTTACTGAAACGGGCTTGCCGTGCGCCAGAAGGCTAGCTAATGGCTGGTAATCTGAAGAAATGAAAAAACTACGCTCAAACAGATACTTGTGAAATTTCTTCAACCCATATACCACGGCGACAGCCTCTTTTTCAGTGTGAGCATAACATTGCTCTGCTTTGCTCAAAGCCCTAGACGCATATGCAATTCGCAATCTTATGAAACAGAATGGCGTCAACGCCATAAGTGGATGCGTCACACACAAGCTCTATCGATTTGTTGGAGTCGTAGTATGTAAAAACCTTATCTGTCGGTAGCCACGCTTTACTTTTCTGAACCGCTTCCTTTTCCTCACGTGTCTACTAAAGCCTTTTCCTTGGTTTACAACGTCGTGCAAGGACCTCAGCATTGCGCCCATTTTGTGAAAAAACTTTATATAAAACATAATCAAACCCAGGGAAGCTCCCCATTGTGCCTCAGTCTTTGGTTCCGGCGCCTCCGTTGTCGCCTTCACTTTTCATCTCAGAGGCGTATGCCCTTTTCGTTAAGAATGTGCCCCAAGTACAAGAACGACGTTTGAAATAGTTTGCACTTTTCTTTTTTCACTTGTATGCCTGTGCCCTGAAACCGTCACAGCACACTTTCTACTTTATTAAAACAGTCATCAAATGCAGCCCCTACTACCAGCACATCGTCCAGATAGACGCTACACGATCAAGTGCCTTCAACACCTCATCCGTGACTGCCTGAAAGATTAAAGGTGCGTTCGTAATGCCATAAGGTAAACGTGTGTACTTGAACAATCCTAGGTGCGTGTTGACCACGAGTAGCGACTGCGGACGCAACTCCAGCTGCTGATATGCAGTAAACAGATCAAGCAGCTTAACATATTTACAGCCACCCATTTTTATAAACAGATCCTCCATAACGGGAAGGGGATAGTGATCCATTCTTAGGAATGGATTTAGCGTCACTTTGAAATCCTAACATATCCTGATGTGGTTGTTCGGTTTAGGCACGACCACTAGTGGGGTCGCCCACTCACTCTGCTTAACAGGTACTAACACTTCTGCCTTCACGAGATTCTGCAATTCTGAAGACACTGCTTCCCTAACCGCAAATGGCACCAGTCGCGATTTACAAAAAGCTGGTGTACTATCCTCTTTAAGCACCAATTTAATGGCGCTGTTCTTGACCAGGCCTAGCGTAGGCTCAAAAATCTCGGCCTACTTTTCAAGCAACGCTAACACTTTGTCCAGGCGAACCCCATGCACACTAGACCAGTCTAACTTAAGCGCCGCCAGCCAGTCACGTCCCAAAAAGCACAGTGTTGGTATTCTCGTTTGTCTTCACGACAATTAACGGAAGCTGCTTGTGCTGGCCGTTGTGCTCTACCGAAACGGTTAGCTTCCCCGTTACCGGCAGCGGTGTGCCTCAGTAAGTTTTCAGCTTTAGACAGCATGGTTCTTTGGGTAGGGTGAGCAGTATTTCTTGTACAGTGCTTCTGGTACACCTCCTACAGGCGCCTCCGTACCAATCTGCATGAAAACATTTTTCTGCTCAATCTTCAGAAAAATTTCGTAAGGTTCGGTGCGCCCTTCCCATGAATATATATTGTGCAGCGCCAGTTCACCCGTGTCGCTGTCGTCAGCTGTGACGTTCGTAGATTCTACTTCTGTCCCTTCATATTCTCGCTAAGCGTCCAACAAGGTACACAACCGACAACCATACTTCAGAAATTTGCAGGTAGACGCTTCAAACTATGAGCCGCATCGGAAACAGTCCAGCGATTTCGTCACCCTTGCCCCACCGGGCCCCGTAGCAGTTTCTTCCCTACTACGTGGTGAGCGTTTTCTGGCGCCTTGCTTTCGGTGAAGAACGCTGACGATCCCTTTCCCCACGTTGGGCTGAAAATGCTGGCTTTCCTTGCAGGGCCAACTCGATATTCCTCGCGATATAGCAGAAGTTTTAAACATCCTTCAGGAAATCCGCTTGCGTTTTTTTGTCACAGAGCACGGCCACAAAACGTGTGCGAACAGCATTGTGCAGAAATGTTCCGAAGTCGCAAGACGCCGCCAACCATTTCAACTCTACCGCGAACGCTGCCAGTGTTTCGCCTTCTTGCTGAAAACGCGGATAAATTTAAACCCCTCTGGAATTACAGAGGGTTTTGGTACATACTGCGCTCGCATGGTTTGCACCAGCTGTGCGCATGTCTTGTTTCCGGCTTCTCCGGTTCCAGTAAAATTTTTATCGCCTTGTATGCTTTCTTCCCTATTGCCGTTATGAACACTGAGACCTTCAAGTCGTCGCTCACCTTAGAGGCATTCAAGAAGTGGTCGAATCTTTCCACGTAGGACTCGAAATCTTCGCCGTGCTCGATGAACTGATCGAACGTTCCACTCATCGCCATCCTGCCAGTCTACTCGCAACACGCTCCGGGACCGCTGCGAGTGGTCTCTTGCAACCCGACGGGACTGTGATCCCATGCTCGTCGCCAGTATGTTGTAGCTGAGAGCGATGAGGCAGAGCCAGGGTAACGAGCGACGTAGACGCTTTATTGACACGCCCATGCCGGGCCGACAATGCACTATTCCCGCGGAACGCAGCACTTATGTAGCGCCGAGAGACGCGCTATGAATGTGACGTCACACGCGCTTCGCATGACACCACAGAAAGAAACCCTAACAGGCATCAAAGACAACATACCAGACTTATCTATAGAACCCACATATTGCGCCGGCCAGTATTCTTCCTCAAAATGCCGCCCTGTCATAGTCAAGTTCAACACCTTCAGACTAAAAGGACGGTACTTTCGACACGCTATAAACTTAAAGATGAGCGTGTTACAGTGTCCTAACAATTTTCCCCGCCACGTGTACTGCCAAAACTAAGCTTGTTGAGTTCGCGAAAGGTCGTCCCGACTCCCTTAGATTTCAATAGCGCTGCAATAAAATCACAGAGAATGTGCAATTATATGCGTACTGTGCCTGCACTGATAGCATAGTTGAGATTGCCATGTCAACTATGAGCAGATGCTTTCCACGGTGGTGCGCCGTCTCATAACATAGCCGTATTTGATTGCATAGTTCAGTCTGCGGCGCCCCAAAATATAGATGCTTGGTACGGTGGAGCGTCATCATATGATTCCAGCTAAGAAAACGGGAGGGGAAGTGGAACACGTCTTTTAAACATAGAGATGTTGTTTTGTAACATACTTAGCATCCTTAACAAGCGCATTGTGCTAGCCTCTACAGTTGATACTATAAACGCTGACAATATTGTGTTAACGGAGACCTCGCTTCGACCTCAAAGTAATGAGTGGGAACTCTTCCCGACAGCCCTCAGGTTTTCCTTTTGTTCTCCAAAGTAGCACAAAGTGGGCTCCAAATTGGGGCCTCTTGTCGGTCCCATGTGAGCAGTCCATATGGGCCCCAAGTGGAATATGCAACTCGTGCCCACGTGGGGCCCCAATGGGCAGCCCACTTGGGCTCCCCCAATGGAGCCAGAGGGGAACCAGCTTGGGCAGCCCACATCAGGACAAATAAGGGCAGACTGCTTTGGCCTGCCCAGAGGGGCTCAAGCCCCGCGCTCATGGGCAGCCCAATGCGGTTGCCCCAAAATAACCCGACCTGGCTCAACGTAGGCCGCTCATTTTCAACGCCGTGGTGGGGTCCTTGTTGGGCCCAAATGAACATCCCATTTTTATGCAATTATATAGCCCAGTTAAGCCCAAAGTGGCAGCCCCCGTTGGTTGCCTAGATGAAGCCGTGTGTGCCCAAGCGGGCAGCCGAATTTGGCCCCGACCGGGCTTTATAAGAGCAACCATACTGGATTGCCATGATGAAGCGCAGCTTGGGCCAAGTGGGCAACCCATTTCTTAAGCTCTACAAAGCACTGGCTGCACAGACATTACTCATGCAGAACCAGGTGAATTTATAGATAATTCGATGTACTCACAGCGACATCTTATGCAGACGCACCAATATCTTCAGCTTCTCTGCCTTAGCATGGCAGTGCAAACTTTAAGTATGGTATATCAAATTCACAACTCGTTTTACTGCACGTTTTATTGCATTATTTCACAAAAGGGAGAGCTCAGCGGTCAGGATGGTGTGCACGCGTGAAGTTCATGCTGGCCTTCGACCACCGTCCCGTTCCCCTGGCGCCACACAAGAAGTTTGCAATCCGGTAGTTGACACGGGCGATATCCGCATCAGGCACCCTCCGCTGCACAGCAGCTGTAATCAAACAGTTCGTAATTACGAATTCGAAAAACATGAATTTTCTGCTATGTGGTCAAACATTGCAATAACATAAAGTCAGCAGGAAAACACATTTAGTGTATTAGCAATAATAATAAAAGGAGGCGCGAAATTCGCGAAAATCTGTGAAGGCGTGCGAGTTGTGCAAACCAAATGGAGTAAGCACAGTGTCGCTAGTGACTCACAAAAAGGACTGTTTTCTGAGAGAGCAAAAGAAAAGAAAAAGACTGCAGCAAGCTCTATTCAAAACTACGGCAAATTATTTCTACCCCGAAAACATGAAAACATTATACCAATCAGATGTGCACTACAAATTTCGTGAAGTAAACCGAGTAAAACACATTTTACCCGCTATTTGCAGTTTTCGAATTATTGACACATCTTTGTAAACGTTACAATAAATTTCAGCAAATGCTGATAAACAATGAGCTGAAATCAGTAAATAAATGTTTCTGCTCGCAAATATGCACTTTTATATTAAAACCTGTAACAGACATTTTATTTCGAACAAGAGTACTCAACCAGAGTAGCCTAGCACCGATAGCATATGTATCTGCTCTGCATAGCCTGTGAAAGAATGTAATTCCAGTTTCCTGTAATGACACTACTTTACCTAGAGGAAACTATTGTAAGTCTGTTGGAATAAATAATGCATGCTAAAACAAAAAATTCAATCCCACTCAAAACAGCCGTTGTATGCTAAAAACGGGCAGAAATAAAACTACATGTACTATTCCTTCTCACTAATTACACAGCTGGAAGCACCACCAACCAATTCTTTAGCGCATATTCCACATGCTATGTCACAATGCGACTTCAGTGTACTGATCATGGCATCTTTTTACTGTAATAATCTCAAATTTGGGTCAAGTGGTGGAAAAACTTTCAATTTCAATTCAATATTTGCTACATTGAATGTATTTTTCCATCTGACAGGCATCAACATACCAAAGAGTCCCACAAAATTTTTACTGATGACAAAAAAGAACAATAATGTCTTTAATGCGTCCACTTTTGCACGCCAAATTAATGCAGGCTTATATAATACATTGATTACTAATAAAAGATGAGGCTATGTGAATGTGCTATTCTTCAGCGGCTGCTGATCATGCATCCAGAAGACTATTCACCCATACGACATCTCGAAACCCGAAAATGTTAAATTTATAAGTATTTTGCTATTAGCAATTTCTACACAACCAATGCCTTATTTTTGGAGTGCACATGTAATCAGTGAGTGCAGAACATTTTCTGTGATGCATATGTATTTAGCAGCCCATTCGTACATTTTCAGGATTCCAAGGTGGAGCTAAATACAGAAAGGAGGCTGGGCAAATGCTAGACAATATTAGCTAACAAATGTCACTGTCAGATTGCTTCCGTGCGACCCTCTCAACTGCACTTTGATTTGCATTTTTGCCAGTTTACTTTTCTGGCCTCTAACTTTAAAGTATCCCTTTGGAATCGCAGGTGGCCTAGATGTGAGCAACGATGGAACAATAAAGAGCACAAATTTGGGCTAAAGAGTTGCAAAAAGGGGATTCAGAAAGTGGCCATCACATATGTTCATTGTGCAGTAGAAATGCCACTGAGCATGCATGCCACGTACAAGTCCTCTGGAGCAAGCTCGCAATCTGCAAGATATTTTCAAAAATTCGCGTTTTTGCTCCTCAACCCACGTCGCCGGGCGTTCGCCGGTGATCGCGCACAGTGTGATGCGCCAAAGCATACCCTATTAACCCCCCCCCCCCCAATATTTTTGAACTGTTTCAGAAACCCAAAAATGATTTCACCAAATTTCATGCAAGCAAACTCCACATGCCACTGCAAGGCTTTGATAAAGAGTTACAAAGTTAAAAATAATACAGGTAAAGGATTCAGACTATGCTACAACTTCCAAAAAATGCCAATGAGTGAGAGAAAAAAAAAGCAGTTATCTTGCACTCTATTTTTTTTATACATGCAGGTTGCCAGAAAAGTTCAATTTTCTAGGCAGGTAATTTCAATTTTCGTTACCTGAAGCAGCCATAAACTTCAGCACGAACATATTATATAACCGCCAACCTGGCGATATCAAAAATCAGAAATTTTATGCGAGCTACCCATGCTGTACCACCAAGCTTTGGCTTAAAGCTGCACGCAAGGTGATTCTGAGCTTGTCTTTTCACCACGAGAACTCGAGAGCCAAGTAACCACACACATTTAAATAACCAGCGAAAACAGTGTTGACAGATACAACGCTAATTGCAGAATTTCCGTGTTGACGAATCTCATGAGAGAAACGTGCAATGGGAAAACCTTCAGTGCACGTTAAAGAACCCCAGGTGGTCGAAATTTCCGGAGCCCTTCACTACGGCGTCTATCATAGCCTGAGTCGTTTTGGGACGTTAAACCTCCATAAACCACAAACCTTATAAAACAACCACTCCAAAGCCTGGCTCACCAGGAGAGCACTTCTGTTGGGGTCTTAAAGGCTTTCTTCAAGTTCCTCAACATCTTCCATGCAACTCAATGGGACCACCTCTTCTCCGAGGCAACGTTGCAGAGAAACTGCGTGAATTCCTTTGAGCTTTTTGATGTCAGCTCTGATCTTCATCAGGAGCTGCACTATCCGACTGTTGAAGCAATGTTCAAAATCCCTGTTTACAAAAAGACGTCACATATCCCTCTCATTGCTTTGGTATGGCTAAATGAATCTGCATTTGGTTTACACCACATTTATTCCACAGCAAAGCAGTAATTTTTTTTAACTCAGTGCCATTTTAAAATGGTCAGTATCTCCAACATGAATGCACTAGTTGCTGCAGTACAGAGTACAAGCTGTCGAAAGTTTTGGGCAAAATGGAGTAGTACGCGACTGCATTACTGTGTCCCATTCGCACGCATCACACATTCACTAGGTTTACCCTCATCCAGCTTGAACCCAACAAGCTTCTATTCTTGATGGAGCAGCTATGTATCCTGAAAAGGTTAGAAGTTCCTGATATGATGGAAACGCATGCCCGATTCTGATTTTGAGAGTGCACTTCACAACATAATCTGTTTGTGACCTGCAGTAAACTGTCAAAACGGGCACTAGAGAAAAAAGACAGCATCGTGGCCTGTGGGTAGCGTGCCTACCTCACAGTCTGACGGTCCAAGGTTAAATTCACACTACCATGAGAATTCACCCAATTTTCACTTCAGCTCAGTTACTTTCCTTTGTTTACAGGAACCTGTCAGAGAAATTTGGTGTATCAAAACATTCCTGAGTTTTTTCTGAATTTTTTATTTCTCTGTTCTATCAGGGCTTTCTTCCCACGGCTAACGCCACTACCGAGTTTTTTGTGACAAGGGATCATTAACACTTTCGCATTAAAATTCAGAAATATTGTGGGGCCTGGACAGCAGTTAGTATGGTCACTTCCCTCGATGGTAGCGTTATATGTTGCAGCATCACACTCCCGGTCCTAGGAGTGAATGTGCCAATCAGTTATTTTTAAAACCCAGAATTTTTAAATTTGCGGGACTCACAAATCGCCCTTATATCCAGAGTTTATGGAACTTCTTTGGAACTGTAGTGCCACGACTAGGGGCGATGTCATTGGAAACAACACGCCATATCATGCTGCCACTTACAGCTGTCATCAAAATCTTGAGAGTTGTCTGAAAATGAAAGAGCACTATAGAAAATTGAATGCGGCCCACTCACGTTGAGGCGAGCGTAGGGTGTTCATATCTTGTCGACCTGCAAAATCAGTTGAACGATATATTACGAAATTCATTCATATATTCAGCATACAACTTTCCTGCTACTGTCATTTTTGGCGAGCAAGCAAGACTTAAAGGTCGACAATTAGAGGTATTAACTGGTGCTGGGTCTCCGGCGATCAGCAAGGCCGGGATGGGAACATTCAAAATTCTGACTAAATTTCAGACAGCCTTTGCTTTTTCATTCGCATTTTAACTATAGTTGAACGTCGTTATAGCGAACACGTATAGAGCGAATTAACAGTTATAACAAAGTAAGAAAAAGTTTGGTTGGTGCATGCTTTATTTCAGCATGAGTTCTACTGGTATAATGAAATGAAGAGTTTAAAGTTTGACACTCGATTCGTTATAATGGAGCAGTTTTTCTATTAGCATGGCTCAAAATGCACAAGGAGACGTGAAAACTTCAAGAAATGCAATATTTTGATGATTTGAATAGTCCAAAAAAGTAGTGTGTATGAATCGATCGTGTATTCACATGCCGCACCATTTAGGGGAAGTACGAACTAGCATCAAGCTGAGAGACGCATGACTGGCATGTCATCGAAGCACCGGCTCATCATGTCGCACGCCCCTGCCACATGTGCAGACCTGCGCTCAAGTAAGCTGCACTCCAAGACTTCATCAACTCCGTTGCGCGAAAATGGCAGTGCAGAAGCACAAAGTAGTTGCATTTGAGTGAAGACTTTTTGATAGTCTACAGTGAGCGCAAACTGGGACATTACCGCGGACTTAAGTGCTGCATCTAGCACTCAGCCGAATATTGTGAACGCAAGGCAGAAGAATAAAGACATCCATTGACATCCGTTCCAAAGAAGACATGAAGAATGATCGCCACGTCTTCAAGTCAACTGGCAATTCTTAATGTTACGTTTGAGGACTTAGTCTCTGCTCATGATACCTCGGCACTGGCATCCGAACTGATCGACGAAGAAATCGCTGATGAGCCAATTCTTGCAGACGATGCAAGTACGGAATATGAAAGCGAACTGGAAAGCGAAGAGTGAGCATTAAAAATTGCAGAAGCCGCCGACGCAGTCAGGAAATTGAAGACTTACCTACCGAAAGTACCTGTGGCCTGATGAGGAGAAAGCTCTAGATTTTATTGATTTTGTGGAGAATATTTTCCTCTCAAATACTGCTCAGCGCCACCAAGAAAACACTGTATTGTTTCGTGAAATACATCTGTGCGAAACCAGCATCCCCATTCTAGTGTTCATTTCTGCTCTCCAGCACATAGCAAAGAGCGACACTTCGCATGCTTATACCAAGCCTTGAATTCAACAATTGTGCCTTATTCCGCCTTATAGTTGTCCACCTTACAGCGCTTTTTGCTCCGGTTTATTTGCAGACTTGTTTGCAGGGATTTGCTTCCGTGTTTTACCACGATTGTTAGGTATAAAAAATCTTAGGCCAAAATTAGACTTATTTAAAACATGATTTGTCTCTATTCGAGCCACCCTGGTTAGAAATAATGAATTTCTGGTTCATTTAAACTGGTAGTGAAACACCGGACATTCTCAGACGGCAGTACATTGCACTTATGAAATGAGCCTACAG
Source organism: Amblyomma americanum (assembly GCF_052857255.1). Classification (NCBI taxonomy): domain Eukaryota; kingdom Metazoa; phylum Arthropoda; class Arachnida; order Ixodida; family Ixodidae; genus Amblyomma; species Amblyomma americanum. The sequence goes on from NC_135502.1 coordinate 156,421,948, forward strand.
CCATTCACATGAATGAAATCATAGGGAAATATTTATCCTAATAAATGTAAAATAATAATGTAATCACTGAGAAAATTGATTAGAAAGAAGGAGTGATGCAAACCTGCGAGCGCAAAATATCATGTTCGGTGCTCTACCAAATCTCCTAAGACGACAGCTGTTCAAGCTTCTTTCGTATGTATTTGCTGCATGTAAACTATCCTTCATATGTTCACTAACGCCATCCTTGTCTATAGCGACCGACATAGTATGTTCTGTAGCAAGTGTCACATGGAACATGATCAGACAGGAGTCGAACTTGTGCGATAACCCTCTTGAACTACCCATGGCAGCAACGCTGTTTGAATCTAGGTCCTTTATTAGAACAAGTGGCTTTATTAACGCGAAAGTGTTAGAGGTTCCATTCTCAAGAAAATACGGTGTGTGTGTGTGTGTGTGTGTGTGTGTGTGCGCGCGCGCGTGTGTGTGTGTGTGTGCGGGTGCGTGCGTGTGTGTGTGAGTGTGTGAGTGTGTGTGCGTGTGTGCGTGTGTGTGTGCGTGTGTGTGTTTCGTTTTTGAACTGTTTTATTTGTAGCCTCATTTATTTTTGGCTGTGTTTATTTTTTTTAGCCTTCACCCTTGTTATACGTTTTTTTTCATGGATTTTTAAGTGCTAATTGTTCCCCCATCAATGCCATTTTTTTACTCGATTTTATACCGATTTTTCGCCTTTTTTTTAATGACTCCCTTTTTTCCACTTATGCTTACGCCTGGCTTTTTCCTTGTTACCTTTTTTGGTGCGTTCGCGTTTGAAAATTCTTGACCTAGCCTTGACTGCCTTGCGTTCTTTCATGCCAGTTTTTCTTCTTGGGATCGAACTCTCCCTGTATGCACTATCAAAACGTGACTGAGACTACCCCCGTCGTATCTGTGCAGTAGATGCGCTTGCGTGTTAATGCTGTTCTTTTACATATAAGGCACGGATCAGACAAGTTCAAAATAAAGTTGAGAGTTCAGCGCAAGTGTGTGTTTGTGTCCTCCCTGTGTCCTTGTCTGTTAGCGCTGTGATTCCATGATGTTTGTCAAAGAAAACTGACAGCCATGGCTCCAGCAGGTTGTCATTTAAATTTGGTATGTCCAGGATTGACAGGGCGGCAGCTTGTGCGTCCTCAAGAGGCCACAATACATGGCAGGAGCTGCCAACTCGGAATTTTCAAGGCAAACTTCTAAATGGGAGAGTGCGATAGAAATCGAACCCACTGGAACCTTTTCATCCTGAATAAAACAAGGTACTCCAAGTCCATACTGGCATGTTAGTGTCTCTCGGATAAAACGAGGCTTTATAGGTGCAATGTCAGGTGGTCTTCCACATAACAGGGCAGCCTACTACTGTAGTGAATGAGCATGTGTGAGATAATAATGGCAAAAACTAAAAGACTAATTAGTGAATAAACGAGTAGCAAACTCCGTGTTTGTTCACAAGTATCCAGGAGAGCCGCAGGTTGGAGCCGTTAGCGCTGTCTGTCTTACCCTTACAGGCTGTGCTTTAGTGTCCCCTAAATTTCCGGCAGCATTAATCCAACAGGTAGCTTAAGAGGGTGATAACACAAACCTGACTCTTCCGTTGGATCACATTTCATTCGTTGTTACACCGGACATAGTACATCCAGCGCTATGTACAAGGGTGGTGCTGGTAAACATCTCAAGAATAGGTTTTACGCAACAATTACCTTCGAAAGAACATTAAACTGCTGGCACCATAGCTCAGTTGGTAGAACACCGAACATGAAATTCGAGGCTCATAAGCTCGCACCCACCTGACTGAATTACATAATGTTTTGTTTACTTTCTAATCGATTCTCAATCATTACATTTATTTCACAATGACCTTCAAAAATATCTACTATACCTTCCTTGTGTCGGGAGACATCTGCTTAGTGTCAACAGATATACAGGTGCACAATATGCCTCCCAGATGCTTGGATAGCTACAAGCATCGCTTATACTGAATAAAAAATACCTAAGACTGAAAAAGAGATATTCAAGCAGGTGGTCGAGTTATCATCATGCATTCTATACACTGTTTGGCAGAGCAGAAAGTGGCTGTTATTAAAAAATACCATAACTATAGGTCTGCTTCCTTGGCAAGTGCACTTGATATTGGCTGCTTGAAAGGCATAGATTCTCGTGGCCTCTTTTCTGGTGCGCTGCGATGACCATCCTCGTCCAGAGTCGCGTCGTCAAAAACTTGCACTGCCTGCGGCTTTCACGAACGGGACTGGCAGATGACCTGCGCACTGCTCCGCTCTTCAATACAATCTTTGCTACGCGGAAAAATGTGGTAAGCTTAACCACATAAACAGCTGGTACACACATGCTTATACATGCAGTTTAATAGTACACTACTCTTTTCCTAGTAGTTACTAACTGTTGTGGCCTCCTTATATCGCAGTATAGTATTTCATCACTACTCCATCCCCATCTTCAAATAAAATGCGCACATGCTAGGGAGTCTATTCCACATTTTGCTATCAGAACTCAGCATACTAAACTACGACAAATGAATGACTTGCACATAGCGGAACCTTCATGGAGCTTTTATTTCAAGACGAGAGCCATTATTTACAATATTTGACTAGTGGTATTAGGCAGGGTGGCATATTTACCACAATGTAGAGTAAACCCTGATTTTGGCAACAAAATAAAGCTGCGAGGGTTAGCTAAGTGATTGAAACCTCTGTCATGTGGTTCCGACGCTTAGATCTAGATTCCAGATATTCTGCAATTATGTTGTTGCTTTCCAGTTGAACACATATTTTTGGCTCATTGCGGTATTGTGTGGTATTACCAAGAAATTAAATGCAAACAAAGCAACTACGACATTAGCAGCAAAATGAAAATATTAAGAGAGTCTTTATAATAGTATAGGTGGCTTACATTTAAGGCACGAAGACCATAATTTAAGACACTATGCCTCAGCTGCTTTGTTCAAATTTTATTTATTCGTCCCACTACGTCCGCTGTACAAAGTGTTTTTTTTTCTTATCTTAAAGTTCATTCCCTAAAGGAGCCGTGACAGCATATTTTCCTGTGCACCCTGCTAATTGTATTTAATTCTCAACACGTCATATTACACTTCACAAAAATATCAGTTGATTTTGTGTGCTCGATATTTTAAAACACATTTTTTCATTAAATTGAGAAATGTGCAAAATAGAGGAAAGCACATTTGCGCACATAGAAATCTAAAATAGTAACGCAGCGGTACCCGAAAGCTACCGTGGCTTCACTTTTCCGGATAATCCACCCCTGCGCATATGGAGTCTGCGATGGCGGCAGAATGGCTTCTGCATGCAAGTGACATCTCGTAAAATGGAATCGAATCCAAGGTGAAAAGTGCCGCCGATTACAGAATGCGTTGCTACAAGCAGGAGGCAGGTTACTGCCCTGTCAAAACAAAACCATGGCCATTACTTGGACATCTAGACGTTACTGCTGGCGCGCTGCTAACAAGCTGTGAAACATTGTGGGCGAAAAAAGACGAAAACACTCCTTCTTTTAGTCATTTCTTCTGGAAAAACATTGTTAAATTGGGCTGACTGATTGTTTCGTTACTTCGGATTCACGAGACAATTAAACCCTGTGAGTTCTTGCCGGGAATAAAAATTTCTCTGTTCGTAAAAGTTGAAGTTCATAAATCGCGTTTTCTTTATATCGAGCTTTAACTCTATAGCAAAATGAATAATGATCTAGCAACCATTGGTTGCTGACCACGAGAGCATACCTGTCCTGTGTCGTCTGCTGTGTGCTGTTGGCAGCATGCTTGCATGCACACTGTGTATGGGAGTCGCTCGAAAAGTTGATTTTTTTTAACTTAACGACATAAACTGCATTTCCCGTGTTTTCTTTCATGAAGGCTTAGTATGCGAGCTTAGTGGTCTTTGAGAAAGCGGACTTGCTCGTGGCGAAAGTTTCCTGATTGTTAAAAAAACAGAAATATAGGCCCTGCTTTATTTTTTGCCCTCAGAAGCCTGTCATTCGTAAGTGTGGTCTCTTTTGAGCATTCAAGTGCTCCCTATGTGGTAAGCGGCACGTGCCGTGCATGCCTTCGCTAATATACGGCAGAAGGGCATGGTGGTGCAATTCTATCGCTGGCTACCAAGTTCTTGACCACTATTTGTTGGCTTGGTAATTATACTCAAATTACAACAAGGCAGTACTAAAGTAAGCGTGCAGCATGAAAGGAGCACACAAAAGTGCCGAATGCGACAGCTTCCAAGCTGCACGCATGTGTCAGTCAAGCATATATTTCCTTCGACACGTAGAACCCTTTTTGCAGAACCAACCTGCTGGAAAACCAAAGCGTCTCGAATGTTCCGCTGCCTGCACCGAGTCGCCACCGTCTAAATGAGTGCTTCAAGGTAAATAGTACATCATTTAGCATTGACTGCGTGCATGCAAACTCTCTTAGGAATGCGACGATTGCGACAGATGCAGTCCTACGCTCAGGTTGTTTACATTTCTGCGCACAAACAGTACTGCTCGTTTGCTTGGCATAACACACAAGGTGAGCTATATCTGCTCTTGCCCATGAATTGTAGTTTTATTTGTTTACACACTACGATAACATTGCAATAAGAGATAAGGATGCTATCACCTGCTTGTGATATGGTTCGTGTAGGACGGGCGCTTCCTGCTAATTGTATCTGCTTCCTTCAATGCCACCAATATTTGTTTTTTTTAAATACATTTATCTAAAAATAAATTCAGAGGCAATTCACATTAATTAAAACAGACAAATTTATGGTCCACAGTTGAGGTCGACTGTCTTCAGCATATGCTGTGCAGACCTGTTCACATCGGCACTTCTCCCTTATTGTACGCACGTCCTGAGATGTAAGCAGTTGTGGCTTGTTTGAAAATGAAGGTTTATTAGAGCAAACATTTTTACAGAATGCATAAATCAAAACAGATGTAGACAAAGCTACACTCGATGGCTTTTTGCGTGTACTAAAACTTGTCAGCTCGTTCTCCGCAATCACTGAAATTGCAAACACCTGCGGACTCGCTAGACCTTGTAATAAAAGGGGCCGGCTGACCGCCGCCGACAGAAATTTAAGAATCTGGCAAACGTTCACTGCTGATTACAACCAAAGGGTGAGGATATGAAACGCAATCGCTCGTTTCGCTTTTTCAATGCCCATAAGGTAGACACAGGCGAAGTTTTTCAGACCGTTGCCTCACCGGGAATGAAACTTTCGCTCGGCTATGTCACTTCGCTCGCCGCTGGGTTTTGTGTACAGACACCGATTGAAAGCACATCTTCTGGCGTACACACGTCGTTTGAGTCACCGTGGCTAGAATGAGGTTCAATAAGGTTTCATATTTCTAAGTTCAAGGAATGTCACGCCAACTAGGATCCGCTCTCTTCCGGTTCCCGCTAAGTTCATACTTTACACTACAACGATATGCGGTCATTGGTCGTGCTGGTATCGTCAGTGCAGCATGACAGTCCATCGCACGGCATCTGTATACCAAACAATCCGGCGACTGTCGATCGGCACCGCATCGGCCTTGACAGACTGGACCCCACCTATACGCCCCGTGCACCGCCCATAGAGGCGCCACTGAAAGCCGCCAAATGGCCATTTTCGGCCCATCTTCAGGGAGTCTGGTTGGGCACCTGCCGTCGCTACGGCGAGAATGGCTGAAGTTCGCAGATGTGATTTTTCTGTTGTTCGGGACACCGACCAACATTTTTTGTGGAGACAGCAAGATAAAGGGTCGGGCTTTGTATGAGAGCGGGCATACCCACGACGTCGTAGCCGTTTGGGACAATCCAGTCTCCATACGCGCCAAGTGCGCGGCGCATACAAGCGTAACGAAGCCCATATACGAACTGGAGCCTGTGATGAGTAGCCTCCTTGTACATAAAGTAATCGCATCAACAAGGCCCCATTTTTTAAAACACAGTTCCCGCACTGCACGAGTCTCATGAGCAAATACAAACGCGCGTCTCAAATCGACCGAGCGCACCATCATCCAGCATATGTACACGGTCCTCAAACCATCGCTTCACTGACGCACTGATTTGCGTTGGCGACCGGAATACATGAGGCGCAGAAGCAGCCTATCGGGCTATCACAATTATTATAACTCCCGCCATTCTTTTGGGAGGCAAGAACGGAAGGCGCTGTGCATACGCTGGTGCAGTTATGTCGGCTGCGCTGCCGTGCATGCATTACCGCGACTGCTCATTCTTTCTGCATCGAGATATGCAGAAAAGCACAACGTGCTCCGTTTACTGGTCTCCGCGCCTTTACGGAAATTTTCATTTCTGCTCCAAGACGAGTCTACCACCCAAGTCGACGCTCTCCTTGCCTCTTTTAACTTTTTCCGGTGAAGATACGAGGATTGAGGGTGGTCGTTAATGAACATTTTTTTCTGCATTTAGAGCATTCACTAAATCCGTCATATTATGCATAATAAAGACCTAATGCCACACTAGACCTAATGTGTGTACAAAGGGTTATTTCCTGTTGATGCTAGATTCACTCATTAAAAAAATTATTGGGTCATTGTGGTTATGCAAGGAACATTTAATTGCAGCATACACTATCTGCTTGCCTGCAAGCTGTTGGGAATTGCACGTGTTCCACAAAATTAGGTACTGCTTCACGCAAACTTGCTATCTGAAATAACAGGGCCTTAATTATTTTAAAATATCACACTTTAGCTGATTGCACAAAGAATTTTTTTGATCAGTTTTACCTGATGATTCTTGCATATACTGCAGCTTGTGATGACAAAAAGAGTAATACACATTTTTAACTACAGTTTATTATTATTTTGTTGGCAGGCGTCAGTTACCGAATTTGCACTGCAGAGTGACAAGTGCCCTTTTAAGGCAGGAGCAGGTGGACAATGGAAGCACGTTGCTGCTTTAGTGCAGTACATTAACAGAGAAGAAAATGCTTCATGTACAAGTGGACCAGGAGTGTCGGGAAGCCTTGATGTGTTCTGTTGTGTTGGGTTTAATGGCGCATAAGCATCTAAGGCTATAATGCACCAAGCTCAAGGTATAAGAAATTTTTGTCTGCAGATTTTCACAAAGATGAGAAGTTATGGAGGTGTAGAAAGCTTGAAAAGGTATTTCCTTCTACCTAGTATTAAGAGCAAAAACAAGATTTAAAAATGGCTCACATTAAAAGTTGCAAAAGAGGTCGGGTAACCTCATCAGCCGTAATTGGCTGGGCAAGGACTGGAGGCCCCGAACCAATCAAAACAAAAGCAACCTCAGCCCTTTTCTCTGGAATCTGGAATGAGAAAATGGTTGAGGTGTACTAAAATACAAACAGACCAGTGGGTAAAAAATTTGAGAGCCTCTTGAGAAGTCCGGTTTCTTCAAGAAAGCTAAAAACAGATGATATATCAATAATTCCATCAGCTCCTAAAAGCAGTGCAGGATGAAAATAATGTTTTCGGTATATAATTTAGTAAAGTACTTATTTTTAGTTTTTCTAGTCTCCCGCAAGAAAATAAAATGTGGTTAATCGTAACTTCGTCTCCGCATTCTTCGCATTCAGGTTGATTTTGTTTTGTCAGTAGAAAATTGTGTGTGAGGTGCGTGTGTCCTATACGAAGACGGCAGATAATCACTTTCTTAAAACGTTCTCGGTGGGTGCCGGACTTCCATTCACTTATAACTGTTTTGACATTGTGTAGTTTGTTTTTTACTTCGTAGTTCCACGCGGACTACCATTTCTGCCTTATGTTACGATGTATTAAGTTAATACAATCTTTTAACGGAATATTTACCTTCATTATTTGCTTGTCACGCGCTTTAGCAGCGCATAAGTCTGCTCTCTCTTTGCCTTTAATTCCGATATGGCTTCGTACCCAGCAGAGTTTTAGGTTTTGTCCTTTAGTTGTGGCTATTACTATGTTGTGTATGATATCACACAGTATAGGAGAGACTGCATTTCTTGAGTGGAGAGCTGTAAGCAATCATAGCGAGTCGGTGTAAATTACACTGTTTTGAGGTTCTCCTTTACAATTTGTTTAATGGCTACATAGAGAGCGTAACATTCGGCAGTGAAGATTGATGCGCACTGTGGAAGCCTATCTGATAGCAATTCCCTTGTACCACTGCACTCCAAACGTATACATCTGTTTTTAAGCCATCTGTTTAAAAACCTCTGAAGGTACTGTATTTTTCTCAATTGCAAGAAATTATTGGAGAATATGTTTCGGTGGGGTTTGTTTTTTACAGAACTGTGTAAAAGCAAAATCGCAGATTGTAGGAAAATGATACTGTATGCAGCGGATCACGTCTTCGAGCAAAGTCAGCTAATGTGTCCAGTCAGCCGAGGTTTTGGCACATTCTTTAAAACACAAGCACAGTGTCCTATTAGTGTGTGGTTTGTTGTTAAAGAGTGTTCTAGATGGGCACTTTGTTGCTATTTGATGACAGATATGATTAGGCAGTGAATGAATTTTTAGGATGTATGAACATGTTAGCATCGTTCTTCTGTCTGTGGGTGATGCTTCGTTAGTTTATACATACAGACTGTTTATGGGTGACCTCCTATACGCACGAGTGGAAAGACGCAAACCTAATTTATCTACTGGATCCATTCATTTAAGATGCGATGGTATTGCTGACCCATAAACTATACACACGTAATCTAAGGCAGAGCGAACAACAGATCGATAAATTTGTAAGAGGCATATCCTATCAGAACCCCAGTATGTTAGGATGTTGGACAAATTGTTGACCTTTTAGTGCGCTAAGTCTGGCGTGATGTGAAGGCAATGATATTTGAAACTCCTATGACTAAATGTATTGCTGGAGATCATATTGTAGTCTTTTTAGTCAGCACATTTTTCACAATTCAACAAACATAAAACCTCAAACTCTCCCAGAAATATTACATCAGCACATTTGGAATGTCCCTAGGATATGCTCATTTTACCCGAAGACATTCAAAAAACGTCCCCGAAAATAGCCGTGTCCAAAAAGTTGTGCGTCCAAGGGACAGCCCCAAAGGTTAATGCTAGATTTCTCAGTTTTGCCTCAATAAAATTATTTCTTCTTTTTCATGCAGACTTCGGGCATCTAAGCGCAGGTATGTGCCAAATTTCAGGTACATTCCTGCACTACAGGGAGTGTAATACACCTGTCCACTTGCGTGAATGCTTGCTGGCTGGGCCATTCAGACTTACCTATTTACATGAAATGTGCTTTAACAAGGTGAAAATTTGGGCTGGTTGATGCATAATTTTGTGACGGGAGCAGCGCAGCACGAGACAAAGAGAGAGGCGGGACACGACGCTGAATAACAACCAGATTTTTAATGCATGTTCGTCGAATATATACATCTCGTTCGTATAAAAAGGAAAAGAAAAAAAGCATGAAAAACGCACAAGATGCACACGTGGTGAAATATTAAGACATCGCACGCAGATAATCAATTTCTCTGTCACGAAGCGCTATTGAAGGTATGCAGACACATACGTCACTCTTTGGTCGGATGTTGAATGCTTCTTCAGTCTCTCTAATTCATTGAGCAAACTATGACGGGAGGACCACTGTGTTGTTAAACTGCGGAACGAATTCATGTTCTCTGCAATGTTTTGTTAATTCACTACTAATGGCGCCCTTTATGGATCTTTTGTGCTCACGAAGCCGTTTATTCAAACAGCGCCCTGTTTGACCAATGTAGGTGCATCCGCATGACAGAGGTATTTCACAAACCCCGCTTTTCACACATTTCACATGTTTTTCTGGTTTTATTTCCTGCATTGATTTTTCCTTTGCTCGCTGTTGACTTTGGCGCACAGGCTTCTTAACCTGTTGGGTGCTGACATGAGCACTTTTACACCAGCTCTTTCTTCTACCCTTTTGAGACTGTTGGAAATGCTATAACGCAAGGAATGACTGCGTACGGCTTCCTTTATTCTGATGTGGCTGCGACATATTTTCTGCCTCTAAGTGTTTGCAGAATCCCTTCTGCAACACTGAATAGCAGTCTCGTCGGGCAACCTGCTGCTTTCAGCCGACGGTTCGGAGTGTCAAAACTGCCTTGAACATTATGATGACGGGATCTCGTCAATGCGGCTCTCATTGCTGTTTTTTTCTAGCCCCCTTTATGATCTTGGAGTGCGCAGATGTGTATGAGAGCAGTCCCCTCTAACTTCATGGTCCGTACCGCCAGCATATGTGAGCGGCTAGAGAGGCTAGCGTCAAGTCATGAAATTGCATAACGTTGTTTTCTGGGAGTTCACTTGTTATTTCTAGTTCTAGTTCTTCTAGTCCTTAGCAAAAGTAGCAATGAGAGCCGCATTGACGAGATCCTCTCATCATGAAGTTCAAGGCAGTTTTGACGCCCAAAACAGTCGGCTGAAAGCAGCAGGTTACCCGACGAGACTGCTACCCGGTGCTGCAGAAGGGATTCTGCAAGCACTTTGATGCAGAAAATATGTCACAACCACATCAAAAGAAAGGAAGCCGTACGCGGTCATCCCTTACAATAATGGCATTTCCCACAGTCTCGAAAAGGCAGGCGCAAAAGCTGGTGTAAAAGTGCTGATGTCAGCACCCAACCAATTAAGAGGCCTGTGCGCCAAATTAAACAGCGAGCAAAAAAAATCAATGAAAAAAAAAGCACTGGAAAAAACATGTGAAATGTGTGAAGAGAGGGTTTTTAATATACCTCTGTCATGCGGACGCACCTACATTAGTCAAACAGGGCGCGGTTTGAATGAACGGCTTTGAGAGCACAAAAGATCCCAAAAGAGCACAAACAGCAGTGAATTAGCAAAACATTGCAGAGAGCTTGAATGTGACCTTCAGCTCAGCAACACAATGGCCATAACGTCATATTTCGATCAACAGACCAGGGATATTGAAAAAGCCTTCAGCATCCGACAAAAGAACGACGTATATGCGTCAGCATACTTTCGATAGCGTTTCGTGACAGCGAAATTGATTATCTGCGTGCGTTGTCCTAATCTTTTACCACGTGTACATCTTATGCGTTTGTCAAGTTTCTGTTCTCTCCTTATTGCACGACAAGATGTATTTATTCGATCAAACGTGGATTAAAAATCTGGTTGTTAGTCAGCGTTCATTCCCCCCTCTATATTCTTTGTTTCGTGCTGCGCTGATCCCGCCACAAGAACACGAAATGTGCCAAAATTTTGCACACAAAGGAAATATGAATTCAAAAAGTCGCCCCATCTCGCCCATATAACAGGAAATAGCAGCACAATGCAGATGTAATTTCAGTTCATTAGATGTGCTCTTTGCATTTAAATGCATACAAACAGGAGACGTATATGTATGCACCATTTAACACACAATGTACGGAGCACTACGGCACCAGCAAATAATAATAGCCAAATTTTTCTCTACCTCTGAGAAACCTGAAAAAATAAAGCAATAAAAATTAATACAAGCTGAAAGTTGTTGACCTTAAGCAAACATTCTAAAGGGTACAAAAGCATATATGCACGCGCAAAAGCAAACGCATGTAAAGAGCAACCTGGGTGCCAAAAGAAAAGACGATATGGGCGTACGATACAGATACGCGGTTTCAGGTCACGGATATCCTGCAGGGTGAAACCTTCCTCTGGCTTTGCCTCTCGCACAAGCCTCGGAGTAAGCTTGAGCGTGTTATCAAAACAGGTAAAAAATTAATTATACGAGGCGAAAATAAAAAACGAGCATAAACCAACAAACCTTGACGATGTTGCGAACGGAAACCCGGGGATGGAATAAAATGCTGCAACTATATACATGAATTCAACGCAGCCTTCTGTCCTGCGCCTACTCACGGCACAGCAAACGCTCAAACATACGCGTTGAATCCGCGTTACACCCCCGTTTTATTTCACTGTGACTAAGTGTGGAGATAAGACTGCTTGGAGCCGGATGGAAAGGGGGGACGTCTTGAGGTAGGAGCCTTGGCGGGCCGCACCCATGGTACAGCAGACCGCGCGTGCGGCACAATACGGCGCGGGGGGTGAGATCAAGGGGATCAAGGCAAAAGTAATCCGGTGGGGGTGGGTCAAAGTCAGCGACGCGAACACAACACAAACTATACCGCTGCGACAAGACGGCAACGTAGGTAGAGCAGGTTAATCCATGGACACCCGCAGCAAGAGTCTGGTGGGCTTCCGAAGATCTCTCCCGCCTATGACCGCAGTGGACCGCCAGGCTGCCACCAACACGCCACAGTCGTCAGAGGCGCTGAGGGATGCAGAGTGCGCGCTCGGAGTCGCCTATTGCCTTGGAATCCGCTGCCACGAACGACGCCTTTATGAGCGCCATAATGGTGTAGGGCCGTGAAGTTGCGTAAAAGACTTGCGATGCGCCGCGCGCCGCTGCATCAATTCGAAAAGGAATTATGTGGGCACGCCAAGGTGCGCGGGAAAGCGGCCATGATTTCATAGCTACTAAGTTCATTACAGCCCAGTGATGAGAGCAAGAGCTGCCGCGCGCTGGGGCTTGCATGCGAGTGGCTAGGGGCTGCGCGAATACGTGTGTGCAAGATAGCTTCCGCACAACGAGGAAGCCGGGCGAGCGACGAAAGGTCATTACTGCGGATCTGCTAGACATCGGCGCAACAAGGACTGCTGGTAGTTTGAGATGCGTGCAGGGACTTCCGCACCGTGCTGAATATGGAAACATTATAGAAGACTGGCACGTTGGTGACCTCCGCTCCCGGCGGTGTGATGAAAAGGCAGACCGCCGCGCCTGCCTGCCTCCAGCATGGAGCCGACGGCCCTCGAGATAGATGCGCGGTGAAATGGGCTTCCTTCGGCTGTCCGAACAGAACTGTTGGATCTCTCAAAACGGCGAGTGCAAGAGCAAAACCTTCTCTACCCCTAGCTTTTGGCGCGAGGGAGAGAGAAAAGGGAGCTAGGAGTCAATTTGTATTTTTGTTGAGAAGCATTGGTCCCAAAAACGTGCTCCCAGTTACCTTTATGGGACCAAACTGTTATGATTAGTTTTTGTTTCTGCTTAACACCCTCGAAAAAAATATTTCTAGGGCATTAGTGGGTGCACTTCCCTTTTGCTTGTGTTTCTGTGTCCTGCCTCTACGGCCTGGAAATGTCAATAATGCTTCACTGGGACTAGGACATCGCATCCTTTCTGGGCGCTCCTTGGGAGGTTCGTTGTTTGCCACCAATTGTGTGAACAGAACTTTTGGCACGCGTAGGGAAACTTAAGGAGTCTTCTATTGTCGATTTTTTATGGTTTTATGGTTGCTGCGGGTTAGGTCCACCACGAAAGCATACAAATGAGGAGTTTTTTTCGAAATGAGCCAAATACACAAACCGAAAGTAACGCAACCCCAACTGTAGTGGCAAGCTAAGCCAGTCAACTTTGCTTTAAAAAACAGATCAGATCAAAATGGGTCAAATCACACCAACTGAGCTAGCCCGCAGATCACATTTCAAATCGAAAACGAGCCAAATCCTTCCACTGCGTGGATCGAAATGAGCCAAATCCGTTCAACCAATAGGAGACTGACCTGGAGACCACGTGATTCAGCCAACATGGCAGCCTCCTTGTAGGCTCGTGCCAGCGGTGCTCGTGCGTGATAGCGCGGACTGCGTGGTGTGTTTCGCGAGCTCCTTTGTTTTCTCAAGGCTTTTGCTTTGACGGACTTAGTTCCGCATGGATTGCGACGGGTATGAAGAGGTCGGTGAACGTTCCCTGCCCAGACGACGAAACAAAAGTCGCCCTTCAAGACGCCGAGAAAGCAAGAATTTGCCGCTTCCGAAATGTAAGCACACAAAGAAGACTCTCAAGTGCGCGCTTGTGACAGAAACATCGGTGGAAAGCTTCAAGAAGACGTTTACTGAACTCTGCAGTGTGAAGCAAAAGGCATTCATATTTTCATATTAATGCAGCGCACATCTTCTGCAGTCAAACGCAGGAGAGAAAAACTAGAGGAACATCGTCGAAGCCTCGCCGTTTCTTACAAGGTACGGCTTGAAAATGGACGAGAGGTTCCTGTTTGTCGTGATATGTTTTGTGCAGTGCTTGCTGTTAGCCACAGTACAGTTACCCGCTACGTTAAGCACAGGCACGAAAAAGGCGGATTGAAGGCAGATGCTCGTGGAGGCGATCAGAAGCTCCAACGCTATGGTCGAAAGCGATCGTCTGTTGTGACGTTCATAAAGCGCCTTCGTGCAAGAGAGTCGCACTACAACCGACAGAAGACTCGAAAACTGTATCTCCCGGCAGAGCTGAAGAGTATCCGAAATATATGGCGGATGTATAATCAACAGGCTACTGAAGATGCCCGAGTGCAATACGGTTTTTAGCCCTCCACTACGGCACCTCTTCCTTCCTTTCTGCTTTCACTCCCTCCTTTATCCCTTCCCTTATGGCGCGGTTCAGGTGTCCAACGATATATGAGACAGATACTGCGCCATTTCCTTTCCCCCAAAACCAATTATTATTATTATTATTATTATTATTCACCGAATTTTCCGCACGAAGTTCAACCTCTCGTTTGGAACACCGAGAACGGATGTTTGCTCTGTGTGCTTAAAAAACGCCTACGACATCAAGACTTTGAAAGATTCTGAACAGAAGCAGAAGGTTCTAACAGATCAAAGGGTGCACAGGTTGAAGTATAGGGCTTTTTATTCCCTGCTACGTGAGAAGCGAGAAGACTTAAATACGTTCTCTTTTGACTGCCAAAAAAATCAAGTGATGCCCAAGATTCCAGACCAGCAAGCCTATTACAGCCGCCAGTTGTATCAATACCACCTGTGCGTGGTAGAACACCAGAGAGATGGATCGATGCCCAAAGATGCTGTCCATTGCTACACATGGAGTGAAGATGAGAGCAGCAGAGGAAACAACCAAGTTGCCAGTGCAGTGCACAATACACTTCGAGGTGCAAATTTGGAAGTAATTAAAGAAGTGCGGCTGGTAGCGGACGGTTGTGCTGGTCAAGACAAAAACTCAACTATGATTTGCATGATTCTTTGGTGGATTCAGAATGAGGCTGCAGCTTGTGTTTCGTTGGTTTCTGTTGTGTTCCCTGTCACAGGCCACAGTTTTTTACCTCCAGATAGAGTATTCGGTCGGATTGAGAAAGATGTCAGAAGACATAAAGAAATTCTATATCCAGAAGGCTACAAGCGAATTTTTGCTAACCACGGCATTGTACTAGAAATATGAAAGCACTGGAACGTCTATGACTGGAAGGCGTACTGTACGGAAGTAATGAGATCAACGTCCAACCTGCCTTTCAAGATTACTGAAACGAAGGTTTATTACATTCAGAGAAATGTAACAGGCCGAAGCCCTCAAATTAGAGCCGAACCCCACTACAGGGTTTCGGTGTCTAACTTTGTATCGGTCCTAAATAGGGGAAAGACCCTTGTACAAACACCGAAACAGTGCGAGCTGTATGCACACTACCTCAACGAACTGAAGGTGAGAGACGTGACAAACCTTCTGGTGACTCACTTTGGTGTGTCATGGAAGGAAAACGAAGAAATTGCGTATTTTGAGGCTGCCTTTCGTCGCTGTCAAGAAAAGGAGTCCATGGCAGACTGCGAAGAAGGCTGCTTATGCTGCCAGGAAGACAGGCCTGCTATCCATGTATGAGTGTAAAGCGGGTGACGCATATTTGTAATTTTTTTTTGTGGTGAAGTCACAGCACAAGTATTTTTTTATATTGTTTTGATTGTAACCTGAAACATACTGCAGTAATAATAAAGTTTCGTGAAGAAAGCTGAGTCGAATCTAATGCTTCGCTTCGATATGAGCCAAATCCAATGTTTCCATTGTTGTATAGGCCAAACTATGCACGTAAATTTTTGGCGATTAATGCTGTTCGACTGCTCTATCTGCCCCATAAAACTTCTGAGGTACCAGGTTGAATAGCAGCGCACTCCTTTCAGACAAGAAATTATGGCCTTGTTCTAAGTTTGTGTTTTGGTGGATCTGGCTCATTTAGAAAAAAAACTCTTCAAATGTTCATGCTGCTAAAAGTCCAAGCGGCCACAATTACCTGCTGTGGTGCTGAAGAATTCCAGGCGCTAGTTTCTTGACATGCAGAAGCCATTTTATTACTGGAATGCATTTAAAATGTTTACTCCTATGGTTCAGCCTCTGAGGTGTTAATTAGGGCTCAGAAAAAAAACTCAAAAGTTGGAAGGTGTGTCACCGCTTCAAAAATATCTGCAGCTCACAAGCTGCAGTCTGGGAATGCAGCTATGCTTAGTTTTACCATCCACACCGATATATAGACCTGGCAACTTGCTGCTGCTTTTTCTTTGCAATACGAAGAAAATTGTTTATGGCCCACGAGTTTCTTATTACAAGTCAGGAAGAAGGTAAAAAGGTTCCTGCAGTTGTGGCATGCTGATGACTTTTGTGCTTGAACTTATGCCTAGCTGGCCTTGTAATATGGAGATGGAAAATCTTTCAGTACTATTTCTCGCAAAGGTCAGGTGTATTTTAGATAATAACGAGACTAAACACTGTATTGTTGCATTGTTTTGTTATTTGGTGCGCTAGTAACTCTTGCAACTTTCTTTGTATCCAGGAACAATCTGCTGATGTGAAAAATATTTCAACGAAGTAGGAAGACCAGAACAACGAGCATAGTTATTGCCATCCTGGACTTGGCACATAATCAAATAAGCAGCAGCTATCTGCAGCAACGTTAGTAGAAGACGACTGCGTCTTTTGAACAAAGCTGGCTAAAACAGACTTCCGGAACTCGGTCACAGCAGTGAAAGTAGCGTAGTGTAAGGGCTTCGCTGTGCTCCCATATGAAGATCAGCTGCTGCTCACTCTCATGCGACTGCGACTTAGCCTTCTCTGTGAGCACTTGGCTAGAATATTTCAAGTATCTGTAGGGAGTGTCCTCAGCATTTTCAGGCATGTCCTGTCGGTGCTGTGCACCATTATGAAAAAAGCCGTAACTTGGCTACTACGATCAATGATCCGAAAAAGTATGCCCAAGTCATTCATTGAAAACGGATACGACACAACCATATGTACTGTTGACTGCTTCGAGATAAACCTGTAGCGGCCAAAAAAATGATGCGAAGGGTTGAAATCTATAGCAGCTACAAGGCGAGCAGCACTGTGAAGTTTCTTATTGTCATAGCACCAGATGGTTGCATAATGTATGTGTCTCTAATTTATGGAGGACGTGCATCGGACAAATATATCACAAAAGACTACAAGCGGGAGGACCATCTCGGCCCAGGAGGTGAAGTCATGGTTGACAGACTCTTCACCCTGACAACAAGCACGATAATTCAAGGAGTGAAGCTTAACGCCCCTGCCTTCACAAACGGTAAGGGTATCGTGTAAACATGCTATAAAGAAAGGCGGGATTGCCTCATGGTTATGTCAATTTGCAGGGAAACCTCAACTCAGTGAAGAGGAAGTCACCAGAACGAGACGGATAGCTTTAGTGCATATTCACGTTGAGGGCGCCATAAACAGGATTAGAACATAGGAATATTTAAGCAGGCCCTGCCCATCAAATCCAAGAAGAGGATACGCAAAATGATTCTTATTTGTGCAGGGCTTCGCAATGTCAAATGTCTTTAGTCGCTACCAGGAGAGAGCCCACAACTGAGTAAATTTGTGCCGAGTACAAGAGTACGCTTGGTAAGCCTTCTTAATATGGAAAGTGGACAAAAAAAGTAGCCGTACCATATGGCTGGAGCCATGTTGCAATAACTTTCCGGGGTGAAACTTCGAAAGGACCTCATTTCAAAGGAATGACGTCGCTGACGTTTAAAAAATTGGTCCTTACACGTGCTCAAAATTTATCACTAATATCTTAAAGAAGAGGTCATTCTAATCCCCAATGTGTATATGAAGCAAAGAACCGGCAAGGATAATGTGGGGACACTGCACACATGCACATGGCCTTAAATCGCATGAGAATTTCCTAGATCGATACTGTTTGCAGCCAATTTTAACACTTCTCCCAGCTGACTGGACTTCAAGGTATTTGCACTTGAGGTGCTTCACAAACACAGTTTTCCAGTCTATGAATGGAAAATAACTGTGGAACTAAGTGGATGCATTTTAAATTAAAATGCGTTCTTATGGTGCTACACTGATTAAACTGAGTTTGTTCACTTTGTAATAACATTGTGCCATTTGCACAAGCAATGCAATATGCACTTATTTGCAACTATTTCCCAAATAGTGAACACAGTGACCAGTAAGCAATGTGCACACGAAACAAGTGGCAACTTTAGTCATTATTACACGTAATAGTGCATTAGTCATGGCGATATGAATTATAACAATGGTTTTGCACTGAGCAGATCTGATGCTCTATACATCACACAGAGCCACAATTAGGCCTCAACTTGTTGAATACCTGTCTTGAACCTGGAATAAAGTCATGAGTTACAGAGTTGCCTACTGCGCAAGCACACTTCAGATACACAGTATCTCGCACTTTCATTGAAGTACTAGATAATGCGCAGCTGAAGAATATTTATTTCAGGAGAACTCCCTTTTTCAACACTGAGTTCACAGAACCTTGGTAGTGTGCAGAAATATAATGAGTCATCCAGATACATGGCGGCTATTCAATTCTGGCAGGAGGTCACGGAAGTAAAACTGTTGGAGTCATGGCAAGTTTTATTTCACGAACATAGGTGCAAAAGGCACTTCAACAACAATTTCCTCTTCTATTCTTCAGGTGTAAAAATAACAGAGTTCACGGCCTGTGCACAGCATCTGCAGCTGAACTTGGGCATTATGACCGTTCGGCCCATTTTCGGACATCATGTACCTTCCATCAAACTCCTCAACGTCGTTCCTTCCAGAATGCACAAGGTCCAGACAGTTCATCACATGCGGAAACTTTATTCTAGAACAGCTGGAGCTCTCTCAAGAAGGCCATCGGGAGACGCAGAGAGCCAGCCCATATGTGGACATAATATTGTGCCGCATCGTGTCACACTATGCCCTGTTTTTTTGCTAATTGTGCACGAGCCACTGTTTCATATTTATGGCCATATTTCGTAGCTGCATTGTCGGAAAACGTGGGACAAAATATAGCACTCGCTGCTTTGTGGCCTGGTGTGCTCCTTTTCTTAGGCACTTTTCGCATTCAAGATGCTGTTATTCTAAGGCACCATGCCACTAGCCAAAGTGACGAATTTTGGCTCCTCGTATTTTTTTCTCCAGAGCTTCTTCAGCCTTTGCCGATACGTTAAAAAACTTGTTATAGAAGGCACAGCATCGAAGGCAGCATGCGACTTATGGCTTCATGGCTGCCATGTGGTGCAGCCTCTTGCCGAAGTCTGCTGGGCTGCCGTGGTACGGCATTGAATGTTGCATGAAGCTGTAAGCCTGGGAATGGAATGTAAGTGAACAGTACATGGGAATGAAAATGCCTCTGTAACTTCTATCCAGATAGTCTACAACAAGAGGTTAAAGTTTTATATGCTCTAAATATGCAATAAGGCTGACGGGCTAGCGATAGCAAGTTAGGATTTTCAGCCTGCCAAGACTTAGAACCATTTTAAAGAAACAGGGAAAATTTTACTACCAAACACGTGAGAGGAATCTCGAACCAAACGTGCATTTGTCTTTGCGCAAAACCATTATATGGGAATATTTTGCATCTGCAATTTTCTCAGCACGCAGCCAAGTAAACACAGAAGTTGAAAACAGCTGAGGACTAAAACAAAATGGATGATACATGGACTATTGGAGATCTCGAGATATCCTGAATCTTTATGCATTTTCTTCAATTCATCTTCTGACAGTGGCGCTTTAACAGGCACAGTCTTTGTCTGAGCTTCAGGTTCGACTGTTTTTTGCTTCAACTTGAAGTTTATGTGGTCAAGTCTGCTCGGCTCAACGTTGCGTTTTGTACCTCTATTCTACTTTGCGGCAGCGTCTGTGTAGGCCCTTCCAGGGCAGCCACGCGAAACGGCGTCTGGCCTGGTCTGACGTCACCGCTCAGCTATAAAAGACTGCGTTGGTCCACGGGGGTCGTCATTTTGGAGCAATCCAGGCAGCCGCGAGACTGGGCAGCGGTTAACCCCCCGTTCCTTCTGTGCAGAGCTTCGACGGCGATCAAGTGTTTTTGCGGCTGGACCATCGTCACCTCATCCCTGCCACATCACTGTGCTGTTGCGGCGGTACACACGTGTCGGCGCAAGATGTTCCTGCGGAAACTCCCCATTGACGCGTCTGGCCTGGTCTGACGTCACCGCTCAGCTATAAAAGACTGCGTTGGTCCACGGGGGTCGTCATTTTGGAGCAATCCAGGCAGCCGCGAGACTGGGCAGCGGTTAACCCCCCGTTCCTTCTGTGCAGGTACGTGCTGGAAGTCTTTTCCTGTTAGGTTAAAGAGCGTATCTCTGGCTGCTGGATTGCTCCACTATTGGCGAGAATCATGTCTGATAAAGCGCCGTCAACGATCAAGGAACTAGCAAAGGCCCTGAATGAGTTATCCGCTCTTTTTGATGCCAAGCATGTGGAACTGAAAGATACGG
This sequence comes from Amblyomma americanum, assembly GCF_052857255.1. NCBI lineage: Eukaryota > Metazoa > Arthropoda > Arachnida > Ixodida > Ixodidae > Amblyomma > Amblyomma americanum. The sequence goes on from NC_135502.1 coordinate 156,442,456, forward strand.
TGAAAACGGTGATTGAAACAGAGTTACAATCGCTGAAAGAATCTATGAGCTTGATCAATGAAAAGTTCGAGGGTTTCAGATCGGAAATTGTGGAGATGAGGAAAGAACTTGCTGTCACTAAAGCAGAAAATGAGGCAATAAGGAGTACTAACGCCCATTTGACATCAGAATTAAAGAAAGTCAGGAGAGAGTTGACTGATATGCAACAATACAGTCGCCGAAATAACCTGGAGATAAAGGGTGTTCCTGTGGTTGCGGACGAGAACCTCATCTCCACCATGAAAACGATTTCTGGATGCCTGAACACTGAAGTGGTCGAGTCTGACATTGAAGTTATTCATCGTGTACCTACAAAGAAAAAAGATGAACAGAACATAATTGTCAAATTTTTTTCCCGTTCAGTGCGGGATAAAATTCTGAAAGTTGCAAAGAAGCAAAGGCTTAATGTTTCTCAGTTGGGTTTTGAAGGCAATACGCCCGTTTTTGTGAATGAGCACTTATGTCCTGCTAATAAAGTATTGCTGGGAATGGCGGTGAAAGCAAAGAAAGAGAAAAAATGGAAGTTCACGTGGGTGTCAGACGGAAAAATTTTGATGCGCAAAGTTGAAAACTCACATGTTCTTCACGTGACAAGTGCAGAAGACTTGCGACAAGTTCTCTAACACAATGGCTGTTTGTGTAAAGCAAATCGAGCAAACCTGGATAGAAAGGGAAAACATATCTATTTTGCATTGTAATATCCGCAGCATACATAAAAACTTAGACCTTCTTCTTTCCTATTTATCACAATTCTCCTTTCATTATGACATTATTGCAATTACAGAAACATGGTTAAAGGAAAATGAAACCGCTGAAATACCCGGATATGCCATGATATCTTTACCAAGGTGCCGCCAATCACGCGGTGGGGGTGTATCGCTTTTCATAAAGAATAGTGTTGATTACCAGGTTGTAAAAGATAGCTCATGTAGTAAGCAGTCTGTCGAATCTCTTTTTGTACACCTCGGCTGTGGTCTTAACATTGGTGTGGTATACCGGCCTCCCAACGCAAGCGTAAAGGACTTTCTCTCGGATATGGAAACTATCTTCAACCCACTAATGACAACCAATACTCCACTTGTTATATGCGGTGATTTCAACATCGATCTTTTAAAAGATGGATGTTCCGAGTGCGACTACCTGCTTCTCATGCAGTCATTTAACCTTAAAAACGTTATTTCCTCACCTACTCGTATAACACAGACATCTGCATCCCTTATTGATCATATGTTCTGCAACAATGAAATGACTGTACGCGCTGGCGTTTGTGATATAGCTATTGCTGATCACTGTCCGACTTTCATGTGTTTACCACGCACTTACTTATATCCGCATTGCAAAACGTATTCTAGAGACAAAAGAACTCGAGTAAATTACGCCTCCGTTCGAAACTTCTTGCAGAGCATTGATTTTGTGAAATTGTACGACAGTGATGTGAATATAGAGTGTGAAAATTTTATCCGCTGCGTATCAAATGCCGTAATGAAGTCCAAGCGCGAATGCACACGTCGTAACTACGAAGAAGCTGTGTGCCCGTGGATAACTGATCATATACTTGCGGTTCTAAAGAAAAAAGACTCCTTCTATCACAAATGGAAGCAAAACAAAACAAACAATTATTATCACGGTCAATTCAAGCTTTATAGGAATAAGTCTGTTACGATGATGAGGAGAGCGAAAAAAATGTATTACAGTAATTTAGTCACGAAACCTGGCCTTGACTCGAAACAAGTTTGGAAAATTGTTAAGGACGTCACAGGACTTGGACCGAAGAAACGCGTTACCCCTAACGACCCCTCCGTACAGGTAGTCAATGACTTTAATAGCTACTTCTCCAATGTTGGTGAATCTCTTGCAAACCAGTTCTCTTTTCAGTCCGCCTCTACTACCCTACCCAGAGTTGTCCACACCGATTTTAATCTAAATGCAGTCACTGTCGAGGAAATTACATCTGTAATAAGCGCACTGCCAGTTATTAAAGCGGCTGGGCACGACAGTATTCAGACTTCAGTTTTAAAGCATAATATCGACATTCTGTCCAACCCACTATGCCATATATTTAACCATGCTATAGAGACTAGTTGCTACCCAAACATTCTAAAAATCGCGAAAGTTGTGCCTATTTATAAATCTGGAGACGAAAACAACCCAAGTAGTTATCGTCCAATATCTGTACTAAGCATTCTAAATACTCTTTTTGAGAAACTAATTGCCATTCAACTAAAAATATTCCTTAGTCAGTATAACATCATCTGTCACCAGCAGCACGGTTTCGTCCCAAACAGGTCGACCTCTACAGCCATTCTAACGCTTTCCCAGTTGATAAATTCAGCTCTTAATAAAAACGAAATCGCAATTGGTATATTTTTAGACCTGAAGAAGGCGTTCGACACTGTATCACATCCAATATTACTGAGGAAACTAGCCGCCTATGGGATTGTTGATGACACACTGCAATTTTTCACCAGTTACTTATCAGGTCGACAACAGAAAGTGGTAATTAACAACCTTGAATCTACATATAGCTATATAAAATGCGGAGTACCCCAAGGATCTGTCCTGGGGCCTCTACTGTTTTCCATCTATATAAATGATCTTCCAGGTTCAGTCTCGCTTTCGCAGGTTCTCATGTATGCAGACGACACGGCCCTCATATTCACAGGTAAATCGGTTTCTGCGATGCAAGACGACATGAGGCAGGATTTAATGACTGTTTCCAACTGGTTCAGTAACAATAGATTAACATTGAACCTTGCGAAAACTAAATATGTCGTCTTCCATACAAGAAGAAGAAACGTTGACTTTAACCATATTAGGATTTCCTTGAACAATTGTATAATCGAATCAGTTCCTTCATTTAAATATCTTGGTGTTATCTTTGACAATAACCTTAACTGGAAGAATCAAGTGAACAGCGTTTGTAATAAAGCTGCGTTTGGTTGCTACGTCCTTATTAAGGCTAGACAATACTTTCCTCGCAACATATTACGAAGCTTGTACTTCTCATTCGTTCATTGTCATATGAGTTATTGCTGCGAATCATGGGGCCACACATACTCAGCTTATCTCGCACCTCTGCAACGGTTACAGAAGCGAGCACTAAGGATTATAACATATTCTCCATTGCATCATCCAAGTAACAATCTGTTTGAAGAAGTTCGAGTACTAAAATTTTCCGCCCTACGCGACTATAAAATCTGCCTTCTAGTAAACTGCATGTTAACAACTAACTCTCCACTCCCGATGAGCTTATTCACTTTGCCTGTTCGCAACACAAGACATGCTGCTAATGGTAATTTTAATCTTCCGATCCATCACAACACATACGGTGAGAGATTAATCGAGTTCATTGGGACGAAAGTCTGGAATACATTGCCATTGGAAATAAAGCTTGCCAGAAATTTTAAACTATCTTCTAAATTATATTTCTTGCATAATCAAGTAATCATGTGATTTCCTTTTTGTGTTTCTGTGTTTCTTAAAATGCCGGTGTATACCTTCCTTGTACGTTTGCCAAAATGCCTTGTTTTTGCATGCGATCGGACACTGGATGCTTTTGCTGTGTTAATTCGCTGTTTTCATTTTTTTTTTCACTTTACATATTTATGTGGTTGCCTGAATGCCTAAATGACTTGATTTGTATTGGACCGGACACTAGCCATGTAGGCTATCGGTCCAAATATTTTGTACAATTTTTTTGTGAATTATGAAATAAAGCTTCCTTTGATTGATTGAACTTTCCACAGAACCGCTCCCATATTGCTGCACACTCTTGCCTGTCCGGCCATGCAGGAGCAACTAGCACGCAAAACTTCGCCTGTGCACTTTGCCGGGATCCACACTTGATGTGGCCTGCTACTTGCAGCCTATGAGGGCGTCACTTCAGATTTTAGCATCACATGGTCATCACTCACCCTTTGTTAAGTACTTTCCCCACCCACCCAGACTTCAAGAAACTATATGACTCTAATGATCTGTATGCTCTTAATTCAAGCAGGTCACAGGCTTTTGTCTGCACTAAGTTGAACACAATGTCCGGCCCCCTTATCTGTGGCCAGTCTTTCTTGCATGTCTTCTGACCAGTCTTTCATGTCGTGTGGGTGGGTGTACGTAATGGTTTGTGCAAATGAAAAGAGCACATAATTATTGCTGCGTTACTTCTCCATAATATAATTTCTATGTGTTGAATTCTGAAAACTGCTTTTCACTAAGCAAAGCCCGTGTGCTGTGCGATGTCAGTGCATGTTAAAGATCCCCAGGTGGTCGAAATTATTACGGAGCCCTCCACTACGGCACCTCTTGCTTCCTTCATTCTTTCATTTCCTCCTTTATCCCTTCCCTTGCGGCGCGGTTCAGGTGTCCAACGATATATGAGACAGACACTGCGCCATTTCCTTTCCCCCAAAAAACCAATTATTATTAATATTAATTTTAAGCAATGCAAATCAGCGCTCTCAAGGAGACAATTTTAACAATTTTTCTCACTGTCTTGAATCGGCGCTGCCCTGCGTGGGGGCTCACTGGTTATTAAGCTTGGCTGCTAATCACGAAGGTGAGGTTTCTGTATCGGACGCGGCGGCCACGTTTTCATAGGGGCCAAACGCAAGATGCTCGTGTACTGTGTGATGTCAGTGCATGTTAAAGAGCCCCAGGTGATCGAAATTATCTCAAGCCCTCCACTATGGCGTCCCTTATAGCCGATGCCGCATTGGAACGTTAAACACCGTTAAAAAATCTGTCTCACCCCAAACGCTTCGTCTCCCAAAGATTTTTAGCGAGTACCTTCCTAGGTGACTACTACTAGGTTACTTTTGGGACACATCATAGAGAAGCGCAACTATTTGCTAAGTACTTAGCTTGTTGTGCCCGCAGAATTCATTTGCTAGCACGTTCACTTCCTCAAACCGGGGAATGGCTACACTAAACAACACCTATCAGTGTATCGCCATTATGCGAATTATTAATACATGATGGACCTGCACCTGGGCTATCAGGCAGGAGACGAGTCAGGAATAGTTTCGAACGGTACAGAATGCGCACAATGGATAAAGTTGCTCCGGAACATGCGCAGCTTCACAACTTGATGAAGCGTGGCTGCACACAAACACTGCTGCCGATAAAGGAATGAGTGAGCAGTAAAAACACTCACCACTGATCAGCACATGCCGCAATGAACTCGACGCAGTCGACGAAGCGCAGGCACCGCGGACTTCGTTCTCGGTGCCCATCACGATCGCTTTATTAGAGACCACCTAGTTGTTAATTGTGCCCCGCGCAGAGAAAAGAAAGTGGACAACACAGCAACAAAAACAAACGGCAAAAACCAGGGATACTGAGCGGTCACAGAATCTTTGGTTGCACAAGCGAATCAAGGCACGCCAGCAGAAGTAAACTTGTTGTCACAGCTCAAAATGGCGCTCATTCTTCTTTCTGGCGTTAGGCGGCGCCAGAACGCCAACATAACGCCGCGCAGAGGAGGGATTTTCAAAAGCTCTATATCACTCCAACTAAGCCAAATCACCACCATTTCACTTCAACGGTGCCGAAAACTTTACCATGGCCGCCCCACCTGCGCGCACGCCCGTCCCAGGCGGCCGCGACTTTCCCAACGCATTTGCTCCGGCGCGCACCGGCGGCGCTGCCTGTTCGCCGCGAGTGCTGCTCCCTGGGTTCCCACAGGGTGCCCATAGAGGAGTCCGGCTGTGAGAATGAGGCCTAACACATTTGGAGTTCACGCTAGACAAAAGACGCCTTCTCCGCTGGCTGTCACAAGCAGTGACGGCTAGGATGCGACGCCGTGCCGACGGTGCAAGCGCCAAGGAAAAAAATTGGCAGAAGTAATAAGTACCTTCCTTGATTACCTACGCATTGGACGAGCAATGAAAGCTTGTTGCGAAACCCACGTGTCACATATCATCATCATCATCATCAGCCTTACTAAACCCACTGCAGGGCAAATGCTTCTCCCATGACTCCAATTAACCCTATCCTTTGCCAGCTACATCCACCCTTTGTCTGCAAACTTCTTAATCTTATCCGCCCACCTAACCTTCTGCCGCCCCCTACTACGCTTACTTTCTCTTGGAATCCACTCCGTTACCCTTAAGGACCAGCGGTTATCCCGCCTTCGCATTACATGCCCTGCCCAAGCCAATTTCTTTCTCTTGATTTCGACTAGGATGTCATTAACCCGTGTTTGTTCCCTCACCTACTCTGCCCGCTTCCGATCTCTTAACGTTACACCTATCATTTTTCTTTCCATTGCTCGCTGCGTTGTCCCTAACTTAAGCTTAACTCTTTTCGTTAGCCTCCACGTTTCTGTCCCGTAGGTGAGTACCGGTAAGATTATGCTGTTGTACACTTTCCTCTTGTGGAAAATTTGTAAACTGCCACTCATGATCTGCGAGAATTTGCCATATGCGCTCCATGCCATTCTTATCTTTCTAGTTATCTCCCTCTCATGATCCGGATCAGCTGTCACTACCTGCCCTAAGTAGACGTATTCCGTCACAATTTCTAGGCTCTCTCTGCCAATTGTGAACTGTTGTTCCCTTGCTGGGCTGTTGAACATTACCTTGGTTTTCTGCATGTTAATTTTTAGACCCATCGATCTGCTCTGCCTGTCTAACTCATTGATCATGATTTGCAGTTCACCTCCTGAGTGACTCAGCAAGGCAATGTCATCAGCAAATCGCAGAATACTTAGGTGTTCTTCATTGGTGACACCGGTTACAGAAGGATGCTGATCCCGATTCTTTTTGCCCAGATCGCCTGCCGGGCGAACTTCGCCGTGGGATCAACGGACCCTCCGTTCGAAAGGACTCCTGAAGAGCATGCGCCGACTGACCTGGTCATCATGCCATCGCCACGGCTGACCCAAGAAACAACGCCCTACGTGCATCAAGCCTGTCAGCGTATCAGCTCGGTGACATCATCGGATAGCGACCACTTCAGGCATAAATACTGGACGCTCTTGCAAGATTCCTTCAGTGGGCTTGGTGACACCGGTTACAGAAGGATGCTGATCCCGATTCTTTTTGCCCAGATCGCCTGCCGGGCGAACTTCGCCGTGGGATCAACGGACCCTCCGTTCGAAAGGACTCCTGAAGAGCATGCGCCGACTGACCTGGTCATCATGCCATCGCCCCGGCTGACCCAAGAAACAACGCCCTACGTGCATCAAGCCTGTCAGCGTATCAGCTCGGTGACATCATCGGATAGCGACCACTTCAGGCATAAATACTGGACGCTCTTGCAAGATTCCTTCAGTGGGCTTGGTGACACCGGTTACAGAAGGATGCTGATCCCGATTCTTTTTGCCCAGGTTGGTGACAAGTATCTAACTTCTTCTATTAGAGATGATACAGTCATATTGACGGTGTTGCCAAGCCCACAGTGTTTGTTTGGTCTATTATGTGACTGTTTACATGTGATCAGGTTATTGCTACTAACATCCGGAGACATAGAGCTAAATCCTGGTCCTACTTCTGATTCAGAGTCTGAGACACAGTTAAACAACCAATTACTTAAGAAAATTTTGAAAGAGCAAACAAAGACTAATAAGACTCTGGCTTCGCTGACTAGTAATCTGAAACAGGTAGAATCGACAGTCGAGAATATTCAAACCAGGATTACCAAAATTGAGAAAGAACTGTGCCGAATTGAGAATTGTGAGCAAAGGTTGCAGAAAGTGGACGAAGCTTGCAATAACACGAACAAACTAGTTCTTGAGTTAACCAAAAAGGTAGATGATCTCGAAAACAGAAGTCGTCGCAACAATATCGTAATATATGGAGTAAAGGAAGATCCAGAGGAGGACTCAGTAGAACTGGAGCGGAAAGTTAACGAAGAAATTTTTAAAAAGATTCTAGGTGTTGAAGTAAACTCAATAGAGCGTATTCACCGAATTGGCCTAAAACATGCACAGCGACATCGTCCGATCATTTTGAGGTTTTTTAACTACGTAGACAAAACAAAGGTTATGTCTTCCTGCTTCAAATTAAAGGACACAAAAGTAGCTATATCGGAAGATTTTTCAAAAAACATTCGGGATATTCGTGCAAAATAATGGCGTTCAGCGGCTGAAGAAAAGAACAATGGTTCTAAGGTTTCCCTTCGTTTCGATAAGCTCAAAGTTGATGACAGGCTGTACGTATGGGACGCAACGCGCAATCGCAGAATAGAGTTGTCCAAATCATCTGCGCCTGCCCAACCCGAAACTTCCTCTCATCGACCCACACGTGCGAACACGCGTAAGCTAGATAACAAATGACGGGAATCCAAGACGCTACGGCTTGTTTCCTTGAACGCACGCAGTGTACTGAATAAGATCCAGAGCCTTGAAGATATAATTCTGACCTATCAACCACACGTCCTGGTGATAACTGAAACCTGGCTGCATTCCGATGTGCAAAATTCAGAAATAATGCCTCCTTCGTATACGCTTATCCGTAAGGACAGAGGATCAAGGGGTGGCGGAGTTGCAATTGCAATAAAGAATAACATTAAATTCACACGCTTAAACGGCATTAGTGATCATGAAAGCATATGGTGCAAAATAAAGTTTTTTGGAAAAACTATATTACTAGGAGGGGTCTATCGGCCTCCGAATGCTCCTCAGGAATACTTAGATTCCTTATATGATTATTTGCTGCAAAATACAAATTCGCGTTCCAACATCCTTATAACAGGAGATTTTAACCTTCCAGGAATTAACTGGTGCAGCCTTTCACATGACGGCAAAGATTCCAAAAATGCTGAGTCATTACTACTAACTGCATTTACGTTTTCGTTAACCCAGTTGGTTTTGGATGCTACAAGAATTTCCAGCTCTGCTGTACTTGACCTTGCGTTTGCAAGTAGCTCGCTTCCAGACTGCTCAGTCAGTGTCAAGGACGGTATATCTGATCATCAGTTACTTGTTCTTGAGTGTCCTATTTCGGGCTTGCGATCGTATGTTAAACCTTCTGACACATTTGTAAGAGACTATACGCATGCTGATGATGACGGAATTATTAGTTGTATGGAATCTTTATTCCCTTCCTTTAATGAGACAAATGACGTTAATGTGCTGTGGACAAAGTTTAAAGACATAGTCATGCACTGTGAAAGCACCTACGTGCCTTTGAAGAAAAAGCGCATCAACAGGGAGTACCCGTGGATGGATCGTAATCTGATACATCAGAAACGCAAAATAAAACGCTCTCGAAAACGGGGTGACAGGAAACAACTTGCAAGTCTAGTACGCACTTTCAAAGATAAAGTGCGCGCTGCAAGAGATCAGTTCTTTTCTTCCACATTGACTTCTTTCATGTCAGAGCAACCAAGGAAATTCTGGCAATATTTATCTAAAGATAAAAGCGGCATCACAGAGATCAGAACATCTGGCACAGGCATTGACGATCCTTTGACCATTGCTAATGAATTTAACGCCTTTTTTCAATCGGTGTTTACCTTAAACGCATCGCACGCGCACTTGCAACCTTACACGCTTCGTAATCCGATGCCCGAAGTAGATTTAAGCAAAAACGGCATCCTTAGTCTTTTACGTAATCTAGACATAAAAAAGTCATCAGGTCCGGACAAAATATCTAATGTTTTCCTTAACAGATACGCAATCTGGGTAGCAGAGTACTTATATGTAATATATAAAACATCGTTAGAATCCTGTGTGATACCAGATGACTGGCGCCTTGCAAGGATAGTTCCGATTCACAAATCTGGATCCCCTCTAGAACTAAATAATTACAGACCAGTTTCCTTAACATCCACAACTTGTAAACTGCTAGAACATATTTTATTTAAAGCGATTATAACGCATTTAGAGAATAACCATTTACTTCATGCAAATCAACATGGATTTAGGGCTGGTTTATCCACAATAACACAGTTAGCTGAGATAACGGATGATGTTATGAATGAGCTGAATATGAGGGGTCAAATCGATGCAGTGTTTCTGGACTTTTCCAAAGCGTTCGATGTAGTTCCGCATGCCGATTTAGTAACTAAACTGCTCTCAATGGGCATTGAACGCAATATCATCCGTTGGATAGAATCTTATTTGTCCTCAAGAAAACAATACGTTGCTGTTAAAGACTGCGTTTCTAGTACACTGGAAGTGCACTCAGGGGTGCCACAGGGGTCAGTCCTCGGTCCCTTGTTGTTCTTAGTTTATATCAATGACATCTATTTATCTGTTCAATCGCCTGTGAAGATCCGGTTGTTTGTGGACGATTGTGTTATTTATACTAATCTAAATCATCACTCCGACCAAGTAAGACTTAATGACGCGTTGCACTCAATTAGCGTATGGTGTGAAACATGGGGACTGAAGCTAAACACTTTGAAGACGGCAGCTATTACATTTACCAACAAGAAAGAACCCTTAGATTTTGCTTATATTATTAATAATTCTTATATTCATAAAACCCAGCGAGTGAAGTATTTAGGTGTTACACTCACAAGCAATTTAAGTTGGGAACCCCATATAGAAAACGTTTGCAGCAACGCTCTAAAAAAGCTGGCATTTTTGAAACGGAAATTGCGCCGTACTTCATCAATCGTTAAGTTAACAGCATACAAAGCTCTTGTCAGACCAAAATTAGAATATGCGGATTTAATCTGGAGCCCTCATCAAAAATATTTAATCAAGAAAATAGAAAGAGTGCAAAATTTAGCTTTGCGGTTTATATACTACACATACTCGCGTTTTTCAAGCGTGTCCGTTCTTCGCGACAGGGCGAAATTGAAAAACCTAGTTCATCGCAGAATTGTATCTCGCATCAAATTTATATATCAGCTGTACCATGGTCACTACAAAATAGCGCGTGAATGTTATTTACCCGAGCCCCCCATGCGCTCTGCTCGTACAAACCACAACAAAACAATTAAGCAACCATTAAGTAACCTTAACATCCATCAATATTCTCTTTTTCCCCATGCAATTTCACTATGGAATAAATTACCCGAAGAAGTAGTTAACGCTAAAACAATAGAATCGTTCGTTCAGCTTTCAAATAACCTTTTCTTTGACCTCTAAAATTGCCGCAATGAGAGCAGTTTCTTTTGCGTTACGCTTTTTCATTGTTATTTTGTTTACGTATTGCACTGTTGTACGTTCATGTTTATTTCTGTTACGTATAGTGTTACAAAGATGTATGTACATGTTTATTGTGTTCTTAATTGCTAATTGGCAATGGTAATTTACGTTGTTGTATGTACCCACTCCTGCTTGGGCCCGAATAGGGCCTGCAGTATTTGTAAATAAAATAAATAAATAAATTTATTCTTATTCCCAACTGTTCCCAATTCAGGCCTCGAAATACCTCCTGTAAACACGCAGTGAACAGCATTGGTGAGATCGCGTCTCCTTGCCTGACGCCCTTCCTTATTGGAATTTTATTGCTGACTTTATGGAGTACTATAGTAGCTGTGCAGTTGCTATATATCTCTTCCAGTATTTTGACACAAGGCTCTTCTACCCCCTGATTACGCAACGCCTGTATGACTGCTGAGGTTTCCACTGAGTCGAATGCTTTCTCGTAATCAATGAAAGCTATATATAGAGGTTGTTTATATTCTGCGCATTTCTCTATCACCTGATTGAGAGTGTGAAAATGATCTATTGTGGAATATCCTTTACGAAAGCATGCCTGATCATTTGGTTGATTAAAGTCTAACGTTGCCCTGACTCTATTAGCGATTACCTTAGTAAATACTTTGTAGGCAACGGATAGAAAGCTGATCGGCCTGTAATTTTTCAAGTCCTTGGCGTCTCCCTTCTAATGAATTAAGATAATGTTTGCATTCTTCCAAGCTTCTGGTACAGTCGAGGTCATAAGGCATTGTGTATACAAGGTGGCTAGTTTTTCTAGCACGATTTCTCCTCCATCCTTCAACAGATCTGCTGTTACCTGATCCTCCCCAGCTGCTTTTCCCCTTTTCATGGCTTCTAAGGCTTTTTTAAATTCATCTTTCGTTACTGGCGGGATGACGCATTCCTGTGCACTGCTGTATTTCTCATTAACGCTATGATAACATTGGCTACTGTACAGGTGTGTGTAGAAATCTTCGGCTACGTTAACTATCTTATCCATATTGCTAATGACATTGCCTTGCCCTGCTTGTCTTTTAATGCATACATCTGGTTTTTACCTATGCCTAGTTTCCCCTTCACTGTTTTTAGGCTACCTCCGTTCTTTATAGCATGCTCGATTCTCTCCATATTAAACTTCCTTATGTTGTCTACCTTGCGCTTATTTATTAACCTATTTATTAGCTTATTTATTATTTATTTATTATCGAGAAGCAATGGCGTAGAGGTAGAACATCCGCCTCGCGTGCAAGAGGACCGGGGCTCAAATCCTGGTGCCGCGCAATTCTCCACCGGGCTTAAAAAAAATCCGCGTGTCGATGGAATTGCATAACTGGGCCTGGAGTGCGGCCTGATCTCGGTGACGAGAACCGACAACGCACTCTCTCACCAGAGCAGGATTTGGCCACCCTGGTGTAGTACTTGGCCACAACCTTCTATGATCAAACCAATTAACCCTCGGCCCTCAGTCCCCAGCGGCTGCAGAGCAACTGACCACGGCGGCGGTCAGACCTGTGATGCAGCGGAGGGTGCTAAGAATCTCTGGCTCCGGACAGGCCGCCATTGGAATCTGAACCTGGCAACCTTTAACGCTAGGACTTTAGCTAGTGAGGCTAGCCAAGCAGTGCTGTTTGAGGAACTAGCCGGAATTAATTGGGATGTGATAGGGCTTAGCGAAGTTAGGAGGACAGGTGAGGCGTATACAGTACTAAAGGACGGACACATACTGTGCTATCGCGGGTTAGAGGATACACGAGAACTAGATGTGGGATTCTTCATTAATAAGGATATAGCTGGCAACGTAGACGAATTTTTCAGTATTAACGAGAGGGTAGCAGCTATAGCAATTAGGCTGAATAGGAGGTACAAGCTGAAAGTGATGCAGGCCTACGCACCCACATCCAGCCATGATGGCCAGACCGTTGAAAGGTTCTATGAGGACGTAGAATCGGCAATGAATAAAGTAAATTCGCAGTACACTGTACTGATGGGCGACTTCAATGCGAAGTTGGGCAAGAAGCAGGCTGACGACCACACGGTAGGTGACTATGGGATAGACTCTAGAAATAGCAGGGGAGAGTTATTAGTCAAATTCGCGGATAAAAATAATTTACGGATCATGAATACCTTCTTCCGCAAACGAGAAAACAGGAAGTGGACCTGGAAGAGCCCCAATGGTGAGATTAAAAATGAAATCGACTTCATACTATGCGCTAAACCTGGCATCATTCAGGATGTGGCCGTCCTCGGAAAGGTGCGTTGTAGCGACCACAGAATGGTAAGGTCTAGAATTAGCTTAGACTTGAAGAGGGAACGGAAAAAGCTAGTGAAGAAGAAGACCATTAACGAGTTAGCCGTAAGAGGGAAAGTACAGGAGTTTAGGATAGCGCTGCAAAACAGATATTCGTGTTTAACTGAGGAAGATGATCTTGATGTTCATTCAATGCACGATAATCTGACATCAATAATTACGGAGTGCGCAGCAGAAGTAGGCGGTAGGACAGTTCGAAAAGATACCGGGAAGCTATCTCAGGTGACGAAAGATCTGATTAAGGAGCGCCAAAACATGAGGGCATCTAACCCAACTGATAGAATAGAACAAACGGAGCTATCAAAGTTAATAAATAAGCGCAAGGTCACATATCATAGGGAGTCTAAAATAAAATTATGAACGAAAGAGGCTTGAAGAAGACGAGGAGGTTGGCGGTAAGGAAGACGTGGTTTAACCAAAGACTAAAGAAGATGAAGAAGAAGCATTCGGTGCGGTGGAAAGATTTTTACTGGAGAGGAGAAGAAGAGGACGACGCTAAGGCTTATGTGGAATAACGCCAAGCCTATAAAAGGGCGAGGGAGGGCGAGGCACGGGGGGGGGGGCGGAAGAACAGAGAAGCGGAGGCTCCTACGGGTCAGGGACGCTTCGGCTGGAGGAGAGCGACGCCGGCTACTGCTCCGGTGAGCTCGCGTTCTACGGCTTCGCGTCTTGGACTTCCTGCCGTTCCTGAGCCCGTTCCGGGGAGTCAATGGAAAACGCTACCATCTGCTACGGCCAGGGGTGTCTTCAGCGCTGTTGCCACCCATCCGGGTGGTGCCCCCAACGCCAACAACACCGGCATCAACTCCACGGGCGCTTGGACCGAGAGCTTGTGCGACGCAGCCAGCGACTCCACCAGCAACGCCAGCCCAAGCCCGTCGAACGCCGCCTCGACGACGGCTACTGGATCCATACAACGCCGCATGCGCACCAAACCAACAGTGAGCAGAATGCCGACCGCTAACAGTAGAACGTTAGTAGTAGACGCTAGTAGCAGAGTTCCCTGGTCGTGTGTATTTATACTCTTTGTGTTTTGTGTTAGTTTGTTAGTTTCGTGTGCTAGTGTGTGTGTAACGTAGGGTGTTTTAAATGTGCGTATGTGTGGGTACACCGTTTGCCTAGTCCATTCTTTCGGTAAGAGTGTTTTCCGGGGAGATTCATGACACCACGTTATAGTTTCGTGAGCCTATCAAAGTTAATACATGAATGAGGTTATGATGCTTTTACCGCTGTTTTTTCTCAAGGAGTTATCGTCACGAGTAATCGCCCATCAGCCGTTCGCAGCGCTCTCGCCTGTCGGCCAACGGGGATCAGCCTGTTGGGGTTATGTGCGCACGTCGACGGCTCGAGCGGGGCTGTGCGGAGTAAAACAAACCAAATTCTCAAGCTGGCGTTATTATTTGCAATTATTTTCACTCTTGCGCTGCCTACAGCCTTCCCCCGTTTTAATATTATCACGCTGCCATCGGCCGCGCGGCGTGTCGAAGATAATAGAAAATGAGCTGGGTGGAAAGGAAAACCGAGGAAAGTTTTGATTGTCCACTGTATTAGTCTTTTTGGTGTTTCTATATTTGATTGTTCTTTCGTCGCCTTACTACGATATGTCTTGTAGCGCATTGTAACCAATTTTGAAGCCTTGGCGGCCGAAAACCTCGCCGCCAGTATGAAGTGCATAAATAAATGAGTAAATAAATAAAAATAAGCGGGGAGGTCGGTGAAAGTTCGCACAAGCGCACAAAGTTTTCTTTAGTGGGAGAGTAGCCTGCTCCGTGCCCTGCCACATTATCTGCTAGCAAAAAAAAAACGAAGGGCAGTAAACCACGTAAACGGTACACCACTGTGACGCGCGCCTTCCCGTTTTTCTCCCCGCACCGTCTGTTAACGAGAGAAAGCAAATGAAACGCGCTTTCAAGCTCTCCCTTTTTCTTTCCTGCGACTTACCCGCGCGACCGAAACGGGCAGAAATAAAACAAAAAAGACGAAAGAAATTTTATCAATGTGCGAAGCACTGAATAGAATGTGAACCTTTTGGTTTCTTGTTGTGGCTGCAAAGTGTGAACATAGACATAAAAGCATAAACCTGTCTGTAGTCCACTTGAGTCGATATAGAGCTATAAAAAAGAAATTCATTTCTCTAAGGCATCTTTCTTCATATGTTAACAGTGGTTTTTTGCAACAGGTAGTGTGGCAGGGTGTGACCTTTGCCTATTTGCAGAGGCTGCCACGGATATCAAGCTTTGCTTTCCTGATAACAGGTTATGAAAGCTGCCGGTGAAATGACGATATTGCCGTGAATATTTGCGGTGTTTGTTCGTTCTTCAAATCTACCGCCACACCATTTTACCGCTTTGTTTGCGACGCAAGACGCGAGTACAATTATCTAGATTGATCGCAGCCAGGCAGAGCTGATTCTACGTTGTTCCCGAATGTTCTAGTAACCTTGCACGCTTTATCTCGAAAGCTCGCTATCAGCTTTAAATTGAGCACGGCCGACAGCGGCGCGCATTCTGTTCGACGAGCGCCGGGGACGCTTGTCCCTTCGCCGCCGCCGTGTGATTCAGTCCATTTTGGGCACAAGTCCAATAAACAGTTTGCTTATAGAAGACCTTTTGACCATTTTCATCGCTCCTTCGACTGCCCTCACCACTACGGGACAATATACAAGTAATATATGAGTTGAAGGAGTTCATCACTGCATATTTCAGGGCCACCTGACCGAACGTGACGAACCTGATTCTACTGAGGTTTCTGCACCACAGATATCATCTACTTTAAGCTTAAGCGTGAGATTTTAAACGTTATGTTTTCGGTCTGGTGTGAAAAGCAATTATGCTAAAACATATACTCTTTACCTAGATGCCTACAGACCAGACTTCATTTTTCCTTGGATTTGGTGCAAATGTGGAAATTGGTGTTCCTTCACCAGTTAAGCTTTGCTTATCAGGCCCTACTCTGAACATTGCACAGAAAGTACGTGAAAACATTTTCTGAGCGTCCAGGTTGTATGTTGAAGCAGGAGTGTTTCATTTTCACCCAAACATTTCCTTGCAGCTGCCAACAAGTGCCAGAACAGACCACGACTACTGCAGGCTGGTCACTGCTTTCACACAGACGCATGATACAAATGAAGTGTATAAGTAACTTTTTGTTACAAGAATGACATCATCGCGTTTTTTAGGAATTTAATTCTGGTTGAGAAGTCGGATATTTAGCAATAGACTGACGCAGCTCGTGTGCGTAGATTATTTGTTTGTTGTATATTTTTCAAGCCCTTGACAACTAGCTTAGATTTGCATTACTAATTTATGCGCCATTATGCCTAGTGTAATTGCAAATGCCTCACTTTTCTCTTAGGTGTACAGGCTAGCTTCCAGATAAAAACCATGAAAGATGAATGGACGCAGACAGAGCCTGTGTTGCTCCCTGCCGCAGAGACAACAAAATGCCAAGCAAATGGCACATCTGAGGATTCCTTGAACACATCATTGGAGTTTGTTGCAGGTTTCGTCGTAAAGTGTTCGACACCACTGACTCATCAGCATGCGTTGTCACTCTCAGCAGTAGAGCCACCCCCTTTTAAGTTCCCTGGTGATGGCACCTATGAGCCGTCACGTGATGAGTCAATTTTGTGTGTTTTTAATTTTACTTTAGCCTGAACCTTTCACTCTTGCAGTGATTACATTTGTCCCTAAAGTTCTGAAACTGAGTTCATTAAAAATTGGTTTAAAATTGAAATCATTTGTGCAGAATCTCTTCAAAATAGTCTCTCTTGCAGTTTATACACAGCTTCCAACGCTTCTTGAGGTCTTGGAAACGTTGAAAAACGCTTTTTTTGGCAGGGCGGCCAGCTACATTGTTGTGGCGTATTAAATGGCCTCGACGCTCCCCATCCAGCGATCTTTTAGAGATGTCTTCACACGAGGAAACAGAAAAAAATCGCATGGGGAGAGGTCAGTTCAGTATGGCGGATGGGGAAGTGCAGTAATGCTGTGCATGGCGAGAAATTGTGTCACGCTGAGAGCAGTGTGCGGCCTTACGTTATCGTGGAGAAGGCTCCATTGTCCAGATGCGCATAGGTCAGGGCGACGGCATCGCAGTGCATCTGTATTGTGTTGAAGTACGTGGTTATAAAAGTCCTGATTCACCGTCTGCCGTTATGGGACGAACTCAGGGTGTATGACAAGTCTGCCATCAAAAAAAAAACTATCAGCATCGTCTTTGTTTTGGTCTTTTGTCGCCGCACCTTCCTCGACGCCGGAGAGCTTATGGACCACCATTCGGCACTCTGTGTCTTTGTTTGCGGATTGTATTGAAACCACCATGTTTCGTCTCTAGCAATGATACTGTCGTCGAATGCAGCAACTTTCATGTGCCTCGGAGATCAAATCAGCGCTCACTGATGCCCGCGCGTCCCGCTAGTCCTGTGTGAAGGAGTGCGGCCCATGTCTGGCATTCAGCTTTCGTTTCCCCAAGTTCTCACGCATAATTTTGTGGCATGTTGTGTTATAAAAGTGGAGAGCATCCGATAACATGCGGACGGTATTGGTACGGTCTTTATGTGCAATTTTCTTATCCGAGCCACGTTGTTTTCATTCCGTGAGGTTGAACCCTGCCTTGTGTCGTCTTTCATCGACGTTCTCCCTGAACAAAACCTCTTGTGTTACTCGAAAACTCGCTGCCGCGATGATATCTCGTTGCCGTAAGCGTCAAGAAGGAACTGATACGTCTGTGTGGCTGTCTTGGCAAGCTTCTCAAAAAAATTGTATGTTTACACCCTGTTCGAAGTGGACGTCCATCTCTCCACATTCACTCACCGTAGATTGCGCTGACGACTAGTGACCAATTAATTTTCTACATGTAGTGTTATATAGCAGCTCCCACAGCAATTAGGATACAAGTTGTAAATAGCTCAGGTTAGCCCAAAAAGATGGCACTACACATAAGCACCAACACGTCTATTGGGGAATCATTACTAGAGAAGACAATAAATCAGTCTACAAACATTACGCATAAAGGTTGTATCTCTGAAGTGTATTCCGACTTTCTGCTGTAATAGTAATTGTGACTGTTCTTGTAGATTTATTATACCATACAAGATTTATTTTTTTACAGAGGTTCTGAGACTCCATGCGCACCAGCTCACTCTGAGAAACATCTTCATTTTGAAGGAAAGTTTTAGGAATTGTTTCCACTGTGTAGACAGTAATAGGCACCTTGTAAAGTGTCAACTAGAGTCACTGGTACTGCACTTCATGTGACAGCAGTATGCATGGAGCAGCACAGATTGACATGGATGATACAGCCCATGTTTAACAAAAAGGAATCCGGAAAAGCATTGCTGTCTGCTACCATTTGTTTTTCTGGAGCCAGTTCAGAAAAGTTGCTGCGGCACCGCCGGTCTCGAGGGTAGCGCGCGTTATTTTGGACGGCCTCCGCACTGAGCGCGCGGACAAATTTTGGGGCTCCTCTATGCGAGTCGCGCTCTCCGCCGCGGCTAGGAACGCGGTGACCCCACCGTTTGCGGGCCGCTCGCATCTGTGGCGGCTGGTGGTGCGCGCACCGTTTCGCACTTCCGAGCGCTGATTAACGACCATCGGCGCTGCGAAAAAAACAAAAACCAGAGGACAAACACAGACATGTACGTTATGGAGATAAAAGTACAGAGGTTAATTGTTCAAATAGCGCAGGCTGTTAAATATTACCGACAAGTCACCCTCCCATTTCAGGAATCAAAGCGACTACAGGACTGGTACTTCGGGGATCAATCCACGTTTTATACTGTGATCAATTTTGTTCTCGCGGTAATCACTTGTCGCGCCTACAGATTAGTGGCTAACCGCAGGTGATGGTTCCAGCCAAAGTAAACAAGCTCAAGAGGTAGGCACGCAAGAATATAGGTGGTTGTTCACTCTAATCGGTAGAAACCTTGGAATCTTATTGAATCATATGCGTATATCACCTTTCTAAGATAGCATGTAGAGTCGATGCCTTCGAATTTTTATTACCGACGGATGCCTAAGCAAAACACTAATTTCGCTACATAACGTATTTACTGCAGCAGATCGGCCCGTAAATAATTTTTTAAAGCGGGCGAGTTCCATAGGCTGAGGTCAGTGATGTCACATTCAAGTTTCAGAAAAGAAAACAGGTACAGTGTAGATATTGCAGGGATAAATTTGTTAAACCCACGATTTGCACAGTTATCACTTGTCGTGCATTCTCAATGAAAGCGTACTGCAGATGGTGGTTCATGGTGTAATGGATTTAAGCACGCGATAATTGGTGGATGGACACTCCTCATGGCTAAATTTGAGGTTCTTCTCCAACTGAATCACATATACGATCTTTCTCAGTGTATGCGGCGTCGGAAGCTAATTACAATGAATGCGGTAGGAAGCAATGAATTCAAGTTGCTTATGGAGCGCACGTGAGACTGGCATGTAAAGTGTATGTAGGTGTATGCTATAAACCACCAAGGATTAAACCAAACTTGAGTTTTCTTTCTCTTCCTCGTATATTCACTTTTCATTCCATATTAAGTGTGTTCAGACAAATCGGCGATTACCTAAACGCGGTTCTGATTGTTTACAGTTTTCTTTTCTAAATCTTTATTAGACTATACTACAGCAGTCTATATTTTCGTACTTTCTCGAAATTTGTTAAACAGCGCCTTCAAATATTTCCTTACCTTCAAGATTTGTGTAAATTAGTACCTTGACGTTTTCAAGTATTCAAAATTTTTGTTCGAGAATGTTGGACATAGATATTCGTGCATAATGTTAAGATAATTATATATTCAAGAAAAAAAGGACGGATGCAGGCTATGAAACTGATTCCATTTACGTGCGTTATTGCTTTTTCCTGTAAAACAAAAATTTTTTGAGGTTATTTTATGACCTTCCCAAAATCAGGTGGCAGTAGTTTAATTAGTCATTGAAGTTGGAATTAAGTATGAGTGAATTCCTAGGAGTTCAGTTTCATTAGGAGTGAAATAAACGATTAGTTTTGAACTAAGCTTGCTGAAATGCAGGCGAAGTTATAACACTTGGGATGGAGTATCTTTCATCTAGAAGTCTCTTAGACAGTACACCTGTATGCCAGAGATAATTTTCTGCTCGTTTGAGTCGTCTTCAGTGTTGCATCTCACTCTGCCAGCTAGCTTCAATTCGCAGTTGAACGGGTAGTGTACGCTCTTTGTGAATAGTGACCATGATCTTTTGCGACCATAAAAGGCAGTATAGTTGAGATATGCGGCATAACGTTACTATACGGTACAAATTTTCATCACCTTTGGTCCCAAATACTAATCAACTCGAATACATCATTACGCAAGGCATGTGTAGGCCTGCGGATTGAGTATATACTTTAAAAAAAAAATTCCGAATGGTTTGCAGCTCTTCAAAAAATTTGGCTGTGGTTTAGCTCGTGTTAACCCCAGTTTAATTGAGAAAAGTTCGTTTCCTCGGCACGCTCTCTACGCAACGTCTCGTTCCGATGCTCTCGAAAACTCAAACAGGCCTTTTCCGCAATTGAAGAGTCACTCCGGGTAATGGCACGACTTCTAGCCGGATCTTCGTTACGATCCTTCTCGTCTTGTGCGGCGCGTTCTTCTGGAGTCTCTTGAGCGCGTTGTCTCTTCCTCGCTTCGTTCTGTCGTTGTTGCGCCTCTTTCGCGCTCTCCATAACGACTACAATACATTGAGGCGAAGCGCATATATATATATATATATATATATATATATATATATATATATATATATATATATATATATATATATATATATATATATATATATATTAGCAGACAAGTTAAAGGAAATGAGGGGCCCGTTTGACAAATTTTATGAAGGGAGCCAACAGTCAACGAAACCAAGGTACATAGGGGAACGTTATTTTTTTTTTAATGTGTTATGCTTATCAGTGGGATAATAATACTTAGATTAATAAATCGCCTAAAGAAAATTACTTATAAAGCAGCAGAAAAAACAACCATGCCGCCGGTGGGATCCGAAACCACGACCTCCGAATATCGCGTCCGGTGCTCTTACCAACTGAGCTACGGCGACGGCTGTCCAATCTGCTGCTCTCGTGGGTATTTATGTTTACTGGGTGTAAGCGAGCCTTGAGAGTGTTCACCAGCGCCACCCTCGACCATAGCGGCGGACGTAGCACGTCCTGTAATACCGCGAGCGTAACGTAGAACGTCATCTAATGGCGAGGGCGGAAACTGTGCGAGAGCCCTCTTATGCTACCTATGGCATCAAGACTGCCAGAACCGAGACCCTCGTTAAGCTATTAGCAGACAAGTTAAAGGAAATGAGGGGCCCGTTTGACAAATTTTATGAAGGGAGCCAATGGTCGAGGGTGGCGCTGGTGAACACTCTCAAGGCTCGCTTACACCCAGTAAACATAAATACCCACGAGAGCAGCAGATTGGACAGCCGTCGCCATAGCTCAGTTGGTAAGAGCACCGGACGCGATATTCGGAGGTCGTGGGTTCGGATCCCACCGGCGGCATGGTTGTTTTTTCTGCTGCTTTATAAGTAATTTTCTTTAAGCGATTTATTATTCTAAGTATTATTATCCCACTGATAAGCATAACACATTAAAAAAACAAAAAATAACGTTCCCCTATGTACCTTGGTTTCGTTGACTGTTGGCTCCCTTCATAAAATTTGTCAAACGGGCCCCTCATTTCCTTTAACTTGTCTGCTAATAGCTTAACGAGGGTCTCGGTTCTGGCAGTCTTGATGCCATAGGTAGCATAAGAGGGCTCTCGCACAGTTTCCGCCCTCGCCATTAGATGACGTTCTACGTTACGCTCGCGGTATTACAGGACGTGCTACGTCCACCGCTATGGTCGAGGGTGGCGCTGGTGAACACTCTCAAGGCTCGCTTACACCCAGTAAACATAAATACCCACGAGAGCAGCAGATTGGACAGCCGTCGCCGTAGCTCAGTTGGTAAGAGCACCGGACGCGATATTCGGAGGTCGTGGGTTCGGATCCCACCGGCGGCATGGTTGTTTTTTCTGCTGCTTTATAAGTAATTTTCTTTAAGCGATTTATTAATCTAAGTATTATTATCCCACTGATAAGCATAACACATTAAAAAAAAAATAACGTTCCCCTATGTACCTTGGTTTCGTTGACTGTTGGCTCCCTTCATAAAATATATATATATATATATATATATATATATATATATATATATATATATATATATATATATATATATATATATATATATATATATATATATATATATATATATATATATATATATATATATACCCCGTGAGGCGACAGCTCTACTCCCTCTACCCCAGCGGAAAACATCTGGTGTAGCGAGCGGCGACGGCAGCGTCGTCGACGGCGGCGCCATCTGTTGGCGCGCGGCTGCGGAATCGCTAGGCAACGGCGACTCAAGGTCGTTCGTCGGCCACGGCATATGGCATACAGCTAAGTTCGCGACGAGCCGAAATGGCTAGCTGGCTGGCGTAGTAAAGCTTTCACAGGCGAGAGGCCAGTGAGCCGGCTGAGGAGCGGTAGGGTCGCAGCGCCACGATCACGCAGCGGAGGCAGACAGAACCCCCCCCCCCCCTCCCCAGTGCGCAGGCCGTACAAAGCGCTCGCCGCCGCCGCTACTCGAGCCCGGTCGTGGCGGCAGATACTTCAACAAGATGGCATCGGTGTGTTGTCAAGCTGTTTGCATTTATGTATCAAGCATTCATCTTGCAGCCAGCTATCAGAGATGTATGTAACAAGTGCTACTGCATCTGAAAGTTGCTGTCTAATGCGTGATACTTCTGTGCATAATGTATGTTTTGGGGAAATTTTCCTGGCCTATATTTTCTCTTTCACCAGCGTTCAGTACAGAACATGTTGCAGTGGACTGAGAAAAATACTGAAAGTGACAACAATGCAATCCGTAGTTCGACATGGTATCCAAGAGGCTGCATGTGAAGCATTTCTCTCTGCATTGCATTTATGTATCAAGCATTCATCTTTCAGCCAGCTATTAGACATGTATGTAACAAGTGCTACTGCATCTGAAAGTTGCTGTCTAATGCGTGATACTTCTGTGCATAATGTATGTGGTGGGGACATTTTCTTCACCTATATTTTCCCTTTCACCAGCGTTCAGTACAGAACATGTTGCAGTAGACTGAGAAAAATACTGAAAGTGACAAGAATGCAAACCATAGTTCGACATGGTATCCAAGAGACTGCACGTGAAGCATTTCTCTCTGCATTGCTTGGAAGCTGATGCTACACGATTTGATTTGCCAGATGTGCAAAGCTCAACAGCAAAATGTGCTGGAGGCACTAGATGGTCCGCTTCACTTTGCTGGTATGGGCGATGTGACTCGCGAGGTTTCTCGGCCAAATACTTGACTTACAGCATCATGGACACAGATTCCGGCAAAGTCATTCATTCTGTCCAAGTGCAGATGGGAGAGGTGAGTGTGATATTTCTGTCTGGCCTCTTTGAATGTGGGAGCCGGCTGCCACTTTTGTACTCGTTGTATAATTCTGGGATGCATCACATCACATTTTCAGATAAGGAAATTATTAACAAGCAATGCCATGAAGAAGTACGGGCTTGTGAAAGACTTGAAAGAGCTGAGATGCAAGGGTGTGACTGTTATATCACTAACAACAAGCCGTCACCCGGTCATCAAGAAGCACATGCAAGTGCATGAACAATGTGTTAACCACAAGTTTTAAGCGTGCATGTTGCAAAGAGTAAGCGTGTAATGCATTGTAATGCATCAGTGTAATGCATTGACAGCCTTTTGTGCCTATGAGAATTGCATTTTGAGAATGAGAATGAACCTTCCTGTGAGAAATCGTTAATATCTAAACATGTAAAAATGTACAACCTTTTCTGGCAACATGAACAGGGACCACAAGAATGCCAGCTGTCTCTCTTCTTATGTTGTTTTGCATTTCGTTGTGGCCACAACCACTTGTTACAGCAGCTAACACCCCTGTCATGTAGGCATTTTTAAAAGCTATTGAGTGGAGAACCTTGAGACTCTCAACAGGCATTGAAACAGAAGGAGGTGTTATGCCGTTACACAGCAAACTCAAGTTCGAGAGGTTACATCATCACACACTACCGTTTTGTACCACCGCCATTGCTGCCAATTTTGCAGGAATGCTGGCAATAAACCAACAAGTATAACGTGAAAGGCATAAAACAAAACGCTTATTTGGTACAGCTACACATCACTCTTGAAATGAAGCCTATTGTTTTAGACAAGCTGTAGTAGCATTCATTTTCAAAAAATATATAAAGCGCACTTAGGACAACAGACAAGGAAGACCAACCAACAGAAGCGCTTACTCGCAACTGGGCGTTTATTTGAGAAACATGCAAAAGGCAAAACATTCACAAACAAAACAAATGCCATCGCGCAGGCGTAAAAGGAAAAGTGCTCATGCAGGTGCGTCAAGATAAGAAAACTCTCTTTCATGCAAAACCGCCATAGGGTCGGCAACACACCTGTGCTGATTCTTACGGATGTGATAGGCCTCTGAAATCTCTCTCGTTAGCTGATTAGGGTCTCGGAACAAGATTTTAGCTTAGTCAAGCAAGGGCTTGCAGCCGCTGCATTTCGAACAGTGCTTAGCGAGATTAGATGAAGGCGACTCATTCAATGACAAAAATGCTCTTGCAAGCGCGCATTAAGGCAGCGGCCCGTTTGAGCGATATAGGTCCGGCCACAAGAAAAGGGAATGTGATACACCACTCCTTCTGAACATCTGACATACCGGTTCCCGTGATTCGCAGTGCACCGCTTTCTTTTATCACATACACCGCGGCTAGAGCGCACAGCAACCTTCGCACAAACACTACTCACTTTCTGAGTGGCAGAGAAGAGAAAATTAACGCCATATCCGTTACCCACGTTTTTTAGTTGAGAAAACCGATGAACATAAGGTATGACTGCCATATTTTTCTTTTCCTCCTCAGAACCCTTAAGAAGTGACCTATTGAACTCTTACTTTTTTGAGCACCTTGTTAGAAGCTAGAAACAACACGTCCTCTGGAAATCGAGCCAATCTTACTATGTTCACTTGCTCGCAGAAACTTTCCTTCATTTCGTGAGGGCACGACTTGAGCAAAGACGATCCTAAGCAGGAGACAGCAATGCCGCACTTCATAATTTTTGAGTGACTTGATTTATAATTTAAGAGTGATTTATCAGACCCCTGAGAATACCTCCAGCACACATGATCCTGCATGAAATGAAGTGTTGTGTCAAGGAACTGCGGGAAATCGTTTGTAGGAGTTTCAAAGGTGAACTGTAATCCCCACCCATATTCTTTAAAAATATTATTAATGTCCACCGCACTCCTTGTAAATTCATGTTGGTCAACAAACACCAGATATTCATCGACATACCTGAAAATCTTTTTTGCAAGGCCACTCTGATTCTTTTCAATATAAGAGTCAACTCGAGACAGAAAAATATCACTGAGGACGGGCGCTACTTTGGATCCGATACAAACACCTGTCTTTTGAATAAACAAATGCCCATTCCAGTCAACAAAATAGAAGCCAGATAAAACGACAGCACTTCTAAAAACGAAGGAACGGAAATATCACAGGCATTGACAAAGCAATGTTCATCATTATCCTCGGTAATGCAATCACTAACAAATTTCATCAGTGTGTCATGTGGCAGCAAGTAGAAGAGCTCCTTAACATCAATACTAAATGCAGACACTCCTTTAGGATTATGATTCTTAAGGTAGTCGACAACAGCCAAAGAATAGCCAAAGAATTTGGCGTCTGATATGGGTCCGTTAAGGAAAGACCTTTTAGGTGCTTTTGCAGGAAGCATGAAACGGCATATTGCCAAGTCGACCGCTCAGTGACAATAGCACGGAAGGGTATGTCGTCCTTATGCGTTTTGCCGAAAAGAAGACTTCGAGCCTTAGGCCTTCAGCCTTTTTAACGCTATAGCGCAAATTCTCTAGGTTTAAACGCGACAAGAGTTTCAGAGCATTTTCCTTGACCTTTGTAGGTCTCCCTTGTCTGTTGTCCTAAGTGCGCTTTATATAATTTTTGAAAATGAAAAACCAACTAACTCAGATGTCAACTCTCCTTCAGTAGCATTCATTATGCACCTGTGAGTAAACTGGTGTTTGTTGTTTTTGTACTGCTTGCAGCAATGGTACTATGCTGCTGCACTTTGTCATCTGACGTGTTTCTTGATCTGCCACCGAACTTGTATATTTTGAATTTGACTATGATGGTGCTTTTATTCTATTCCCAAGCGTTGTGCTGCGAGCCCTGTGTCTGAGATTGCCCGCAACCATTGCTTGAAGGCCGTCAAAATATCAGCAGAGTTCCTTGACGTTTCGTTGAGCAGACAGCTTATTCATGCGACGGCCATCGGAGCCGCCCGTGTTTCAACGCTCTGTTGGCCTTTTAGTGTATAGACAATAGGTTTGGGAGTCTACATTATGATCGTGTGATGGGTAGAAAACAGTTCAGTGCTATGCACAAAGTGCCTCATCCTATTAAAATTTATATAGGCATACACTGCACTGTGATGAAACATTTCACTCCAATCAATGTATTTAAACTTGTCACTTATTTGCTGCTCTCGAGGTGGTCATACTATAGGTGAACACACGGTTTTTCACCAGTAGATACTTGTTTGTGTCGGTGGAATTGGAACTTGAAATATGTAGCACAGACAAAGACAGAAAGAATGCTGTGTCTGTGTGCTTTCTTTGCGTCCTTGTACCTTTGTACTGCGTATTTCATCTTCTGCATGCTTTGTCTGTATGCGACACATTTGTGAAGCGCATATTTGTGCGTGAAAAAATAAATAAATTGAGCCCTAACCAGCATCTCAATTGCATCGAGAAAGAAAAGGCTGGTTGCAGCGAACAAGAAGACAGGCTGCAGTAACCTTCGTCACTGAGTCCATCCTTTGGTCAACCACCTATATTGGTACGTTCCAGTGAGTGCAGGGGATGGAAAACTTCTGGTGCCCATATGGAAAAGTAAGCTTGCATAATCATTCCTTAACCATTTGGCAATTTAAGAGCCTTGAAGTTTTCATTCGTGAAGCACAACCAGTAATATTTCTGCACTTGTTAATTAAAGAGATTAGCAGTAAAGCCCTCATGAGCCATGCTGGATTGGTATGCTAATTAGATGTGCAAACTGAAAAAAAATGATCCTGAAGCTCAAAAGGGAGTGTTCTGCCATAGTCAGAGTGTCTTCTGAGATTAAGGTTGACTTGTCCCCCGACCTATATCTGAATTTATTTGTAGAGGTCTGTGAAACTCAGGTTTTTTGAAATTGGGTCGCATGTGTCGCAAGGAAATACCTCGCTTCACACCTATGCCACTTGTTACCTTATTCCAAGGTGACTTGCTGTGAAAGCTAGCATTTTCTCAAATATACTTCTGATGACAACTGCTATCTGATCTTGTGCATTGGTGTCATTACGAGATAAAAATGTTGCTAGCACTAAATTGCATAACTGTGTGTTCGTGACTGTTTTTTCAAGGCATGCTGAACCATGTTGCCAACATACATTCTGGGCATGGTGACATATACCCAAGGTACCTGCACAACAGCATAACGAATGGAAAATGCCTCTCAACAGGTACAGTCATGTTCTGTGCCTGTAGTTGTATCCACTCAAAACTGAAAATTTTCAGGCACACTAGCTTATGCTCGACTGGTTACACTTGCATCCGAAAGGCTGTTTCTGAAAGAGTTTGAGAAACTTTTGGCATTCGGACAGACATACAACCTCGAGTCTTGCCACAGCGTGTTGATCAAGTTCGACCCAAAGTCAGCGTCATTTTCAACTGACATTATGTGTACAAGGCACACCCTTCACAGGTGGCTGTCTTGCTTTATATATTGAAGAATAAGCCTAACTTTTCTTTTGTACATTTCATCTTAATATCTTGTTATATGATTACGACTACGCTAGCCATCGTCCATCACAATGAAAGCACTAGCCTTGCTCAAGCAGTCACCAAGGATGGGGAGCAACAAACGAAAAGGAAGCAACTGTGGGCCAGAAAAGGAGAAGTTGTGTGCCCAGTCAAGACTGCAACAACTTGTATTGTGAAAATCAAGTTTAGATAGACATTACATAACACTGTTTTCTTTTGCTCGCTTTGTTCCAGGACTCATGCAAGAGGTTATCGACCGTTGTATTTACTGCACTTCTTTCAGACAGGCACGGAATGAGAGCAGCAGGAGCAGCAGACACAACCCTTGAATGAGTGAACTTTGCACGCCACGGCACACAAAGAAGGAGCTCATTGGCGCACGCCAGTCACGCTTCGCAACGAGTGCAACTATTTATGGACTGGATCCCGCTCTCTCAACGAGCAGGGCGTGCTCAAGTAGCTTTTGAGAAGTGACTTTTGTTGTCACGGCGGCACTGTTGTAAATCCTCGCTGACAGCTTTGGTCCTCACAACTTCGGCACTGCTGCTGTTCCTGGGCAGCGTTGGCTATCCCTCTCACCCAAATGTAAGCCCTGCACATAGAAGGCTGGTGTGGCTGCATCAAATTCTGTACTCATCGCCTGCTGAGGAGTTGCTGAGGAGTTAGAGCATTTTAGTGCGAAAGCACTCATACGCTCACGAACATCGGCCAAAAATCTTGCCAGTTTGGTTTATGCCAACGCCAAGGCTACGCCATGTTGAATTAAAGAAACATTGCTGCGACTGAGACTTGAACACGCGACAGTGCGTGGAGATCAACTTCGCTTGCCACTGCGCAAGAGCACTATGCTATCACCGCAGCCGATCACGCCAGAACTGCAACGCAATTTTCAAGCTGTGCAAATCGCCATCGTCATCATCTAATACTACTGTGAAACTATTATCGTCGCCAGACGTGCCGACCACACAGCAAAGCAAAATCATGAGCCAGCCCTGCTAAACACAGGTTTTCGCATGTCTACTGGGTGTAACTAAGTTAAACCCCTACAGCTTTTTTGTGCGCCATCTATCTCCTGACTCATCCCCAGTCCTGTACTTGGCCGCATTTGTCGTCAGGCAACTAGCAACGTCAGCTGATCAGCCACCTAAAAACTGCAGTTTTCGTGCTTACACCTTGGTCTATGGCGCCACTGTTCACCCACACTAATGACCAATGATTGCACAGCCGTTTTGGGGCATGTTGATTGTGACAAGCCTCTGTGCGTCGGTGTCAAGCTCTACCCACCGGTGTTTTTCAATTCAAGCCTTGTGAACTAGGCGCCCCTTGAAAGCTTTGCCCAGAGGTCCTTGACTCTTGGCACAGGTGGTTTGTTACGAGGGAGGACGAGGATGAAGACTGTTCGGTACACTGTCACCTCAGCTGTCATATTTTAACTGGTACTATTTCGAGTATGGGAAGACGGCCACGTCTTCAAGGCAGTACTTGTCTCTACGATAAGGGGACGGTTGTTCCGGCGCCAGCAGTTGTAAGGAGATGGCAGCAATCGGACGCCAGTGCAGAGAAGATGGCCATGGCCTCACTTTGCACGCAGCATCCAGAGCTTGGGATGAACATCAAACCAGTGCAGTCTCATCAATCAGGATGACTCAACAATCGTGGATTGTGACGACGTGGCCGACTGTCCCGAGGTGGCTGTCCCCATGAATTGGTCGACGTGGACAGCGAGTGTTTCAAAATGAATGGTCATCAGAAGTAACAAACGGTGAGGATTCTGACAATGCTCTTCACGGCCCTTTAGTATTTCAGAGATTAGCACTGATTTGCAGCTGATTCTGAACAATACAGATTTTTGGCCTGGATATTTCCACAGAAGACCAGGCCTTCATCCTTTTGCAGTCCTGTCCAATCGGCGAAACATAATTGAAAGCCCTGTTGACGCAGTGCGCAGTGCTGTGTGAACACTTTTATTATCAAGGGCATCTCGACATGGTACTTGGAGAATGACCTTCTCGCTCACTTACAACCTTAAAGTGTTCTATGTGCGGCGAGTAGTGCGTCACGTAGAGCCTCGAGAAATGGAATCAGTAGTGAAACTTGCTAACTCTGTTGTGCTGACATTCACCCTGCAACACTAAGCACTCAGAAAATACTGACCTTTAGTACACAGAGGATGCGATAACAGAGTTCACCGAAACTACTGGCCAATGTTTTAGGCGCTAATGGCTGAAAAATGTGGCCAAATTTTGCACGAAGGATCAAAGCCAGACACATATTCGCCTGTGAGCAAGACGTTTTTTCGACCTGCCTCAGCAAAATATGTTCTTCTTCCTGACTGACCAGATCACAGCCAGATTTGGTGGCAGAGATGACTCTCCCAGGCCTCATAAGTGACGTGCAAGCTAACTACCATGAAGTGTGCCCTAACCTGCAATATTTGCCAACATCATTCTTTTTGTGTCTTTGTGATAAGTCCCAAATGTAGACGCTGTTATATTCATCTCGTTTAAGCTATCGCACCCGCATTCGCACAGACTTGATCGCGGTGCACAACCGCCTGCTTTCTCTCTCTCCGGCCACCTGGCTCCGGGCTTCCAATTCCCTTTGTTTGGGTTGCTGGTAGTGTGGCTGGCGAAATCATTAATCACACGGTGTGTAGTGCACTCTCTCAATGACGTCATACATTGCATTTCCTTCCTGCATTTCCTTCCTTCTTCGCAACAGTTCGGCGCGGGACATAAACGATCTTTAGCTAAGGCCTATAAAAGGTGCACTCGACTTGCTTACACCACATCTCACTCATATCTACAATTTAGCTCTCTCCACAGGCGTTTTCCCAGCAAAGATGCAAATATCTAAAGTAATAACAATTTTCAAAGGCGGCGATCGCAACAATTTATCAAACTATCGCCCAATATCCTTGCTACCTATCTTTTCAAAAGGACTTGAAAAAGTAATTCATATCCGCATCATCAATTTTTTTGAGAAGCACAATTTGTTAACACCGACACAATTCGGCTTTCGCAAAGGCAAATCCACAGAACTAGCATTGCTCACACAAAGAAATTATACTAAAAGCATTTGAAGAAAAAGAAGCAGTAATTGGCATCTACATTGATTTTTCTAATGCTTTTGATCGTCTTAATCACATAACATTTCTAAAGAAACTAGAAATATATGGAGTAAGGGGAATACCACTAGCACTTATAACATCATATCTACAACATCAAAGGCAAAGCGTTTCAATAGATAACAACATGTCATCATACAGACCTGTAACCACCGGCATACCTCAAGGAAGCATACTTGGCCCTCTCCTATTTAACATATACGTAAATGATATCACATCTGTTAGCCCTGTTCCACATTATATATCCTATGCAGATGACACTACCTTATTATTCCACGAGCGTAACTTTCAATCCTTAGAGGCTGGTATTAACGCGATCCTTCAAAATCTCTACCAATGGAGTAAAGCGAACTCCCTGGACATTAATGCGAAAAAAACAAAGGCAGTCATGTTCACTCCCAGCAATCGAAAGCACCACACTTCTTAAATATCACATTAGGATCCGAACCAATAGAATTTGTTGATTCAGTTAAAACACTTGGCGTATATCTGCACAAAAATATGCTATGGGACACTCACGTTAATTATGCTATAACAAAAATATCTAAATCTGTCGGAATACTAGCGAGGTTCCACTCTTTCCTACCACAAGCAATTAAACTGCACATATACAATGTCTTGATTCTATCACATATAAGTTACTGCTTTCTTGTTTGGGGGAGAACAACCGTCACAAATCTAAATCGTTTGCACGTACTCCAAAAAAAATCTATTCGGCATATCGTAGGGGTCGACTCGCAAGCCCACACAGGCGAATATTTTATGCAGCTTAGTGTAACAAGTGTACATAATCTATACCTATATACATTGGCAAAAAGATACAAACAACAACTTCGTAAGAGCCAGCAAGAATTAAAATTTATGGCACAGTTAACTCGAACAACACATGTACGTGATACACGCTTTTCATAACCTTGGAAAGTTCCTTATTCCCGGACAAATTATGGGCAACAAATGCTACGTCATTCATTACCAACACTTTTAAACAATCTTGAACATAACGGAATTGACATTAACCACATTAGTATTTCAAAAATTAGGTCTTTCTTGTCGGAGCAAGCATCAGACAACCCATACTAATTAGTGCACCTGGAATAATAACATGCAATTCTGTTGCAAAACCGTTTGCCTTTATGAATATGTACCTATGCACGTTCCATTCTGTTTGTAAATTACTACAGTTTATTTTGTTTTGTCTTCGTACTTGCTGTACATATAAAAAATTGTTTAAGTTCCACAAGAGAGCTTTGTAAAACCACTCTATATTGTTTAACCTTGTACGTTTTGCTTGCTTTGTTTCATGTTTCCATATTCCACGAGTATGCTTTATATAATGTCCACCTATGTGTCGTCACTGCATGCCATGTAAAAGGGGGCTTGAGCGCAATCAAGTGAACACGTTTCACTTTTTGCTCGAGCCTCCTCCGTTGATTTCTTTCTGACAGAAAATAAACTGCATTTGATTTGATTTGATTTGAAAGGAGGTTGGTGGCCACTCATTTTTTTCTGCGTCGTTCTACTGAGTAGTCTTGGAGCTGTGTCGGCATTT
Source organism: Amblyomma americanum (assembly GCF_052857255.1). Taxonomy (NCBI): domain Eukaryota; kingdom Metazoa; phylum Arthropoda; class Arachnida; order Ixodida; family Ixodidae; genus Amblyomma; species Amblyomma americanum. The sequence continues at coordinate 156,475,516 of NC_135502.1, forward strand.
TCTTCCTGATGCTATGACAGGAATTAGTAATGCAGGTGCTGGCGAGGGAATCTTTCACGCTTCGGCTGTTGTCGTATGCCTCACTCTGTGGCCAGCCGTCGGTACTCCTTTTCTGTAAGATGAGCTGAGCTGGCCAACTCGTATGTGTCATGTTCAAATTGATGAGGTTGATCAGGATCCGTATTCCGAGCTTGTGTCGTAATAAAAAGCGTCATAATTTGCTGCTGCGGGCACACATGTTTGGTCACAATGCGGAAGCAGATGGGATGGTTTGGACGCATCGAAAAGGGTCGAAGAATCCGGGCAAAACGCATAGGGTACAAAGGATAGCCAACGTGGCGGGGCACTATAAAGTGGAGCCTCTCGCTTCGAAGTGAACTCATCGGTGTTACTGCGTTTTTCGGCACGTTAACTGGCAATTAACTGAGTGCAGGGCTTTCTCTTTGTCTTATCTTGCCTATAACAAATGACACAGATGATAAATTTGGACTGTTTTTTTTATTTCATTGGATGATTCGGCAGCTCCTAGGCATAACGAGCACTGCTTTGTTGTAGAAATTGTCCTCTTCATTCAAACCGGATGGCGCCACTATCAGCGGAGTTTTCCCGTCTGCATACATTGAATGATTTAACATAAACCAAAATATCCCGAATATGCTTGCGTTTACTGCGTGAGAACATGCATTTTTTATTCCAGAACTCTCTGTCAGCTGTTGGAGCATCCTGCATCAGGATCGGGTGTAACGTCTTATAGTGTTAAACAGTGTTAAGTGGTTGTTGTGCAAGTATATTCAGTTGTCAGTGACGCGCTACTACACCGACGCGTTTTACTTTCCACGGAAGGTTTTACGGCGCCCCTTACGACTCTCGACAGCAGTGGCCTGGCTCTACATTGAGCTCGCGAGTTAGCTGGAAAGTTGGTTTGCAGGCATCGGCGTGGGCATGCGTGCGCTTCGTACCATGGCGAACCTATGAAAACTTCGCCTGCGAAGTGTCCCAACGCATATATGAAGAGAATCACAGAAATATTTTTTCGGCTAACCTTTTGACTTATTTGCTGCAGAAAAAACAAAAACCTAACAGCTGTATCTTGTGGTTCTTGCAGTGCCTTCATAAAAGAGATGAACTATGTAAAGTGCCGTCCGCACAACTGTCCGATCACACAAGCAACTTACGTTCAGTGACGTAGTCGTCGCGGCACCTTCATGGTTCAGCACGGCACTGAGCATGCATAGTGCATCGAGTGAGTGCATTTCAGAAATTTTCCTCTCCGTTCTCTTTTAATCTCAAGGTAAATGAAAACGCCGTGTTGTGAAAATAAGCTTCTTATTGAACCTGATTGAATATGAACCTTATTGAACCTCCGTCAAGACCCTTCCAACAGAGTGGCGTGGAGCTGCTTGGATTTTCCGAAAGTCAACAAAGTGGAGTAACGTAGCGACAAACTACCTGACCCACTACGCCGAGGCAAAAGACCTACTGAACGGAACAGCATGAGAAGTCGCCAAATTTTTCGTGCAGTGCATTCTTCTGCGACGCAGCGCCCAAGAAGGGCCCATTATGGACAGAGGAACATCATCCATGGGAAGCTAACGCAATCCATCCTGGTTTACAGCCAAACAAGCCACCAGAGGACATCTGCGTACTGTCCGCAAACCAATGGACTTGCTCAACGTCTGAACAAAACCATCACTGACATGCTCGGGCTGGATTTAGATGCCGAGCACAAGACTTGGCACGTCATCCTGCCTTACATCATATTCACTTACAACACGGACGCCTTTTAAGCTCGCCTTTTACAGAGGACGCCTTTCAAGCTCGTCCATGGCATGGAGGCCACGACCACGCTCAATGTCATGCTGCCACACGTTGTCAAAAAAGACAATATCGACGGCGCCGCCTGCCTACAGCGCATGAAAGAAGCACGACGACTGCCGATCCTGCGTAGACAAACAGTGCACCGACACCCTACGCGACAGTCTACGTTCACGCTATGCGTAATATGATTGGGGTGACTATGTATAGGTGTGCATGTCCATTCGCGTCGCAGACAGAGTTAAAATATTTTGTAGAAAATCGTTCATCGTGTATGACAGATTGACTACGAAATAGGCCCCTACAGAGCAACATCGACTCAGCAACGCCATGCAAGCCTAGAAATTTTACACGTTGTGTGCTAAAGTTTTATTATGGATGCTAATGGACACGGTGCTAGCAATTTCAGCGATTATTTTGGCACTTGGTGTTTATTTTTGCCCACAATTTTCTTTCTGTAAAGCATCAGATCGATACTTTTTTAAGAGGGAGATAACGCTGCAACGCTTTCTATTCGTTACCTGTGCATTCTTCAAAGCTGCCAGCACGCGGAGTTGTCGTGCTCTTTGTTATACAAGACTTGAGCATATTCAGCTTAATTGATCGTACCAGATGGAGACGATTCTAAGTTGTTTCCGACTGCTGTAATTACTTTGCAAGCTGTATCTCGAAAGTTCATTGTCAGCTTTAAACTAATCACAGCCGAGAGCACGGGTATTCTGTTACACGACCGCCGATTACACTTGTTGGTATGCCGTCGCCTAGTCATGCAGTTCTTTGTTGGTGTTGTTACAACCCTGCTGGGAACAACTCGTTTTACCCTTCCTTGACCCCACGAAAAAGAAAATAGGATGTCTCTGGGAAACTACCTGCGGAATATTTCCCACGCTCTTCAGGAGGAGGGGGAGGGAGCAGATGGCCTCCCCTATGCCGGGTTCGCCACGAGACGCGACCCACGATGGACAAGACGACGCATCTAAGCCGGTAAAGGCTCCTGCCCGAAATTAACCGTGACTGACAAATACCTGGTTTGGGTGGACGTTCATCTTTGGCCGAAGTAGCAGCGGACATCCTTATCCTCCTCGCCCATTCCCACGGGGCTGCGCGTGCTATGTGCGGTGACTCTTCCGATCTGTGCCTCGTGATGTGAAAGGGGGGAGGGAGCCTTAGTGCATTTAACAAGCATCCTGAGCCGGTACGATCGGTCTGGGCCCTGAGGACAAGGCTCATCCAGTCGCTGGAGGTTATGAACTTTTAATTGGTGACTGTTTGCTCTTTTTCTAAATTATGCAATCACGTTTCTTCAACGTGCAAGTAAACTCGTTTGTTGTTCGTTTTCCTACCTTCAAGTTCCACTTTTCCTCAGCCCGAAGGCTCGAACACGCTACGCGACGGAGCCCGGGTTCGAGTGAACCCCTGCGCCGCGGCAACTGGTGACCAGCGGTGAGATCGGAACCTACCAGCGGCAACAACGCTCAACCAGCGGGAGAGCAGCTGTCTCGTGGCATGGCCACATGCCTGGGTGAGTGCTTGGTTTTACTCCGATGTGGACCGGATTCTAAAAGATGGTTAAAATTTAGAACTAGTCGAGACCTGTGCTTAAATCGTAGAGGTTTGGTATTTCTGCATAGATGTTTTGGAAACAGCCTATACAGAACTATCATGAACCTAAAGAAGTTGCACAAGCCGGACCTGTTGCTGTTGTTTTAAGAACTGCGGATCGATACAAAGGGTTTGTCGCGAAAACACATGAAGTCGCGAAAACCCATGGGGCAAATCATGAGGAGCTCAGTGAGGCGTTGAGCCTCAAAGAACAGAAAACTAAGAGCAGCTCAGACAGCAGAAAGAGCAGGAAAAAGAGGAACAGAGGCGTGAACGTGAAAGAGAGGCTGACAAAAACAAAACAGGAGCGGGAATTAGAACTCCTTAAGTTTGAAGTGGAGCTGAGCAAGAGATCGGGCAATTGTTCCTTGCGAGTGGTACCTGTTTTCAACAAGGAAGCAAAATTCATGATGTCTAGGCACATGTAGTCATATGTGGTATCAGCAATATTGGTCTGTATCTAGCAAATTTTGAACGAACGTGCGAGAAACTGCCCCGCAGTTGAGACACATTGTCTCAGAGGCTACTGACGGTTCTACCCTACGAGGCAGCGCAGGTTGTCGCGCGGCTCAGCAAGGAGGACGCGGACAACTTGTGGGGATACACGCGAACCCAAGTCCCATATTAACTGTCGCGCGTAATTATCACTTGATATTATGCACGTGCCGTTCGGGAGGTTTGCGAGAGCGGGTGCTCACGCCGCTCTCGTTTCCTTTCGCGCCCCGCAGCGACGCGCCGAGGAGACTCCCTGTTTCCGCTCTTAGAACGGAGAGACCTCGTTTCCCCGGCCCGGGAGAAGGCGCCGACGCGCGGTCCTCCCGGGGCCCGCTCGCCTTCTGGCTGAGGCTGTGCACACGCACGGACACAGGTTTGCCACGGAGACCGCTGCCGTTATCGCCTGGCCACCGCGTGTAAACTGACCGCCGCGGGCCATGAGCGAGGAACCACGCGTGGTCAATGGAACCTTCGTCCCCAACCATTTTGTGTCCGTTCCACCCTACTTTGTGCTTTTTACTCCCGTAGCCGAGCGGAACACTCCCTCGTTGCAGTGGTTGCTTTGTTGCTTGCTGCTAATTGTATTACTCGGGAGCAATAAACGATCATCCGAGTAGAATACTCGTGTTTGTCCTCTGTGGCCCGAACCCGCCGTGGTTGCGACTTACCGCGCCAAGGGTTGGGGGTCACAGGTGTGACTGCTTGGGCTGGCACGCCGGTGCTAGAGAGCGAGTACTGCTTCTAGCCCTTTGAGCGTTATTACAAGATTATAACCCCCATATTCTTGGCGCCTAACGTGGGGCTGGAGGTGTGACAAACCAAGTGTCTATATGACCGACTTCCGACACACAGGCTAGCCATGGCGGCATGGCGGCCAGCGGGATTGACTTCCAGCCCCTGCTGTAGCTTTCCGATCTGGCATCTCAGGAGCAAAACGTTGACACGGCAGTAACAACTACGGCCGGTGTATTCGCACAGGCTGACACTAGCCCTTGCGATCTAATGTCGTTTGAGCCGGGGTGATCCACTCGACACATTGGTTCAGATGAGCGGAAACGCTAGGCAGTTCTCGCCAAGCGCTATTCCGCCAGGTGCGGCAGCGTGGCGCAACCTGCGCAGCCTCGCTCACCCTTCGAGGCCCCTCAGCCAGAACTTCCTGGGCAGGCCAACCCCCAAGAGGTTGTGTTGCGCAACGCCTTGCGCCTCATAGAGAGCCTCACGGGTATCGTGCAGAACAACCTGCAAACACCCGTTTCAGAGACGAGACCGAGGCTACGGGTGGACTTTCCGAGCGTGTCGTGCCAGTCTCACTGACAGATCAGGCAGCCCGCTGGGTCCGCCTTACTTGTCATCGGTCACGCACAATGGAGGAGTTCCGAGCTAGGTTTCGCGAGGAGTTCTTGCCAGCACATTACGAGCGTCGTCTGCGGCGCGAGTTGGAGCTGCGTACCCAGCATCCGGACTAACCTTGCTTGAGTACGTGACGGCGAAGGATGAACTTTATCGTATCATGGGCCCCTCAGCTCAGAACGGCGAGAAGGTAGAGCGCGTCACGCGACAAGCTCACCGCATACCTTCGCAGCCTACCTACGAGGCAAGCAGTTTAGGGATTTGGATGAACTCACCTTTGCAGCCAAGCGCATACAGGCGGACATAATCGCCTCCCGCGCGTTTCGGCCACTACCGACAGCCTCGCAGGCTCTTGAGCCGCGATGCGCCTGGAACGGGGACACATTTCGCATTCGTTCCTGGGGTGCCGAAACGGTTGCATTCACTGAAGGGCAACTGAGAAACGGTTAGGAATTGTCTGTCTGAGTTCTCGACACGTACACGTACGCTATTCGGGCAGCACACGCTGCACCTGGCCAAGGTACTCAGAATCGGGAACGACATCCTGATCCGAGGACGCTTGAGCCAAGGGAAACTGCGATGATACGCCCGGCAGGGGGGAACGGTCAACCGGCGCGAGGCGGCAACTGCCCCGCCCTGCAACGGCGGAACATCCTCTGTTACCGGTGCTACCAACGAGGTCACTACGCCCTGGAGTGCAGACGCCCCGTGGACGAAGAGCACGCGCTTTCGGCAAACGAACGGAGCCGCCGGTGAGCAACAGTGCACAGCTAGTGGCGTGAACAGCGTTGCTCAGTGAGTCACACGAACTCGTAACCCCGCTGTATTCACGTTTGGAGCCCCCCAGCAACGCGCAAGTCTCTCTTAATGAGCTTACGGCTGCTCAACGTAAGTTCATGGCTTTGCTAGACACAGGAGCAAGCACATCCCTGTTTGGCGACTAGGTATGCGAGAATCTCTATCGAAACGAACTCCGACCACGTGCGAGCAACCTCACTTTCTGATTAGCCAGGGGCACACCGCACGTGAGCGGTGCCGCGCGCTTGTGTGTGCGGTAGGAGAAAAGAGTGAGGCGCCAGTGCTTCGCTCACCTCCTCGGCCTATCGGTTCCAATTAATATTGGTAGAGACTTGCACACCAAGACGTGCATTGCTATTGTAATCTGCAACGAAGGATATAGAGAGCGAGCACGTGGCACAAGAAACGTTTGGTTAAGCCCCCAAAAGCGTCAAAACACATTCACTTTCAGATCCTACGCGCGCAGACATACGCAACGATGGCCCCAGAAAGCAGCTCGAAACGCCTTCGGCCGACCTGCCATACCAGCCGGTCGACGGCACCGAGAAAAAAAGCGCAGAAGGGAACTCCTCCCCTCCCGTGCGACCCCCTGTCCCCCTGCGGTGGAACTCAGCGCAGCGGCGGCAGCGCAGAGCTCCCACCTTCTGCTGAACAACTCAGGCGGTTTGTCGGGAAACGAAAATGTGCGCTTGTCTTCGCTCCTGAACGAATACGACGCTGTATTCACGGAGCAGCCTGCCTGCACTACCCCGGTTAGGCACAAAAATGAGACAGGCGACGCCGTTCCGTGGAAGTGCAATCCTCGGCCAATCAGCTTGGTAAGAGGAAAGCGCTCGATAAAGCTCTCGACGAACTTCTCGACACAGGCTTTGTGGAACGGTCAAAAAGCCCATGGGGGTTTCTGGTGGTGCTGTTGCCCAAAAAGGATGGAACTACCCGCCTTTGTGTGCACTATCGATGCCTGAACGAGGTGACACGGAAGGACGCATAACCACTTCCGAGAATTCTCTCGATCGTGTCTAATGTTGGTGGGGCGGAGAACTTGACTACGCTCTATGCCAGCAGTCCAAGCAGCACAGGTCATCGGCCCAATATTGCAGCAGGATGGTCCCATCATGGTCTTATGTAGGGCTGGCCCTTGCCAATACGGCTCCAATGTTGGGCCAATTACTTCTGCTGCTTGGGAGAGGATACTTCCAGATTGATATGACTCCCAGCGACCGAAAGAAAACCGCTTTCACTCTCCACAGGGGACTTTCCAGTTTACTCAATTGCCGTTCGGCCCGGTCGAATCGCCCGCGATGTACAAGCGTCTGATGGACCGTGTCCTAGGCGATGCAAGATGGCACCACGCAATTCCTTAACTTGAAGACATTTTGGTGTGTTCGTCAACATTTGATGAGCACTTAAGCTACCTCAGGGACGTATTAGAAAGGCTGTGGTAAGCGGGAATCGCTTTGAACCCGAACAAGACCCAGATAGCAGCAACCCGAGTAACACTGTTGGGATTCACGCTAGACAAAAGACGCCTTCCCTCATGCGAGGACAAGCTGCGGGAAATTTTGCAGTTGCAGTCGCCAGCAGACATGGGCGGACTGAGACGCTTTCTGGGGCAGGTGAACTTTTACCGCCAGTTTATCCCAGATTGCGCAGTTCTGCAAGCCCCTTAACGGCATTGTTGAGGAAAGGTGTGAAGTGGCATTGAGGTCCCGAGCAAGAGGCGACACTACGCCATTTCACTTGCGCGCTCGCGGAAACCACTGAGCCTGCCTGAGGCTGAGCCTGAGGCTGCCTAACCTGAACAGGGAATTTGAGGTCCACACGGACGCTTGTGACCTGGGCTTAATTACACCTGCTTTAAGAGCATGAAGGTAGCCTGAGGTCGGTGGCGTTCGCCAGCCGCTCATTAACGCCCGCAGAGAGAAACCATTCCGTGACAAAAAAATAACGCCTCGCGATTATTTTCGCCCTGCGGAAGATCGACTACTACGTCGACGTAGTCGCCTTCGTGATTGAGACTGATCACATAACACTCAAGTGGCTGAGGCGCCTAGCCGAGCCGAGCGGACGCCTAGCGCGATGGGCGCTACTCCTCCAGCGTTACGAATTTAGCGTGCGCTACAGTAGGGGTAAAAGCAACATGATATCGGACGCACTTATGCGTGCGCCAATTGATGGCGTGGGAAGTAACAACACTACCCAATCCGCCGCGCATGATAGCCGGAGAAGAGCGACTGCCGCGAAGCTCACCAAACACCCCGAGGAAAGGGACTACCCACCTTCCAGGGGCGAAAGCGTGAACGACTTGGAATTCGTCAGTTCAGTGGGGAGTGTTATCAGCAGATAGGAGCAATTTGAGGCACAGCGGGAGGATCCATTTTGTCGAAAAGTGTTCTACGCAGGGAGACGGGCAGCGCTGCCGCGGCGCACATGGAGACAATTGGTATTGTTGCCCGTACGGGGCGTTCAAACAGAGCTGGTAATGCTGTGAGCGCGATGGATTCCTATCTGCTCGACTACGATCGCATCCTGCAGAGATGTATCCCTCCGAAAAATATACACACAAGTCCTTCAAGGTGACGATTCCACGCACGTTGAGCGGATCACTTTTACGCTACTTTCATGACACACGCATTGTTGGGCATGCAAATGGCCCTATGACGTATCAGTTGCGCCCAATCGCCACCGGCGCAGGCATGCAGCGGGATGCGATTCGCTACGCCCGCTCGTGCGACGTGTGCCAAAGCGTCAAGCCGCGCGGTGGACGCACAACAGGGCTTATGCAGCTGATCAATAGCCAGGTTTTTTGGCAAATTGCGGCTTGTGACGTCATGGGACCTTACCCCAGGACTACGACTAGAATCCATCTTCTACTCCTTGTAACAGACCATTTCAGCAAATTGGTGGAACTGTTCCCACTTCGAAACCTGACGGCACGCGTAATCATGGGGAAGCTGATCGAGGTGCTCACATGATTCGGCTACATCGGGCCGTTGATAACGGACAATGCATCGTACTTCACTGCAATTCTTTGTGGACTCCTGTGTGGCAGTTGGCATCAAGCACAAAAGAACAACCACGTACCACATCAAGGCAAATCCCACGGATCGCCTGAACCACAACTCCAAGCACATACTCGTTCCATTTGCGGATACTCACAGCGACTGGGAGACCTGCCTCCCCGAGATTGGGTTTGGTCTCAGGTCGACCGTGAACACTTCGACCGGGTATAAACTTGCCGCTCTGAACCTTGGCAGGGAGCTGACGAATCCGGTAGAACTTACTCTCCAGGTTCGCTGCAACACCCCGATTTCTTCGTCGGCAGGCGCGAACCACGCGACCGGGCTGCGCGCGAGGATGACGAAGGCTTTACCCAAAGCCCGCCGGAATTTGAGCACTTCTCGGGCCCAGCAGAAAGCGCAGTAAGATCGGTCTCACAGGGAAATTCACTACAAACCGGGTGCCCTGGTGTTGAGGCGCAAGCCTGTCCTGAGCGACACCAGTAAGAAATTGTCTTCTTCTCTGGCGTCTAAATAAACGGGTTCTTAAGTAGGCAGGGAGAAACTTCCCTTATTCATCTACAGGCTGGCGGACTTGACGCCAAGACCGACCGGCGGGCAGGTGAATGTCACTGATCTCAAACCCTACTTGACTGAGGGAACGAGCTGCCGGTGGAGAACACCCTCCCCCGCCAGCAGGCAGCCGCACCGATATACAAGGCTCGACAACAGAGCCCAGTGCCTTGTTACCACTTATGCCCACGGCAGAACTCTCGCCATTGCGCAAGGAGTAATTTCTCTTGCTTAATATGAACGTAACACACCTTCCATATTTCGCACTGTAGCTTCCAGAGCAAGCACACGCTTTCTTTTCAGAACAGACCGAGCGGGGTTAATTTAGGTTTTAAAAAAATGTGTAAAATGGGAAAGTAACTGGGAGACAAAGGCAGCCTTGCAGCCGCAAAGTAGCCTTCGCGGCGAGCCCGGAGAAGAGCTGGCGGGCGCTGAGACGACCGTTGCTGCTTCGAACATCGAAAGCCAGGCCGTTGGGAAGGCGGCCGCATTCCAGAACCAAGAGCCTGCTGCACCTCCAAGCAGCCATGTTGAAAAACAGCTTCCGGTCGGCCGCGGGAGGAGCAAGCGAGAATTCGGGGAAACCGGCGCTTGTATCTACCACCGCAAACAACTGCCGCAGAGAAACGTCCTTGGAGTCCCCCGCGGCAGAGGCTTCGCCCTCGAGAGCAGCATAGTACCCTGCTGGGCCCGCCTCGCAAAGCCCTGGGCGGCCGCAGGAAAATTGGTCGAAGCGCCTTTGTCGCTGCGCCGAGAGGAAAAGAAGGCGGGGCCTAGAGCGAGCGGTGCAACCGGCTGAGCGGAGGCCTGCTGTACACTATGCAACGGGACAACACGGTGCTTAATTGCCCCGACCCTGCCTGCCGCCCGCGCGTCCGCGGAAAGCTGTCCTGGCCGACTGACCATCTGAAGCGGGACCTGCGTTCATCGACCCCCTTCAGTACTTGGCTCTACGGTCGTCCATGGCGGTCGTCTGCACGGCATTCCTGTCCTGGCGTCCACGGCCTTCGACGACGACACCGGTGGCTTTGAGCTGAAACTTTTCCTAATTAATTTTAAAGTTAAACGGCGTTTCGCTGGCCCCACTCTGTAAACCCCTCGGTGAATGCGGTCGCTTCGCTGCCGTACGGCAATTTAAAGAGGGGGGATGTGGGGATACAGGTGACTCCCCTGTCCCATAGTAACTGTCGCGCGTAATTATCACGCGATGTTATGCAGGTACCGTTCGAGAGTGTTGCGAGGGAGGGCACTCACGCCGCCCCGGCTTCCTTTCGCGCCCCGCAGCGATGCCGCCGCTTAGACTTTCCGTCTTTCCCCTCTTAGAACGGAGACCTCCTCTCCACAGCCCGGGAGAAGGAGCGAACGCGCGGTTCTCCCGGGATCTTCTTGTCTTATGGCGGGAGCTGTGCACGGACGCAGATCTGCCACGGAGAACGCTGCCGTTATCTCCCGGTCATTGCGTGTGAAATGACCGTCGCGGGCCGTGAGCGAGGAACCAGCGAGTTGAGCGGAACCTTCCTCCCCAACCGTTTTGTGTGCGTTCCACCCTACTTTGCGCTTTTTATCCCCGTACGCAGGCGGAACGCTCCCTCGTTGCGGCGGTTGCTTTGTTGCTTGCTGCTAATTGCAATGCTCGGGAGCAAATAACGCTCATGCGATTAGAATACACGTCTTTGTCCCCTCTAGCACGAATCCGCCGTGGTTGCGACTTACCGCACCGCGGGTTGGGGGTCACAGCTGTGACTGCGAGGGCTGGCACGCCGGTGCTAGAGAGCGAGTACTGCTTCTAGCCGTTTGAGCGTTATTACAAGAATAACCCCCATCAATTACGAGATGGTCAAGGCTTGCCTTCTACAAAAAACACAGACTAAGTGCCGAGGCGTTCAGGCAAAGATTATGGTTAAAGAGCACTGAGGTCTACAGTTACCGGGACGCTGTAGTTGAGAGAATTTTGTTTGAGCATTTTTACGACTGCCTCCCTGAATAGGAAAGAAATTGGCTACAGGTCCGCGACAACGTAACGTCTGCGACAAATGCTGCCGGACTCATTGAGGAGTATGCTTCGTGCCGGCAGTTTAACAACACTAGAGTTCATGGGTCCCGCAATTTCGGAAGGAGTGCGAATTACCGTCACGAGAGGCACTTTGGGCGCTCTACAGTCGAGAAAGACGAAAGAAGGGTTTCGTCCCATAAGCCTCAGCGAAAGGAAGACAAGGAGAAGGGTGCAAAGCGAAGAAAGAAAAAGTCGTGTTTGAGGCTAGGAGGCCGCTCACTTGCTACAGATTCAATGAGCCGGGTCACATAGCAGTGAACTGCCAAAAAGAATAGCTTGCGTTCTCGTATCTCAGTAACTGCGATAAAAACATGAAGCTGTCTGAACCTTACATGCATGACCTGGTAGTGAACGGGAGGCAATGCAGGGTGCTGCGCGACTCATCCGCAAAGATGGATGTTGTCCATACGTCGTATGTGTCGCCGCCCGATTACACAGGCCGATGTGCATGGATCCGACAGCTGGTGGACGAACAAAGCGTGTGCTTGCCTATAGCGGCAGTGATAATTGGGGACCCTTTCGTTACGATTACAACCGAAGTTGCATTTTCAGGAAAGCTATCTAAATGCTATCCGTATTTTTTTGCCAACAAATCAGATATGTAATTACAGGAGAAAAGGATGTATTTTGGAGACCGAGTTGTGCACGCTTTAACACGTTCGAAGGCGCGAGAACTTACAACACAGCTCACTCGGGAGAATTCCACTGCGGAAGAAATAGCCGTTAAACTTGGGGCAGAAATGGATGAACAGGGTTTAGAAAATCGCACTAACGAGGCACCCGAGACCGGTCAGCCTACCAATAAGCATGACCAACCACGAAACGAGTGAATCCTAAAGAGTGTTTTTTTTTGCCGCCAGTGTCATGCAGTTTCATGACGCTACTGAGAACCAAGAAGAGCTAGGTATGGAACAAGCAAATGAACCGACGATACAGAAGATCAGAAAGCTCCACAGAAAGAGTAAGGGAAAAAAAGAGAATATTGCTTTCCAGTCGAGAGGCAGTGTGCTTTATCTCTAATGCAAGGATAAGCGTAGAGTGGAGCGAGACCAATTAGTCGTTCCCCAGAAGTGTCGACAAGACTTACTGCGTCTTTCCCATGGCAATTCGCGGTCATGCCACCTGCGAATCAGGAAAACAAAGCAGAGGCTTTTACAAGATTACTATTGGCCTGGATGTATTAAGGACATGGAGCGTTTTGTAAGGCCGTGCGGCGCATGTCAGAAGGTCAGAAGGGGCTCGTGATAAGTGAAAAGTGCCGATGGGTTTAGTACCGATCATTAGTCAGTCGTTTCACCGGTTGGTGATAGATGTAGTTGGGCCACTACACATAACAGTGTCAGGGTGTCGTTATATCCTCACCATGTTATGCCCTGCCACGAAATTTTCAGAGGCGGTCGCGCTGCGCGAGGGGACGTCAGAGAGTGTGGTGAATTTCCTGTTATCAGTCTTTGCTCGAGTTGGTTTCCCTTGCGAGGTCCAAAGTGATCAAGGTAGTGTATTCACGAGTGCCCTCACGATCTCATTTCTAGAGCGGTACGGCATTAAGATAGTGCACAGCTCAGTCCATCGTCCGCCGAGCAACAGCGTAGAAACGTGGCATTCTGTTCTAAAGCGCGTACTTAGCGGATTTTGCTATGAAAACAAGCGCTACTGGGATGCATACCTATCTGTGGCACATTTAGGTCTGCGGTTGTTTTTCTGGTCTAATGGACAAGCCCTTAAAGAGCTTTGAAGCATTTGCGGTGCCCTACTTGGACGACAACGCTGTCTTCTCAGATTGATGGGCGGATCATTTATTGCATCTGAGAGCAGTACTGAGCCATTTGCGTCACGCTGGGCTCACTGTAAAGGCCGAGAAGTGTTGCCTTACGAGGGCAACCGTCGACTATTTGGGCCACAACGTAGGCCAAGGTTTCAGGAAACCCAGTGAGGTTAAAATATTGGCGGTAGCAGACTTCCCGCGGCCAAGAAGAAAGACTGACATTAGGGCACTCTTAGAGCTTGCGGGATATTACAATCACTAGCCCCAGACCGGTGCTCTCCGCAGGAGAGAGCCGACAAATGTAGTTTAGGACGAAAAGAGGCAAGCGTCCTTATTAAACCTGAAGGCGGTACTGATTAGCCGCCCGGTTTTGCGAGCTCCGTATTGCGACCGAGAATTCACGGTCCAGTGTGACGGCTAGGTGCCGTTCTCTGCCAGAAGGATGATTACGGCAACAAACATCCCGTTCTCTACCTGAGCCGAAAACTCAGCTATTGAGAGACGGCATACTACGCGTCGAAAAAGAGTGCGCTTGCATTGTTTGGGCCACGACCGGCTTTATTACTAGCGACCTGCTCACTACGCCGGCTCCTACGGCGGCGCGTGTCCACGTAAATATCACGTGACTCTTCAGGAGGGACGGCGCGCCACAACAGGTGGCGCCACAAGTTACCCTCATTTGGGCAGCGCCCGCCGTACGCTTCTGCTGTCGTGTGGCCGGTAGGCCGAGTAAAACCGCATCGTTTTTTAAGCACGCACCGCAAAGGCGTGTCAATACTCATCAGATGCAATAATCGTGGCCAGCTTTCTGTATACAGTGGTAGTTACGAGCGCAAGCTGTCAGCGAACACGCCGGCGTCTTTGGCTCATGAGCGCGCGAGAAAGGCGCAGAAGCCGGCGTCTCGCGCTCGTAGCTTCCCCTTCATAGCCACAAAAAGCTGTACCCGACTAGAGGCTGATACTGGTAATATATTTTTTTTCTCAGAGCAGCAGTTCTGCAGTTAAAATAAGCTCAGGATGGTGCTACTAGAGCGGCATTTTTTTTTTTTTGCGCGCACAGCTGCGCAGTTTCAACACAATTCCTTCTGCTCTGTACTTAGCAGCATCCCAGGGCGAAGCCGCGCTACTTTCCGCCAATTAACGATCAAAAGCGCGATATGTACACTTCTTGTTTTCAGGAGCGTTCACCCGATTGTTAATCATTTCAAGACGCACTCTACATGAAAAATGAATAAAACCAAACTTGTTTGGCAGACACAATAGCCGGTCGTGGCCAGAACTTTATTCTTACACTTTTAGGACCTTCCGTGATTTCGGTTTGGCACTGATCAGTTTTCGTTTGGCGTGCACTTCAGTGAGATCAGAGGCAAAATTGGACAAAAATGGCCTCATAAACTTGTGGACAATCAGCTTTAGCAAGGCCATTCTGTGAGGCCCTGTGGTGTCCTTCGAGCACACAAACAGCGTATTTTTCGCAAGTGATGGGAGCACAAGGTCTGCAAACTTCTTAAGCGGCCTTGGCCCCCTAACAAGCACAGGAGCCACACTTGATGCAGCACCTTCCAGGCGGCTGACGAACCCTACGAAAGCCAAGGTAGGGTACGACAGCCCTCCCCGGTCCATGCCTGCTATGATGGCAGTAGTAGTAGACTGAGATGCTGGTGCCCGCAAATTAATCAGACAGCCCTCACATGCAATGCAGTCCTGCACGGCTCTGACCAAGAAGCCAGCAATCATTGCCAGTGTGCTGGCTCGAAGGCTTCGTTGAGGGGCACCTGAAAGAATGAAGGCAAATTGGAACTTAATGACACTTACTCTGAAAAATGCTATTGGCAGCATTTCAGTCCTAAATAAATGTTTTGCAAGCA
Organism: Amblyomma americanum; assembly: GCF_052857255.1. Lineage (NCBI taxonomy): Eukaryota > Metazoa > Arthropoda > Arachnida > Ixodida > Ixodidae > Amblyomma > Amblyomma americanum. The sequence continues at coordinate 156,490,834 of NC_135502.1, forward strand.
CAGTGCCCAAATATTGGTAATAGGTCCCAATTTTATGCAAACAGATAATTTGTCAATGGCTATATGACTGAGCTGTTTAGGCAGCAACATTTTTCGGAGGTCACAGTTCAGACGCAGCCAAGTGCCGAATGAACGCTGTCCCTTCCTCTTGGTCGAAGCCTCAGCCGTTGATCCCCTCGTTCAGGCCCTAAATGTCATGTTGTGGCAGCATCTGAACTCCGTTTAAATTAATATCTGTACTTTTCTGAGGATGATAGAAATGGCACCAGGCCTTCTAGCTTCTCACTTTGAATTTAGAAGCCGCATGTACATTTAGCCTACAAAGCCCAAATTATTAAAGGGTTGTCCCGGCATACTTGGATAGCGCTCCAGTGCACCGAGATGTGGGAGCAGAAGCTTCTTGACAGCACTGTCGGAAGTGGCCTTCACAGGAATGGGAAACAGTTTAGACGACTTCCCCAGGGAGCCCACCACACTCCCAGCATTGGCACTGGATGAAGTGTGGATGATTCCAGTCACCAAGATTTTCTGCAGAGATGATAAGGCTGCGTAGGCGTCAGTTTGGTCATTGCAACCATTCAGTTGTCTGATAGTCGAAAACAGTGACTCTACATCGTCACTCGAAAACTTAGCTGTGAGCACAAAATGAAAACCGGACTTCAAAAGGAACCTTGTGCATAGCACTGTCGACATGCTGGTCACTCTCAGTGCCTCATATGTCTCATCAGACAGGAATTCCATCTTATATGATATGCCTTCTTTCCATTCCATGAAGTACTTCAGAAAGTCATTTTCTAGCCATGAAAGTCTGAAAAAGAAAGGTTTGCAGAGTAGTAAATTAGCGCAAGTCACAAGAAAAGCAGCAAAGACCTCTTCAGTAGCTGTTAATAAAGAAAACTTGCTTTCCATTAGCTCCACACTAGAAGCCGAAACTTTAATACTCTACAAATTCATGCTTTCAACTGTAAAATACGTCGATGGCTGAGTGGTCATGGTTCTCGGCTGCTGACCCAAAAGAGGTTGGTATGATCCCGGTCATGGCGTTTGCTTCTTGATGTAGGCAAAATGCTAGAGGCCTGTGTATTGTGCCACGTCAACATGTGCTAAACCTCTGACGTTTCAAATTATCTGCAGCCCTCCACTACGGCGTCCCTCATAGCTTGTGTCGCCTTAGGATGTTAAACCTCGAAAACCATAAATTAGCAAAATACGGCCAGCATAAACACTGCCAAAACTAAGACACACCTCTCGTCTTCTGCAGAGTAAAACGGCATCCTCAAGGCATCTCTGCTTGTCCAGTGGAGAGTGGTGCTCTTAATATTATGCAGCACAAACCATTTGTGCACAAATTCCATGAATTCTACTGTTGGCAGGCAGTCCTCGAAGCCAGGAGCTCCAAGGCTCTGTCCATGCTGCTGTAAAAACCGCAGGACTGTGGTGACCTAAACGAGGATAAGAGTCAATGATGATCATTATTCTAATATAGCTAATCACCCTGCTTAATGCTCCGAAGTCCAGGAGGAAAAATGTTATTCAGTGCGTGCGGTAACCCAGAAACTGATCCTTTACATTTGAAGCGTGCATCTTTTGCACAGCCAACAAACTATATGCTTGCATACTTTACCTGTGGCGAAAAAACCTGAACAGCCCTGTTCACATTCATTTTTTCGAAATTTGTCGGCCACAGGTGCTTCTTGGTCAGGCACCTCACCAATTTGAAGGCACCCTGCTTTTCCTGAATCTCGTACAGCAGTCTGTAACAAGGAGAAACATTAGTCAAGCTTGAATAGCTAAAGCAGAAATGCCATCTTTATACTTTAAGAAGTCTGGAAGGATGAATTTTCCATTTCTTCTGAGTAGTCTCTTCACTTCAAGGAACTGGGATCTGATGTTTTTGATTATGTGGCAATAGTCAAAAGACAGGAAAAGTTCACGATCTGAATCCAGAGGGTGCCTGAAAAAAATTACATTCGCAGAAATTAGCCTAGCTGTGGTAGAAGTTCTAAATGACATTCTTACAATGAAGGCATGCACCTTTTTGAACTAGCATTACTTACTCAACAACAGGTTGTATGGGGCCACCCGACAGGTTCGAGAAGAACTTGGTGTTGGACTTGTGGTTATCTCCAACAAGGCGTACAACTTTGAACCCCGATTCTTCCACACACTGCATTACCTTTAAGGCAAGAAGCTGAAGTTGCTCTCCTGACAAGGCCTTTGTGAAGTAGTACCCTACTGGGAGCCTAGAGGAAAACAATAGTTGCATTTGGAAATGAGATTCAAGCCACATTTCTGTCTTGGATTAGCTAAAGAACTGCTAACCCAGGTGGAATATTAATTACCTGTAGTGGGTAGAGAGTCCTACGAACACAAAGCACAAGAGATGAGTTGCCAGTTGGTCGTGAAGCCCGAAGTCTACTTCTGCGCCTCCCAGGTCAACAAAGCCATGCACAACATCGGACTGCTTTTGGTAGGAGGTAGTTTGCTTGAGCGACATTTCGTCCATCACCAGGGAGCCAAGGCGTGCCTACAAATGTCATGTCAATATCCAAATGTGACAGGATCCTTTTGATATAAAGAAGAAATATTTCACCTGCTCAGAGTGTAGTTTTGCCTCCATGTGTAGACGTTGCTTTATTAGTGACGACACCACTTCTCCAGTGCATGCACCAATATGTCTCTTCAGTGTCGAGCGGCTTGGCAATGACAGAACCCCAGTTTCTCGAAGCAGATTGTATGCAGATGGGGACTTGGCGTGCCATACGACACAATTGCGGATGGTTTCCTCCCGCCACCGACCCTTCGGGTTGCTCAAAAATGAAAGCTGTTCTTGCAGGAAAAGAGCCTTTGCGTCATCTTCCTGCACCTTTTCCTAGAAAAGAATGATATTCGTTAAATAATACATGCAGATTAACCTGAGTACTCAAGTTAGTTCTCAACACCTTACGTACCTGAAGAATTGTGAAGTTGGACTTCTTCATAGCTGTTTCTGTCCTTTTAGTCTGCTGTCTAAGCACAGAAATTTCAGCCTGCAGCTCATCCCGCTTTTTAATGAGTCTCCGGCATTTGCGCTTCAACGTGTTGACTTGCTTTAAAAGTTTATTCATGCGTGGAAACGTCAATCTTGTTTGCACTCCGTGCACCATTGTGGTCACTTTTGTGCTGAAAGTGGGCTCAGGGGAAACATCAGGTGAGGACTGTTGCACAGACTCAAGTGAGGTGCCTTTTGTAGATGCCACTAATGCATCCAGAGAGAGTCCTTGAGGAATTACTTCCAGTTCATGGCTGTCAGCTGCTTGCACCATAGTGGTAGTGGCTGTTGGTATTACAGAGGGTGCTGGAACCTCTGCCATAGTGACCGAGATCTCAGCTACAGAGCCATCAGTCATATTTGCATCCAACCTGAAACATGGACATTATACTGAGGTTTTATTTACGTAGAATGTAATTATTGGAAGAACACAAAGGAAAATTATTTTTGTCTACAGGATTTTTAAAAGCCACTGAATTGAGCTAAATTTCTTGATGAAGATAATTTATAGTTAAAAATCGCACTTGCCTCGCTGCCTTGGCATCTCTCCCTGTGGGCGAAGCCGGTTTTGCAGGTTTACGCTTTAAAAGACGCCTCTCCTTTTTAGCCCACTGCTGCAGGTACGTCGGGTATTGGGGAAAAACCGACGGCACAGCGTCTGGCTTCAGCTTCCTTATCTTCAGGCCTTCTCTGAAGTCGCCTTCTTTAAAGTGCAGGCTGCAAACTTTACTGCGGTCGCTCGGAGTCCATAGCGCTTTGCCAGGTCCTGCAAATTTCCGTCGATTGTAAAGAAAGCACAAAAAGAGAGCATCGACTGAAACCCTGACGACGCGGAGTGCGCACTGTATGCAGTATGGAGTTTTGCAGTTGAGAATACCAAAGCAAAAATGACAGGAGAGCAAACAAAGGTAGTAGTGGGGTGAACATTTATAGCACAAAAGAGGCCCGCTGACTATGACGCATTCCGTGTGAAGCGTCAACGTTGCGGGTGTATTTTTCTGTCGTCACAGCCACGTAAAGATATAAATGGTTCCCACTGCTTACCTTCTGCTTGGCGAGAAATCCTTTTGAGCCACTGGGTCCGCAGTTCAGTCACAGGAAACTCGTGGAATGTAATTCCCTTTGCTGTGCGCCCGCTTGATTTGCAGAGCGGAACGCAGCAATACACCATCGCGGGCGATGATTTTCAGCGCCTACGAAAGCTAAAGGCTGTCAGATGTAATTAAATTCTTAACACGTATGCTGGCAGCAAGCAGAATAGCTGGAAATACGATGCGCACACGCGCCCAGAAAGACAGCGAAGAAGCCGCGACTGCTACTTGACTGCTACCGATACGCCAGCCCGCATTCGGCGTGGGGGTAAGTTGTGGCGCCACGGAGAGCAGCGGCGGTCGCGCGAACTAAGAATGAACTAAACAAGCAGTAAAAAATCGGGGGCTATGGAGGCGGTGCTGGTGAGCAGGTCGCTAAGTAATAAAGCCGGTCGTGGTTTGGGCTATCTGGAAACTACAATGCTATCTCGGAGGCGCAAAATTCATTGTAAAAATGGACCATTGTCCCCTTTCCTTGCTGCAAACCTTGACATCAAAGAGCAATCGCATTCTGAGGTGGAGCTTGATTGTGCAGCAGTATGAGTTCGACATAAGTACAAGAAGGGCAAATTGAATTGAAACGCGGACGCACTTAGCCGTTCTTCCTAAGCGGTCCCGCATGCTCTTCAGGTATCCAAAATTGCTACTTAAGCTTTTATTTTTGTCCGTTTATGTGCCTGAATGTGTGTAGTAGTATGTTTTGTTTTCTCGGCATATGTGGGTCCTGAGAGTTTTTTTAGTGTGGGCTTTTCTCCAACAGCTATAGTAACCAGATTGTAGTAATCCTTCTTTTGAACTAGTTTCCTTGGAGCAGAGTTGAGTGCTTGCTTGGGCATGTGGTTGAAGTTTCAGAGCAGCCTCAAAAGAATCTGTTCAACGTCTAAGAAGTCATTGTTGCGAGCGACGGAGAAGTGTTAGTTCATCTGCTAGCAATTAAGTCTTCTCTTCGGAAAGCAGCGGCGACTGCTACCCGTCGAGCCTCGTCTGGAGGGAGATGAAGCTGTTACATCCTTGCTGGGGACACGTCGTTTGACCCCTCGTTGACCCCATGAAAAAGAAAAAAAAGATGTCTCTGCGAAACTACCTGCGGATTCTTTCCCACGCTCTTCAGGAGAGGGGGGGGGAAGGAGATGGCGTCCACTACGTCGGGTTCGCCGCGAGACGTGACCCACAATGCAGAAGGCGAAAGGAAGCGGGCAAAGGCGCCTTCCCGAAATTAACCGTGACTGAGAAGTGCCTGGTTAGTTTTGGGCTAAGTAGCCTCGGTATCCTCCTCGATCATTCCCACGGAGCTCCGCGTGACATGTGCTGTGGCTCTTCTGATTTGTGCCTCGTGTGGTGAAAGGGGCAGAGCCTTAGTGTATTTAGCAAGCACCCTAAGCTGGAACGATTGCTCTGGGCCTTGACGACAAGGCTCCTTTAGTCGCTCTGCGCTGTGAGCTTTTAGTTTGTGACTGTTTGCTCTTTTTCTAAATTATGTAACTAAGTTTCTTAAATGCGCCAGTAAACCCGTTTGTTTATGTTTTCCCAACTTCCAAGTTCCATTTTTCCTCAACCCGAAGGCTCGGACACGCTACCCGACGGAGACCGTGTTCGAGTGAAACCCTGCGCCACGACAGCGCAGGTCTGCCCAGTAAACAGATTCTTTTTAGAAGCCCTTTCCGCGCTCTTTGTTACAGCCGTAACCACCTAGTGACACTGTTCCTAACACTGTTTACAGGTTGCTTCGTCTGTTTTTGCTTATTCTGCTTGCTTGCAATGTTCATCACTCTCAGTGGCCTTGGTTCAGTGAACTACTTCTGCTAGATGCCTGATGTTGCTGCATGTGTTGCACTAAGATTTGGCATGCTGGCAGGTTGTCGAGTAGTGGCTTCACAGCAATACCTTATTGTGTACTTTACCTGTGCTCCCACAGCAGTAGAAATCGGGTGCGCTTCAGGCATGCGCTGTGTAGCCTTATCATGCTGGAGTCATTCTTAGGCATCGCCATTGCAACTAAGAGTTGCTTTGCCTTGCTACCTTGAATCGGGTGTTTTTAGCTTCAGTAGGCTCTGCAGCAAGGATTAGGGGTTGTGCATGAAACACATCAGGAATACAGACCTTTTGTATTTCTTGGTATGCTATTGACATTGAACAGTTGCTCATGCTAAAGAAAAAAGTAGTGCAATGCCGGAGGAACTTTTACCTTGCTGTCAGAACTATATTATTTTTGGCAGGGCCGTGAAGCACACACAGAAATGGGTTCCCGAAGTGGGAGGGGCACAAAAAGAGGCTTCCCAAAGTACATTGCTGGTGCAAGAGAGACTGGCTTCTCACTACGCTGAAAAGCAGGGGACTCATATTTGGCCTCACAATTTTGAAAAGTGCAAACCCTATAACGATGGGCCTTGAACGAAAGCAAAGTTACACATCTATGTTTTCTTTTATGTTATGTCAGTGTCTGGAATACTGCTTGCTTCGTGGCTTAGAGTACCACATGTAGCAATGTTGGGGTGCAGGTTATTCACAGTATAACTAATGAAGCTCGATCGTTGATCGCACAAATTTTATGGAAATTAACATATTTTTATTTTGGCCCTTTATAGTTTCGGGGGTTTGAAGTCTGTGTACGATCCTGATGGGAACATTTTTCTTATCATCGACACAGAACAGGAAGGGATGACTTCGCGATGCCCAATACCAAGCCGCCCCCATATCCATCGCGTGAACTGGCGGTACGCCACGTAACGATATCATCTGGAAAGAAAAGAGCAAAGACCTCTGTCATACTGTGATATCTAGACTTACTCAGATCTAGTGCATATTCGTTTGACTATAATGTCTCGCATACACTCCATTGACAGAAATGTATCACTGTAAATTGTCTCCATAGCTGCCTATGGGTGGAATTTCTTTCTGGACGTTACAGTTACAGAGTGCACAAAAGAGTACGCAACCTGTTTCGCGACTGCGTTAGTCGCTGCTGGGTTATAATGTGCCGAAAACGGCTAGAGGCTATACTTAGAACCTGTTGCAATACGTCAAGCACAACCACTTGAAGCCAGGCATGCGATACGAATGCAGAATAGAGTTTTTAAGATGGTCGCCATTACATTACGCATAATTTCTGGTGTGGCTCCGGAACGTGCTTGTATTCATTCACTTCTTTGCACGGATAACCGTTTTAAAGAGCCCTAAAATGGACGATGTTTTTCATTATGATCTTTTTAAAAATTGGGTCAAAAGTACAAGTGGCATTCTTAAAACACACTACAGTCATGAAGTAGAAATTTAGCACCAGACAAAAATTATGCAGTGAATCTCCAGGGAGGGTTAAATTTCCTTCTGCTCTATCAGAGATGTTCTCTAAAAAATCTGCAATTTTCAGTTTTATTCCTACCAGAATGCAATTCGTTTCTGATGCGGCTAATCATTCAATATACACCATTGATGATGCTTTGCACCTGAACTTATGCAATAATTTTAAATGAACAAACTGCATCAGTGAAAGCAATGGCATACTGTCTGCTTTGGCATTCACAAATAGAAGACTGAGGAAGTTGCAGAAGATGCCAATATTTGCATGTGAACTGTTCAGCTTGCTGCTCGCGCTGAGCAGTCAGCGGCGGGTAACTGAAGACGCATAATAATGCTATAAATGTTATAAAGGTAGTGCAGGCACTCTGGAACTTTTTCGAGTGGGGGCAAGTGTTCCAAGTTTTTAAGTTGTTTTTATTAATTCCATGCTTAATTTAAATGTTTATTCATTTTTTATTTTTTGTTCATATATTTCTACCTCACTGTTCAAAAGAGTATTTCTTATCCATATAAAATTTGAAATTAGTAACTTTATATTTACAGAGAGGTACACATGAGTAGTGATTCACTGTATTAAAAGTTTTTCCATACTCTTTCAATGCTAGTAATCATGCTCATAAACAGCTCTCAGTCAACAATATTTTTGGGGCAAAGAAATTTACGTTACTGAAATTAGACTTTTTAAGGCTTGCTAAGAAGGCAACAAGCTCAGCGCACTCTGCTTTACATTCATAGCTGCTTAAATTTGAAGGTTATGTCAGAGATCTATAGGCGTGCCTTTTGTGGAAAAATGTTGGAGGGGAAAGGCAACCCCCCCCCCCTCTATTCAAGAGTCCCTGGGCCTGTGATCAAGCCCCATATAATGTGAAAACCTGTTCAGGCTGCTTCTGATGCACAGCCCTCACTTTTGAAGCAAATGCAGTAGTGCCATACTTTCTCTGTTACGAGGCCTCATTACGAAAAAAATGTGGAATACATTAGACCCGCAATCTAGCGCTGGCGCCTTTCAAAGATAATGCAGCTCGGGAAATACCTACTTGTTGATATCCATGTCGGGCTCATGGCCCCTCTCAATAAGATCGCCGTATGCGACTTTCAGCATCTGTGTGTCCAAACAGAGGATGAAAAAATACTCATCCTCGAAGAGGCAGCCGTCCAACCGGGATACGCACTGCGCGAGATCTCGGCAGTACAGCCGCTCCGCTGCCATTAGGATAGCTTGACACTGGCCGCATGTACACCTGCATGCATTAGCATTTTGTTTATGTTCAGAGTGTTGTGTTTTTCTCCACACATTTTCTCTTTCTAGGTTAGAAATGAACGTAATTTCATAACAGTGGCTCCGCCGGTACGTTTCGGAGTGTGACAATGGCCACGACGCAATAATTTTTCAAGCGCTATCTCTGTCCATCCGCGTACATCGTACATTGTCCGAAGTTCGCTAGGCACGCATACATATTGAGAACGGCTTCGCAGAATCGATCTGATCAAGCCACTGCTTTGCACAACCGTTCGTTTTGGTGCCAAGGAAGGACGGATAGAAAAAGAAAACAATCGTTCCACATTTAGCAGTGCACATTGTCAGCTTGTGGAGGGTCATCGTGCGGCGGCGGAGTAGCTGGATGAACGGCGGCGTCAACGCCGCGCAGAGTGGTTATTGGCGGGCTAGCTTGGATCACGTCTTCGTTTCTCGGCGTAGCCCCATAGGGAACAACGCGCAGGTCGTTACTCCGTCACAATATCTTGCGAACGATCTCGGATAAATCAGGAAAGGCCATTGTTCAATCTTCCCTTCTGCATGGTTGACGTGACGTCGAAGCAGCCCTGGGCTAGCTGTGCGTTCAGGTGATTGTTGGAAACATATAAACGACATTCTAACCATGGAAACGACGCAGCCAACCTTAACATGAACGAGTTACTGAGAACAGGCAACCATGAAGTGCAAACTTCAGCGACGTGCTCAGATGGGCTGTTTTGATTGGTCCCCCCAAGTGTCGTCATTGGGAGAGGGAAATGGGAACGGGAAGCTGCGCGATAATCGAGTTGAGGGCAGCATTTTCTTTGCTTGTATTCTGAAATTTCTTCATCCATTACATCCGGCTCCTATGCATCGATTCTCATAATTATTTTTGAGTCAGCTCCTGTGTGACATAAAGATTGTATCTGAAGTGTAACCGGCATGAGTTCAAGCAGTGTTTCGCAGCCCCTTTAAGGACGTTGTTGTGGAAAGGTGTGAAGTGGCATTGGGGACCCAAGCAAGAGGTGGCTCTACGTCATCTCACTTGCGCGCTCGCGGAAACCACAGAGCAGAGGCTGCCTGACCTGAAAAGGGAATTTGTGATCTACACGGTTGCTTGTGACCTGGGCTTGGGAGTAGAACTGCTTCAAGAGCACGAAGGTCGCCTGAGGTCGGTGGCGTTCGCCAGCCGCTCATTAACGCCCGCAGAGAGAAACCATTCCTTGACAGAAAAAGAATGTCTCGTAATTATCATCGCTCTGCGGAAGTTAGACTATTACGTCGACGAAGTCGCCTTCGGGACTGAGACTGATCCCATGGCACTTACGAATGGCTGAGGCGCCTAGGCGAGCGGAGCGGACGCCTAGCGCGATCGGCGCTAATCCTTCAGCGTTATGAGTTTACCGTGCGCTACAAGGAGGGGTAAGAACGACGTGGTGGCGGACGCACTTTAGCGCGCGCCCGTTGACGGCCTGGGAAGTAATACCAGTACCCACTCCACCGTGCCCGACAGGCGGAGCAGCGCGACTGCCACGAAGCTCACCCATCGCCCCGAAGGAAGGGACAACTCACCTTCCCAAAGCGAAAGCGTGAACCACTTGGACTTCGTCAGTTCAGTGGTGAGCGTTTTCAACAAAAAGGAGCTATTGAAGGCAAATCGGTAGTATCCATTTTGTCGAAAATTGTTTGACGGATCTTGGAGCTGGCGGCCACTGGTATTGGTGTCTGTGCGGGGCGGTCTAACACAGCTGGTAATGCTGTGAGCGCGATGGATATATCCCCTCCGGGAAGGTTACACACTAGTCCTTCAACGTGGTGATTCCACGCACGTAGAGAGGAGCACGTTTACGCTGCTTTCATGACACACGCATCGATGGGCATGCAAGAGGCCCTAAGACTTACCTCAAGCTGTGCCGCGTTGCTACCTGTCCTGGCATTAAGTGGGATGCGATTCGCTACGCCGGCGCATGCGACGTGTGTGAAAGGGTCAAGCCGGGTGTTGGACGCCTACCGTGCCTCATGCAGCCGATCAATAGCCAGGGTCCTTGGCAACCTGTTGTAATCAGTTCTGCGCGTTCTTACATGCCAGTTCAGCAAATCGGTGGAACTATTCACACTTCGAAAGCTGACGGCACGCGTAATCATGGTTAAGCTGTTCGAGGTGTTCACACCTTTCGGCTACTCCGGGCAGTTTATAACGGACAATGCATCGTACAAAACTGCAAAACTCGTCGTGGACTCGTTGTTGCCCTTGGCATTAAGCACGGGCAAACAACCACGTACCACGCACAGGCGAATCCAATGGAACGTGTGAAACGCAACACTAAGCAAATGCTTATTGCATTTGGGGAGACGCAAAGAGACTGGTACAACTGTCTCCCCGAAATATGGTTTGCTCTCTGGTCGACCGTGAACCGCTCGACTGCGTACACCTGCTGCTCTCAACCTTGACAGGGCGCTGACGAACCCAATAGAACTTACTCTCCAGGTTCGCAGCACCACCCCAATTGCTTCGACGGCATGCGCCAACCACGCGACCGGGTTGCGCGCGAGGATGACGGGGCTTTTACCCAAAGCCCGCCAGAGTCTGAGCACTGCTCGGGCCCAGCAGAAAGCGTAGTATGGTCGCTCTCACCGGGAAATCACTACAACCTGGGTGTCTTGCTGTTGAGGCGCAATCACGTGCTCAGTGACGCCAGTAAGAAATTCGCTGCTTCTCTGGCGCCGAAATAAACGGGTCTGTATGCAGTTAGGGAGAAACTTTTCTTATTCGTCTACAGGATGGCGGACTTGACGCTAAGGCCGACCGGCGGACCAGTTCCTGTTCGTGACCTCATACCTTACTTTCACATAGGGAATGAGTGGCCTGTGGAGAATGCTCTCAGGCGACAGCAGGCAGCCACACCGAGAGGCAAGGCTCGACAACAAATCCCAGCGGCTCGGTACAACTTGCGCCCATGGCAGAACTCTGGCCAACGCACTGGGACTAATTTCTCAGGCTTAATATGGACTGAAGACCCCTTTCATAATTCGCAGTGTGGCTTCCCGAGCGAGCACGCGCTTTCTCTTACAAAATGACCGAGCGGGGTTAGATTAACGTAAACTAAGAAATGTAAAATGGGAAAGTGACTAGAAAGAAAAGACGGCCTTGGAGCCGCAGGGGAGCCTTCGCAGGGAGCCCGTGGGAGAGCTTGCGGACGCTCAGACGAACGTTGCTGCTTCGGACATCCAGAACGAGGCCGTTTGGGAAACCGGCTGCACTTCATAACCAAGAGCCCGCTTTGATTGCCGAACAACCATGCCGAAAAACTGCTTCCTGTTGACAGCGGGACGAGCGAGCGAGAATTCGGGGAAACCAGCGCCGGCGAAAACAGCAGCAGAGGAGCCGCCTTGGCTTTTCCGGTCCCCGTGGCAGCGGCTTCGCCCACGAGAGCAGCTTGGTACCCCGCTGGGCCCGCCTCGCAAGCTCTTGGTGGCCGCGGAAAAATGAATCGACGCGACTTTGCCACCCCTGCCAAAAGGAAAAGAGGCCGAGCCAAGAGCGAGCGCAGCAACCAGCTGAGTGGAGGCCTGCTGTACGCTATGCAAAGGGACAACACGGTGCGTAATTGCCCGGGCCTGCCTGCCGCTCGCGTGTCCCTTGAAAGCTGCCCTGGCCGATTTGGCCATCGAAGCGGGGCCTGCGGTCATCGATCCCATTCAATACTTGATTGACTCCACGGTTGTCCATGAAGGTCGTCTGCACTTGCTCCCTGTACTGGCGTCTACGGCTTTCGACGGTGCCACCGGTGGTCTCGACCTGAAACTTTACCTAAATGGTTTAAAATTAACCACCGTTTCGCCCGCCTGACTCGGTACACCCCTCGTAGAACGAAGTCGCTTCTCGACCGAATGGTAGGATTAAGTACGGGGGGATGTGGGGATACACTCGAATCCCCTGTCCCATAGTAATGGCAGCGCGTAATTATCACGCAATATTCTGGAGCCGTTCGGGAGGTTTGCGAGTGAGGGCACTGACGCTGGCCTCCGCCTCCTCTGCGCAGCCCGGGAGAAGGGGCGTTTCTCCCGAGGCTGGGTCGTCTGCTGGCGGGAGCTGTGCACACGCACGGATGCAGATCTGCCACGGACACGGAGAACGCTGCCGTTATCGTACGACCACTGCGTTTGACTTAACCGCCGCGGGCCGTGAACGAGGAGCCACGCGAGGAGAGCGGTACCTTCCTCCTCCGCTATTTTGTGTGTGTTCGCGCCTTTTTAAGGTTCACCCTTGTATGTGAGCGGAACACTCCATCGTTGCGGCGGCTGTTTTAGTTGCTGCTGCTTGTATTTGTCGGGAGCAATAAACGCTCATCCGATTAGAATACTCGTGTTTGTCCACTCTATCCCGAATCCGCCGTGGTTGTGACTTACCGCACCGCCGTTGGGGCTCTCAGCGCTGACTGCTAGGACTGACACGATGATGCTTGATAGCGACTACTGCTTCTAGCACTTTGAGCATTATTACGAGAATAGCTCCCATCATCCCATAAGGCAGTTATCACCTCCCTGTATATTAATAACTTTAACCTCTCCACCGGAAATCAGCCGAACATAAGCGAGACGTTGAAAGCTTCATTTTGTAGATTGGCATCTTTTTACAGCGAGAGCTATGATACAAAAAAATAGATTTATAAAATCTCTGCGTCGATCAGATAAACGAAAGTCCACAAATTGTGTCGCAACTGCTGCACACTTAGCTATTCCACAGGCTTCAGGAGTGGTTCTGAAAAACCAGTAAGTGTGGTCCACAACAGAACGAAGGGAAGTAAAAAGGAAACAAAAGAGAGCTTGGGGTAAATATTACAAGCGATCAACACTAGAGTTTCGTAAATTTTAAAAATGCGAGAGCTAAAGCTCGGTGCGTCCGTCGCAGTGACGAGAAAGCCTGTTGGCAGAGATCTTTTATCTATAAACGGTCAAGCCCCATCTAAAAAAATGTGGAGGTAGGTTTGAGAAATGAACGTAAACTTCTCATCGTTCACAAGTCCTCTTCGGACAACACTTGACACACAAGCAAGCATATGGGAACAGGAAAACGGTTTGGGGTAACATTTCGCTGCATTTTCCTGTGTATCGCAGTTTACGCAGTCTTTTTTAAAACAAAAATATAGCCGAAGTCAAAGACTTTCCATAAGTGGAGGTGGGAAGGACAATACAACAATTTAATTCCTCTCTAGGAAATAAATATTATTCTTAGGTGAGAAAAAACTGCTCCATGAGCCGATTATATACACAATGAAATGCTTTCTCATCATTTAACAGTGCCTCTAGAGCACTGTGGAATTTCGTTAACAAAACATTACTAGAATGAAAAATACGTAAGGCATAGAAAACAGACGTGATAGTGTCTTACGTAAAACCTGGAAAACCACCGCCTTCGCCTAGTAGCTCTAGACCAATGGCCCTTACAAGCTGTCTCGCCAAATCATTTGAAATTGACCTGAATTAAAGACTAACATTTGTCCTTGAATGCTGCGAACTTCTTGATATCCATTAATGCGGTTTTAAAAAGGCATGTTCAAGAAACGACGATTTAGGGCGCCTCGAAAATACTATCCGAGAAGCTTTTATACACAAACAGCACTCTGTTGCAGTCTTCGTGAATATGAAGAAAGCATGGGATACAACCTGGTGGTTTGGGATCTTCCTCGACCTAGGGTGCCTAGGTACCCGTGGTAGGATGTTGAACTGCCTTAATTACTTCCTTTCTACCCTCTCGAGGAACGAGAAGGCTCCATCCTCTCGAGGAACTCACTCCGGAAAATGAAGTACCTCTGGGATGTATATTAAGCTCGACACCTGTTTTATAAAAATGAATTCCGTAACGAAAATAATCCCACAGTCCATCATATATTCAGTCCACGTTGATGATCTTCAAATAGCCTGCACATCCTCAGGCGTCACAACATGCGAGAGACAATTACAGCTTACAGTAAACAAGACAACGACAAGGACAGATAAAAATAGTTTCATGTTTACCACACAAAAGTTAGTAGCAGTTCTGTTCTCGCTTAGAAGAGGGCTGCACACTGATTATACTCTATATCTGAATGAATTGACACTACCAGTAAAATATGAGCCTAAATTTTTTAGGAATAACGCTTGACAAAGGCACACTTTCCCGCCACACATAAACTCCCTCGAAAAGAAAGGTTTTCGAGCACTGAATATATTAAAGCACTCTCAAGAAAACACTGGGGTTCTGAGAGGAGATGTCTTTTACAAATTTATCACTTATTTATCGTAGCTGAACCAACTGGATCCAATACATAATTCAAGGTTACGTCTTCCTACTGCTGCACACAGGATGTCACCCATAAACATTCTGTACGTAGAAACCAACGAAACCTCACTTACAGGCAGAAGAGCCGCGCTAACATGCTCGAACATTCTAAAAATCTGTTCAATGCAGAATCACCTGTTACCCTGTCGCTGCAAAGTGCCCGTCTAGAACACACTTTAGCAACAAAACGCAAGCTACCCGGCCAATGCTCTTGCGGTTTGAGGAGTTGTGCCAAAACGTCGGCGTACTAGCACATTGCCAAACATTTCTCGATGGCGAGATCCACTCCCTCCAAGGTACCATTTTTCTGCAATATGCGATTTGTCTCTTACACAGTTCCACACTATACAAATTTCGCAAGGCGTAATACAGGAGTTTCTTATAGTCGAGGAAAAATACAGTACTTTCACAGCTGTTAATTTCGAGGGTTCAAAAGCAGGTGCTTACATCGGAAACGCAGTGGAACAGGGGAATTGGAATAAAATAGTGATACTTCCAATGTGCGCATCCGTCGTCGCGGCCGATTGTTACGCCATCCATGTAGCCGTAGAAAAAATAGTAAATGAGAGCCTCGCAACTAGTGTTATTTACACAGATTCTCTTAATGCGCTCACAGCCGTTAACTCAAGAAATGCAATGACTCCGCTGCTTGGCGGCATCACACACAGCATAATAACCGCCATAACTCAAGGATAAAACATAAAACTGCTTTGAAACAAGTTATGTCGGCGTAAAAGGTGACGAAAAATCAGATTTGTGTGATGCTATCTATCGTGACCAGCAAATTATGAAAGTAAATCTACCCTTTAATGTTTGCTACTCTTAATACGCCTTAACGCAATGAAAAATGAAAATCCGCTTACAACAATGCATTAAATAACAAACTGCACTTCGTAAAGCCAGTTATAGGCATTCCCACCAGAAACGTTTCAAAAAACTATCTGCGCTCTCCATATCGGCCACACGCACATTACTCACAACTTTCTGCTAACGAAAAAAGAAAAACCAGTTTCCACACGTGGAGATGAAGATAAAGCAAAACACATTTTAATTTCGTGCTCTGAACTGGAAAAGCTAAGGTCAAAGCGGTCTACATTTTATAATGAATGCATTCCTTTTGACCCTGCTCTGCTCTTGGGTGATATTGCAATTACTGAGATGACTTCTGTTTTTAGTTCTTTAACTTGAGGTTTGCTTCAAGAAATGTAAATAATCACCCAGTGCTTCGCCTGATATGCCTAAGCCATTCCTCATTCCTGAGAAAATGTCTGAGGTCGTTATTTGATTGGTTTCGAGCCTCGAGATACGTGCCGGGCAAGGATGGCCACTGAGGTTACCCGACCCCGCTTAATAATTTTATTAGCACCAGTTTCTGAAATCTTTCCTTCGTCATCAGAAAGTAATTCTAGCAATTTAGGCAATCTAAAGCACCGGCAATTTTCCTAATTTCTTTAAAATTACCCAGAAAATTTCTCATATACTTTCGGGCTTGGCACATGACCGCCTTACTTGCCTGTGTGTCATAAAACGCAACACAACACAACAATCTACTATCATTGACAACGAATTAAATGAGGTAATTTCTGCACTCCCGACCAAAAAGATCAATGCAAGAGATTACATTGTGTGGCAAGTGGAATAATAATATTATGCTAGTCATTTTCTTGGTTGCCTAATCTTAAAGCACCAGCAATAAAGAAGATGGAAAATTGTCCACGCTCTTCAGAGTAGATCGTTGAATAATTATAAATAAAGCACTAAATATTTCGGGTTTGAAGGACCGCGGATCATTTCGGGTGACAGGGCACAGAAGTTAGATCAAACGTTTTTCGGGACACTAAGAAACACAAGCAGTGTGATTATTGGGTTCCTTGGTTGTCTTTACTGCTCGTTCTAGCCAATCAGTTTTGTAGTCCACCAAGAAGTCACAGCGTAAAAGTTTTGTAAGTTTGTAAACAAGTCGTAAAAACCAATAGAAAACAAAAAAAGCAAAAGGAGTATCTCTCTACTTACTATTCTTTAAGTTCTGGTCTTAATGGTAACTACATGGTGCAATTCTTTTAGGTTGGGCGAAAATTGAATAAAAGTTAAAGGAAAAACAATCACGTCGCCGATGCGATCCCAATTCATCACCTCGAATTTCGCGCACGGTGCTCTACCAACTAAACTACGTTAACAGCGGCTGATTATTCGCTTTCGTAGAATTCGTGTAACGCGCACGCTATATTAGAAAGTGCTCACGAATACCACCCTGGTCAATAGCAGTGGACTAATACGCTTTGAATTAAAGAGCGTCGCGTGGAACGGTTATTAATGGCGAAGGCAGAAGGTGCACGAAAAACATATGCTACCGTCACTTCAAGACTGCCTGAACTTATTAAGGCGTAAGCCTTCCTTGGCTCATAAGTGGCGTGGACGGAAGTTGTAGACGAAAGTTTGTGGAGGGAAGTTGTCCGCAGAAACTATCAACCATAAGTTGCATGGTAAATAACATAAAATGGCCAAAGTTCATTAAGCAACAATTTTTAAGCAACATAAATGTATTGAAATAAAAAAGAAGGAAGAAAAGTGACATAAATATTCAGAAAGATAAAAAATAAGGAAATAAAATACATTAAAAAACAAAAACAAGCATAAAAAATGGGAAACAAAAAATGAAGAAAGAAAGAGAGGACAGGGAAGGGCCTGCACATTTCCGCTCTTAAGCATACTTAAGTGCAATCCTGCATTATTTTAGCTCGTTAAGCTATCCAGAAGAAAATAGTTTGGAATTAAGCGGTTTGCTATGGCAAACGTAAGAATAACCCTGAGGAACGCACAGAGCAGTGTTTCTACTTACTGATTTCCTTCATTTATGAAGTTCAGTAATAAGAAATTAATAGTGTAATATGTTTTATGCTGATTAATTGTTAGAATAGAGACGAAAAAACAACCATTTGAAATTTATCAAGCTACGTGTGGCATCTTGTGTATACTAGGTTTACACTGCAAACAATTCTCACACGTGGTCCAGTTGTTTGATCGTATTGGAAACATGCGCTCAATAGAAACAAAAGTATACAGAATTACTAACGACACAGGTAACCAGCGCCAATTTACAATTGTTGATTTCTCATAAGAGAGGCGAATGTATACACCTAGACTAGACAACCAAGCAACCACAAACGCTTCCTGCATTCCTGTACGTGACCTTGGCGATGACCCCGCATCTGCACTTCTATTACATCAATTTCTTTTCGTCAGCGCGACAGGTGGCATACTTACACACGTTCCTGTGTCCACTGTTTCGATCACGAAAGCTTCCACAATTTCCCTTTCAATTTGTTCCTTCTGCTTGCGTACAGTTTCAGGCCAGTGGAATCATTCTTAATACTTCAGACTTCAATAATAATTCATAATATTAATAATTCAAGAATAATTCAAACTTTACCCTGCAGCTCCCGAAGGCTTTAGAGCTGGATGGTTACAAGATAGAAGAAAATACAGCTTCATTCACACAACACACTTATGTGTATGTTAACCGATTCCACTCATGCATTGTTTCAACAACGAAGAAATTTTCAGAGGTGCCAGTATTCACTTGATATTCGCGAATTTTAAGACAGTGGTCAATGCGCCTGTAAACATAGTGTGGGCCTTTGAGTGGTATTTGTTAATTCCGCTTTATTGTATGTCACAGTCTAAGCATTAGTTTTTGTTCTGCGGGCGACAAGTAGTTGCCATTCTAGTTGCTCTTTCATGGTTTTTAAACTCTACTTCCTTCTGAATCGTCGCAAGACAAACCTACCTGCATAGTTTTGAATTTTTTCGAATAGTGTCAAACCACAAAGGCATACTCCAAAATAGATCTTACGCAGCTCGTATAGGCAGAAGTTTTTAAGCTGACATGGAAATTTGTTTGCATGAAATTCGGTGGCATACTAGTTCTGCGCACCAAGTCGTCAATATGTACATTCATGAGCAATAAGATGACAGTGTTACGTCTAAATACTTATATGTAGCTTCTTTACGAAATATAGCGTAAGTAACGTTGTACAGGGATTCAATGTTTTTTTCTTTCTGGTAAAACAGACAAGTAACCACTTCTTGTCTTTTAAATTCATCTTTCGAATAGTGTACCAGGTCTGAATTCGTATTAAATCTGTTTGAAAACATGAAACCTCGTGGTCAGAGGCAATTTTTTGGTACACAGCTTAGTCGCGGGGAATACAACCGCGCAGATGATGCATTTCCTTCTGAGAAACGCATCATCTCCATAAAAATCATGTTATATAAAACCCTTGTCCATAGCAAACTACAAACAAGAGTACGCATCTATAATTTGGAACCCCAAGTACACAAATTTATTTATGCGCTTAATCTCGTGCAAAATAACGCTGCCCATTTCATCTTATTTAACTTTATTCCTACTAAAAATGTCATCTCCATGAAAAACACGCTTAAACTTCAATCTTTAGCCTCCCGTCAACACTTTTCACGGTTGTGTTTATTTGTAAAATTTTTTACAGCTGTCCGAATCTACAGGATGAAATCATATCTCCTCCGTCTCTCGTCTCTCCACGGCTAGATCACCCTCACAAAGCCGGGATAATTTCACACGAAACAAAAGCTTGTTCACTGCCGTTCGTTCCCCGTACATGAGCAGAACCACATTTGCGTATCGACAGCCAGCAATCGAGACAACCTGCGCCTCCATAACAGCTTAGCTAACATTGTATACTAATGCTCACAACAAATGTACTTATTGTTCTCCATTAGCTTTGCCTACGCCTTTTACCTTTGTTTGTTTTCTTATCTAGCGCTCAGAATACTTATCGTTACTTCTTTTCCTGAATTGTATAACCGGGAAAATAATGCTTGTATGTAAAGTCTTAGTGTTTTTTCCTTTTCTATGATTTATAATAACTGCCCTCTAAAATATGTATGGCCCCGAAGGTAGCAATAATAAATAAAAAAATATACCAAAAGAGGTCCCAACACTGACCCTTGCGGAACGGCTTATGCAACACTTACCTTCCTGGAAATTTTTCTCATTTAATACAACGCACTGACGCTAATTAAGGATGTAGCTTTGATTTCATTGTAGTACAGAACAGCGGATGCAAATGAATAGAAGCTTGTGAACGAGAAGCGAGTGTAAGACTGTATCAAAAGCTTTATGAAAATCAGAAAACTCAATAGCTAAGCCCCCTTCATCGACACCAGATGTCAAGTCGTGATCAATTTCACTCAGCTTGGTGGTGCAAGACAGACCCTTGAGAAACTCAAGCTGTTCTTAAATTAACAATTTACTCTCTGTTATATGCCTCATTACTGGCGTATGTAGGATAAGATTTTGCTTGCTAAAGCCGTTAATGATATATGTCTATAATTTCAGGCATCATTTTTGGGACGACCTTTTTGACGAGGAACATGAGAACTCTAACAATCATCGAGTAAAGAACAATTTTTCTAAAGATTTGCTATGAAACAAATAAAGATAAAAGAAAAAAGGTAGGGAGCATCATTTAAGAACATGTGGCGAAATACAATCAGGTCCAATAGCTTTACTCTCGTCCACGTTTTCGAGAAGTCGCTGAATACCACCTATGCTAATTTCTACTGATAGCATCCTCGGCTCATTGTTGACAGGCGGTACAGAGTGTAAGTATTATTTAGCTAAACAAACAACACAAAAGTAGCTGTTAAGGCACGTTGCTTTACTTTCGTCCTCAGTGTCGACCTAGTCATTACGAACTAATTCATTGATACTTATCGACTCATATCCGCACCCTGTAAAAACGCATCGAAATACATTTCGGGATTTCTTTCACGTTACGTTTAGCCTAGAGAAGTATTCGACGCTTGCAACTTTTATGGTGAGTTTGTATTCCCTGGTAGTCTCGGAAATTCTTTTGTGATAAAAAACGGATTTTTTTAATAATTGGACTGCACGCCTTCTCTTTCGAGTAAGCATCACAATTCGTGTTGTTACGTTGTTGCCTGTTTTTTCCCTTAACCTTGATCATTTTATGTTCGGTAAAAAACATGCGTTAGCTCCAGCAATATCTTCTAGAACAGACCGCAACCCATGAACATCGCCTTCAACCGACAAAACTGAAACACATGGGAGTGGTCATGGTACTTTTGGGCATACTTGAATAATCAGCTCTTTTCACAAAAAAAATATACGCTGTCCTTCCTGCACACGTTTTCCGGCGATGCGCGTCAGAACTTGTATTCGCGACCAAGGCAATGGTTTGCAACTGTTCGAATCGGCTGCAATACTGGGCTAGATTTTCAGGGTGAGCAATTTTTCCGCAATCATTGTTATCTTCAAGCAGCCTCGTGCTAGCACATCTCGCCGATTGCCCTAAATATTGTTTCCGATATTGTAATCTCACTTATAATGTTTTTCTGGCACGGTATGAATCCTTCCTTATCGGCGATCTCACATTCCTTGCGCTTTTCACTGTTGCGTTCTAATTTAATTTGGCGCAGTGGCTTATCAGCTTTTTGGTACCCTAATTAAAACCTTCACTTAGTGTTTCTTTGCCATTTTCGTCAATCTATGCGACATTTTTGAATATGCCGCCAAGATGGCTGAGTGAGTATTGTGCTCGGCTGTTCCCCTTATGACGAGGGTTCGATCCTGGCTGCGGCGGTGGAATATCGATGGAGACGAAATATTAGAATCCCGTGTACTGTGCGATATCAGTGCCCATTATAGAACCCAATTTGGTCGACAGTTCCGGAACCCTTCACTAAGGCGTCCCTCATAGCTGTTTTGGGACGTTAAACCCCCAACACCAAAGCAACTTTTGTGAATATGGTATAACTAGCTGTTCTATTTTGGCCGTTTCTGTCAGCACCTCCGTTTTTAGCAGTTTCTCTTGCACTCACGCGATCATGATATCACTATCGACCAACTGACTGATCTGTAGCCTCATACTCTCATTCGTTTTGTTATCGCAGGGGTTCATAAAACTATCCAACATCCACGAGTGGGCAACGTTTCTTTTGAGAAGGTTGGACTGGCTGGAATCATTTGTGAATATTGTTTTATAGCCTTTGATATGACACCAACAGCATGGTCGCACGAGGGGTTCTTGTATTTATAGTTCAAGGAGTCTTATTATCGCTTTTTCTTGCAATTTCTAGGTAAAAAGGTGGCCATTAGCCATTGGTTTAAAAACCGTGACGATCACTTCAGAGTCAACCACGCCAGCTTTTTCGCACTGAAGCAGAATAAAAAAATTTTATTCATACCGTAAGCATGGCAAGATATTTCTGCTATTGAGCTTTGGATTGATGATGTGGTCTCTATTTTTCATGTACAGGTTCGAAAGGGCAGGAGATAGACATGAGTCAATGCGTATGCCTCCTGGCTGCGCGTACACTTTCCCTTCATACTGCACATAGAGGGATCTCGAATACATCGGAAGCAGTTCAAGGAACCCGCTGACGGTCGTCCTACATTCATTCTCCAACTTCGTAGATCTGTAGCTGTCAATACACTCTTACACTGCAGAAATCGCGCAGTCTTGAGGATTTGAGTAGAGCGTGTCTTCAACATCCACAGAGAAACACGTCGCCGGTGGTCTTTTCTTTAATAAGCTGATGTCTTCCTCTGATCATTGCGCTATGTATGGATCATCACAAGTCAGCATGGGCAGTTGCACTTGCAGGTATCTGGCTACATGACTTGTTCACATAATCTTGTTCTCCACGATAATCCTGAAAGGGTCGCCTTCTTTGTACGTCTTAACGGAAAAGTATGGCCACAATGTGAGTTACATGCTTCTTTCTAAAATTTTCCGAAACGTTATCCAAAAACAGCCTGGCACAGGATTTGGTTGCTTCCTGTCTCATTTCTTTCATATCTTTTTTATTCGCGCCCAGTTCATCGAAAGTATTTCGAATGACTGCAATGGCTTTCCTTCCATGGTCTTCCTTATGCATAACCACGAGTCGGTCAATCTTATCTGAAATTTGAAGCGCAGGTTCATGGTCTATATATTAAAAAGTACTCAACCTGGAAATGCAGCGCAGCATTGCAGCCTTTGCGAAAACAGTCGCAAGCCATTTGTCAATTGGAAGGAAACAGCAGGCAAGCAGAATAAAAGAAACTGAAAGGAATATTTTGTGAAACAGTGCACAGAAGAGCGTGCGTAAACTCAGCTGCGCTGGCAAAACAACGAAATTGATATGATAGAGGTCCAGATGCGGGGTCGATATCAACGTCCCATGTACGAATGACGGTAGCGTTTGTGGTTTCGTGAATATCTGTGTTTAGGTGTATATATACTGCTCTTGGATTATAAATAAAGAATTGTAGCATGCGCTTGTGTCATGTGCCGTTTGGCATTTTGTCAACTTTTGTTTTCGAGTATCGCAAACGTTTTGAACACACTGCTCAGCCATCGCAATGTATATCCCTGTCGCTAACTAGGCAGCGTTTTATAGTGCATGGAAAAGCACAGTTTCAATTCAAAAGAGTGAGAAAGTTCTGTAATCAGAAGTTTTTCGGCGCCAGATTACCAGTCTCCATAAATATGTTTGCTTACTCTGCCTTATGTGACATCACTTTGTCTCTAGAGCTCCTTTGACACAGGCGAAGTGACCTTCAGAAGCATACTAATAGATGGAAGGATAAAGAAAGGACGTAATACGGTGTACCTAGTTGAATGCCAATATGCTCCCAAAGACATCGCGTAAGTATTCAAAAAGCGCTCTTAAAACGCTCTGAATAGAGCCGATGAGATTTGCTCAGCAAAGACACGCGGACGGAACACTCAATTTGAGCATAAAAATAAAACAACCTCCCACTCAGCAGCCATTCGGCAGTTAGTGCATTGGCAATGGCTGTTTTTAATTTAAAAAACTGCAAGGGATACATAGTTAAGCAGTTTTAGGTATACACCGCAACATAGCAACACAAATAAATCGAAAGAGCCTATATCAAGAAAAAGAAAAAATATATCGACATTACCTAGCACAATACGTATACAAATGGCACAAAAATTGTGTAAGAGCAAAACGACACTAAGGGCACTAAAAAGACGCAGCTTCTAACTTGATTGAGCCCAAAAACGAGCGTGGCCTGCAGTTTTCCTTTTGTTTCCTCTGCGGAGGAAACGAAACGTTTTCCACTTATTAGTTACAGCTCGAACTGCAATGTTCACAGCAAGACGTCAAAGGAAAGTTTCAAGACCGCCTTCAACACAAGCTGCTAGAGTGAAATAGCGTACGCTTGACGTATACATCCATCGATTGGGCACATGGACAGAAAGTGCCTCAGGTGCAGGAACCCGCGGCTTGAATCACAGTGAAACGAAGAACCAATAATTACACCTCAAATAGAGAAATATCGCAAGACATTGTTCTACCCGTCTAATATTTAATATAGGTTGCAAACCACTAACGTATAAATGAGGGGAAATAGCACATGTATGTACAGTTGTTGATTATCGACAAAAATTCAATATATGGTCTACTGATGCACGATTGCAGAGAGAACATTCAAACACAGCATGAGAAAATACTTTGCAGATATGACCAGAACCAAAATAGCCCAGCTACGTTTACGGGGCTAAAAATATGGAAGAAAAGAGTAACGGACTAAAAGAGTCTAGCTCAAAATTGGAAAAACGAGACGCTGCAAGCGGAGTGCGAGCTGAGAGTCCTTCGGCTTGTCATCCGTAAGTCTGGCGAAAGAACACAGCGGTTCCACAAGACGAAGACGGCAGGAACGACTAGTATAACCTTGAGAAACGCATATCATCTAGGGGAGGAGAAGCCAGAATAAAATCGTCAGGCGTCATATGCGTACAATACTTCAGCACCGAATGCTACATCAGGCTCAACTCATCAACTGATGAATGTTTATTAACCCGAAAGTGTTTATGGGCTTCGTAAGCGGTTGCTCTTGCCCAAGCTGACAGGAACATTGTTTCCTGTTTAACAATCACAATGTAAAAGACCACACGACATGCATGTGAAGCCCCGGTTTAACCAAGCCGTAGAAACATGACTGCATGGCCTAGCGATGGCGTGTCTTCCTCGCTGTCAAGCGGTAAGGGTGCTAGTAACGAAAGAGCGTGTTGACACAAAGACAAAAGAGCGGATGGAAAGAGAAGGAAGGGACACTACAGAGCACTCACTTTTGCTCTCTTCTGTGGCCTTATGCCATCGCACTGTTCCACTCATTACCATCATAATCATCAGCCTAAATACACCCACTGCAATGCAAAGGCCTCTCCGATGTATCTCCCATTAACCCGTCCTTTTCCTGTTGCGGCCTCCGTATTTCCGCAAACTTCTCGAATCTCAGCTGCACTTCTAACTTTCTGCCGCCCCTTACTATACTTTCCTTCTCTTGGAATTCATTCCATTACCCTAAAGAAGGACGAGCGGTTATCTTGCCTTCAGAATAGGCGCCCTGCCGACACCATTTATTCCCCTCGATTTTTACTAGGGTGTCATTAAACCACCTTTGTTCCCTCACCCACTCTCTCTGCTTTCAGTCGTGTTAACGTTGTACCATTTTTCTGTCCCTAGCTCGCTGCGTTTTCCCTAACGTAACCTGAGCCCTTTCCGTTTTCCTCCATGTTTCTGGCCTTTTGGTGAGTACCGGCAAGATAGAGATGTATCACTTTTCTATTAAAGGATATTCATGATCATATATCCATGATCATATTCATGATCTGAGAGATCCACTCATATCCTGTCCACCCCAATCTTATTGTTCTAGTTATTTCACGCTATGAACCTCATCAGCGGTCACTACCTGCCCAAAGTACACTTATTCCATTACCAATTTCAGACCTTGCTACCAATCTGAACTGTTGTTCCTTTGCGAGACTGTTGAGCATTACTTGGGTTTTCTGCCCGCTAATTTTTACGCCCACTGCTTTGCTCTACCTGTCTAACTCAATGATCATGCTTTGTAGCTCATCTCCCGAGTGATTTGCAAAGCATTGTCATTAGCCAAATGTAAATTGCTTAGGTGTTCTCATATCTCCAACTGTTCCCAGTACAGGCCTCGGAATACAGGCATATCCTGTAAACAGGCGATGAATAGCGTTGGCGAGATCTCGTCTCCCTTCATGCACTGTTCCTTATTGTAATTTTATTAATGCAAACCATTAATACGCTATGATTGGCGGGGTGATGTCACCAAAAAGTGGCATCAGAATGCGTTGTGGGTACTATGAAAAGCTTGCGTCAAACGAGTGGTTACAATCGAAAGATGATGATTTGAGAATGATGATCAAAAATTATGCCGATAGTGTGGTTAGTGAATTAGAGCAAAAATGTCCAAAAAGTGGGCGTAGCTAGGGTAGCACGTGGCGCAAAATTTGAAAAATCGGAATTGTGGGTGGAGCCAACGCGTGGCACCAAATTGAAACACCCGAAATTGGTACTGAGTAAAAAATTTACTGTAAATAAGAATTAATATGTGAATTATAGTAAAATCACAAAAAATGAATTAAGGCTGAATTATTATGAAAGAAGAAATTATTCAACTCTCTCGCATTCCTACAATGTGGTTAGACGCAGTGACCTCTAAACTTTAAATCTAAAGGTTTACTTGTCGCGAACTTGCGATTTAGCCGCGGCTTTGCTCCGAGGAGGCACATGACGTCACAACGCGTGCCTCGCCGCGGAGCCGAACCGGTCTGGCCGGGCCGGCGGCGGCTGGCGCTCTCGGCGCGAAACAGAGACATGCTCCAAGTCCCCGCCAGTGCGGTCAGAGTGCACTGAAGCCGCCGAACGCGTCGACGGTAAAGCGCTGTTGGAGTATAGAGGGTCTTGCTTTGGCTGAAGTGACTTCGTTGTGCAGCGCGCGCGTTACTTCATAGTATAAACGCGCGTTACGTCGGAGTATAAAAATACCTGTGCCGAGGCTGAGAACCGAACCAGGCCTTTCGCGTTTCAGGTGGAGACGCTACCACTCCGCTACAACGGCTCAAGGTTTCACTATGAACAAATGCGCATCTAGTGAATGCACTCTTCCGATGCAGAAGTCTCCGCGCTTTCGCTACGTATATCCTGGCCTAACAAAGCTAGGCCATCAGCAATTATTTTGCTTTATGGTGGACTGTTGTAGCTGCGCAGTCGTTGTAGATATCTTCCAGTAGTTTCACATGAGACTGTTTTACGCCCTGATTTCGCAATGCCTGTGTTACTGCTGAGATTTTCAATAAATAGAGTGCTTTCTCGCAATCAGTGAAGCTATATATAAGGGTTGGGTGTGTTCTGCACAACTTTCTATCACCAGATTGATAGTGTTAATGTGCTGAATTGTTGAGTATCGTTTAAGAAAGCCTGCCTTATGTTTTGTTTGATTGAATTTTACGGTTGTCCGGGTTCTATTTGCGATTACCGTAGTAAATACCTTAATAATACCATAGTCATGCGGAGAAGAAGAGGTGTTCCTGTTGGGTCGCTGCCCCGTTTCACTTAATCATGTTTTTTTTTTGCATTTTGTTTGCGATCGCTGTTTTGAGAGCCCACTGGTCCTCATATGACCAGCAAGAGTTCCAGCAGGATTCGGGTAGGTAGAGTGCAATGTACGGAGTGCGTTCTTTTTGACTTCGCGCCTCCGCAGACACAGTGGTGGTTAGGGACCAACCCCCAGCCTTCCAACCTCCCATTCTCCCCGGCCTCATGTTTACAGAGGTATCCTAGGCATAATGAATGCCACTTCTGAATGCAGTCAATTGCCGGCTGGCCAGCACGTGTTGAACAAAATCCTCAAGCCACTATCACTGGTGGTGCTTGAGAGGCTGGAGCTATGACAACGCATCCTCTAGCAGAGCTTGAATAGGAAGTGGCAAACAAAAAACCTCGCCTCTAGGAAAGTGCCAATTAAAGTGAGGGCACCTTACAGGCCGTGCAGAGCGAGCTGCATTATGTTGAATGTAATGAAGCCCCGTTTATAATTGTCTCCTACATGAAAAAGCGATCGGAAGGGTTTCCTGTAATGTTCCGTCCGACACAAGAGGGCCGAAACGTTTGGAAAGTGTGCCCCGATTTTCGTCAGAAATTATTTCTGCCTCAAAGTAGGAACTTAATTTATTTAGGATAAATAGAGATGGCAGCTTCTCAGTATGCTTCCTCCGCAAGCATCAGCTAAGCGTCTGTTATTGCTATCTGCAGTGGCTCGAGTAGGTGTGAATCTTTCCATTGCCCAGTCCTTCACAAGAAACGTCGGTAAGATCCGCCGCATTCCTCTCCAGTACAGCAATAGGAAATTTTAGAATTTTTGAGGGATGCCGGATTGATCAACAAACCGAGAGACCGTGCACCGGCGTCAAGAGGATGGAGCGGTGGAATCCTGTACCCTATACTCAGTCATGCTCACGGCCAGAGCAAACCGCTGAATGCCAGAGGGTGTTCTTGGGCTTTACTAGTCGTCCTGTGCTAAGGCACTCTAGACCAGCACTTTGCTACTACAACGGTTAGCGATTTGTCCACATGGCAAAGAACTGGCACACTTCGTGCCGATGCAAGATTTGTTCGGAGAGCCATGGGAACACCTAGTGCAAATCGCTCCTGCAACCAAAGTTCGCGAACTGTAGTGGTAATAATGCCGCTTCATTCTCGGGTTGTCGGCAAAAGACAGCTGCTTCAAACCTCTGGCGTCACGAAATATTTCATGACAGCTCGCTTTGCAAAAAAAAACACCTCCACCAATTCTGGAAGGAGTAAATTCAAGGCGCCAGAATCAAATGCAGCATGACAAACTCCAAGCTTCAAAATCTGCGTCGTATGCGCCTGCGCTGCAGAAGGGTGCAGGATAAAATTCAAGCACTGAAGTGCATGCAGCATTCTAGTTCCACTTCTTGAGCTGTGCCACCCGCTTTCACATTGAAGAAGCTTACTAGGGAGCGTTCTAGCGGTCAAATGTAAGGTCCTATTTCGGATCTTTCAATTGCCTCACTTCAGCGTTCTTCTCCTCGCCCAGCGCAAGTGGTACCTAAACCAGAACCAGTTGCTGGAGTCGAATCTCCAGTCTCAGTTGTGCAGCTCATCCTGCCTAGATACTTACTGCAGAACCAGCTACTCTGACCTCGAGAGACAACACATTATCTTGCCCGGTGAGGCGTTTCTATTGCGAAGGCAGTGGGCC
Organism: Amblyomma americanum; assembly: GCF_052857255.1. Taxonomy (NCBI): domain Eukaryota; kingdom Metazoa; phylum Arthropoda; class Arachnida; order Ixodida; family Ixodidae; genus Amblyomma; species Amblyomma americanum. Next base: position 156,519,928 of record NC_135502.1, read on the forward strand.
CCAAATTGTCGCAAAAGTATCGAAGAGGTCGCGTTCGAATCTGGGGCCTATCTTCAACCGAATTGCTAGTCGTAACTTGCGTCCCGCATCGAAGAGGAGTAGAGCTGTCAACCAACAAATACAAGGGCGTCTAGGGGAGCCTGTCGGACTTGCCACAAGGGGCCCTTTTCGCTGGCTTTTACGGGCCCGCCCTTGCCGGTATAATGCTGTCACGCTGTCCACACGTAATTTATATAAGTGGTGATTGCCTTCCTGCTAGAAGTTATCATAAATGAAAGGACGGTAGAAAAGCGCGCGTTTTCACTGTTCCCCGAAACGCGATTTCGAGCCCTAGGTTGCTCTACGGCAGCTTGAAGTGTGCTGAAAATATACTTAAGCGATCTGCTCACTTATTAAAATTGAAGTGTACTTTAGACGAATTAATTTCGCATTTACGAAAGTACACTTTAAATACATTGCCAACAATCAAAGGCGATATCCCGAAACGCAATTTCTAGCACTGGATTGTTCAACGGCAGCTTGAAATGTGCTGCAAGTACGTTTACGCGGACAGCTCGTTTGTTAGAATTGAAGTGTACGTTTTGGACGAATTAATGTCATATTTATGAAAGTACACCTTAAATACATTGCCAATATGGAAATGCCATTTCCCGAAACACGATTTTGAGTGCTATATTGTTCAAGGACCGTTAAATGTGTGCTTCAAATAAGTTTGGAGTTACTGCCCTATCGAAAAATCTCATATAGATGCATATGTGTCTCGTATGAATCTGTATGTGTCTAGTTGTGGTCATACGAGATTATATGTGTCCAATATGTGTTTCGTATGGGCTGATATGTGTCCCTAGTATCCCTCGTATGTGTTCATATGTGTCCTTCGTATCCCTCGTATGGGCTGATATGTGTCATTCGTATGCCTCGTATGGGCATTTGTGTCCTTCGTATCCCTCGTATGGGCATATGTGTCCCTCGTATGCCTCTATGGGCTGATACGTGTCTATCGTATCAGTTGTTTGAGCCGAAATATGGATTTCGTATCACCCGAATGGGCCGATATGTCTTTCGTATCACTCATTTGAGGCAAATGCAGCTCTCGTATCACTCATATGGGTGAACTGCGTGTCTCAGTGAGCTGATATTGTCACGAACCCGAAGACGACAAAGTTGGCAGTGGCGTGCACGGAGCGCTCGCGCTAGGCCCACCGCCATTAAATCATTCCATCGCCATCTGTCATGTAGTACTGTCTTCACCTGCTTGCCGTCGCGTAACATTTGGCGTGAGGTGCGGAGTTCATCCCCATCCTGGTCCTGGAGCTTCGGTGTCCTGCGTGTGCCGTGGTCGTCGGTCGTGTGTTCCTGCCCGCACCTCCCGGGTGTGCCCCAGCCCGCCAGACCAGAACCGACCATGTCGTTCACCCCAGCCCCGCCCCCTGCTCCGGCGAGAAGACACGACAACTTGACGACGCCGCCGCTACTCGAACCTATGACCCCACCGACCCTAGAAGTCGCCAACATATTCGAACACAGCCCCTGCCCATGCCGTTCGGTGTGTTCATTGGGCCTCGGCCGTCGGCTCAAGGTGACCTAGCTAGCTACGGCCCGGAAGCTTCTTGGACCAGCGCTCATCTGATCATCATCTGTTCATCTCTTTCATTGTGACGGCAAACCCTGCATCTTCTTCTCTTCTGTGTTCATCCGTCCTGTCACGCTAATTGTCACGCACTGCGTTTCGTCTTCACTGCCGGTCTTTCAGTTCGCGCGATCGGGACGATCGCTCGGCAGCCCCGGGTAGTGTCACGGACTCGAAGACGACAAAGTGGGCAGTGGCGCGGCACGGAGCTCTCGCGCTAGGCCCACTGCCATTAAATCACTCCATCGCCATCTGTTATGTAGTACTCTTCACCATGCTTGCAGTCACGTAACAATATAGGTCTTTTATAAGGCTCGACGTATGAAATTAAATGGATAACATTTCATCTTGTCTTTCACGCGGTGCACTTGAGCTCATAATTAAAGAACACAGGTGATCAAATTAGATCCCTCTAACGTGGTGGGATGTTAAATCCCAAGTATAGTACCATTTTACGCTGTATCAGCTTAGCACATGAATGGACAAGCATATGTCATTCCAATACTGTCCTGTTTCAAAGCTACATCTCAGCTGAAGTGCACACATTCAAAAAAAAGTTTAGAACACCCTCAGGAAAAGTAAAATTAAGCCAAGGACACCATCTAAAACATAATAGATAATGAGGCCACAAAACATTGGTCCATGGGATAAATGACTCAAGTAGCTTCCAATAATAAGGAAGTGACCATACAGATGCAAAAATTTCCCATACATCTATCCCAAGCTTGAGAGGTGTGTTGAATAATTTGCCTCCTTGTCTATAACATGCTAATTACTGAAAGTGAAAGATATTATTATAAACGAAGCCTCAGATGTCTTTTTTCACAGGTGTAATTCAGTTTTTGATATCGTCCTCCACTTACACTGATGCCCTTGCATCATCGATGCATTATTCTTGTTTACATGCTCTCAGAGAAGAATGAGGCTGATGGCCCCAAATGGACACTAAAGATCTTCAAATGTTTCTTCAGCTACGGTATAGCCAGTAGCTACAAGGCACCAGGTCAGAACTATTGGTGGGTGATGCAGAACATCCCGAAACTGCAGCTTATTCAACACGGCGGTATTGCCACCAAACTTGTTGTCATGCCAAGCATTGTCACATTAAATGATGGATTTTTTTAGGACAAACTTTAAGAAAAAGTGCACGATCCTTCAGCACCCTCAAGTTCAAGATTGCCCACAATAACCGTCTGCTTAATGTGACAATCATCACAAATAAACTCATCCACATATGCCACGAGCTCAGATGCGAGATGCAGACAGTGGGCATCCACTGCACTCCTCGTCTTTCACACTCAACACAGCTGGGTCTTGCATGTACGTACAGTTTGTACCCATCTTCTGACTGGAAACATAACATACCCATTACCATAAATTGGACTCATTCGATGGCGGATAATTATAGGGAGAACACCTTCTGCCATCCAAAATTTGGTTTCGAAAAACTATTATAACCGTACACTGATGTATACTAACATTTTCCTTGTGACTACTTCAATATCAGTGGTGCCATGTGCAAAATGAAAATATGAAAAGTGGGAACATCAAACTTTCTTTTCATTGTAACGTCTTTCCCTTTCACGAGGTGATAAATGTGTTACAGACCAGGAGGTAAAAAATATACTGATCTCCCCTCGTATAAACAGAATCCACCAATACCATCTGTTTAATGAAACAAGCCTACATAATACACAAAAACACTACATATATACTATATCATGGAACAAGAGTAAGAGTTTTGTACACAGACCACACGAACAACACAGCAGCAAGTGACATACAATATTAGTTACATTTCTCCATATTTACTATACTCAAATACAACTTAAGAATGAAGTGGCAGATGCCTCTCAAAGGACCAGGTTTTGTAATGAGCATGGAGGAGGAAGACACAACCAGCAGTGCATGAGAGTTTTGATGATGACGATGAGATGTGAGCCCGTTAACAGGCCAATGTGATCCATTAAACGTCTGCGTATACAAGCCGAGCACATCGAGCACTGCCACAATGAGATTAGCAATAATGAGAATGACAATGTCTCTAATGAGCTATTGTAGACGCCATGGTAGAGGGCTCCAGATTAACTTCAACTGCATATGCGCTGACAAAGCACAGCAAAGAGGCGTGTTTTCCACTTCACCTATATCAACATGTGGCTGCTCTCGCCTGGATTTGACCCAGCTTCCTTGGGCATAGACCACAATGGAGTGAATAAATGTCCATCCAAACAACTGTGACGTGACAACTAAAGAACTGAATATGGACAGGTAATGACAAAAAGAAAAGTGGGCCATATATGCCCTCTTCACTGTGTGAACATGTCGCCCATCTGAAAACAAACTTAAAAATAAAAAGACATGAAGTGTCACCTGCTGAAGAAATAAACAGCCGAAACACTAGGACACCTTCATTCACAGAAATGGAGCTACCTGTCACAAGGCAACGGGTGTGGTAGGCATGCAGCAACCGAATTATATAGTGTGCGCCATCCTGATTGGCTCAGGTTGTCGTACCTTCCATGCAAACAACTTGCGAAGGGAATTATAGAGAAGCATTTGCCTCTTCATTCTTGAGTTGTATTCAACTATAGTTTACACAACACACAAAATAAAATACTGCTTCTCAAAGAAACACTAAGGACATGTCCACATAATTTCTGTTCTTAGTAAAAATATGTTGCATTGGCCCTTTCTAACCATTCTGTTATTCTGTTAACCATTCTATTTACTAGGGCCGCCTACCCGTGTGTGTTTTTTTCTTGCAGAAATGAAGGGTTTATTTGAGATATGTCAATAAAAGAATTCCAAAAAGTTCCTATAGTTAGACGAAAGCTATATATTCGGAAAAAAACAATCCGATATGCACTGCAAACTTCCTTCAAAAATCTTTCCTGACCGAATGCTTCGTCGGAGCGAACACCTCTCAGGACACCTCGGGCATTTTAAACTTGTTTACCAATAGACATCGGCATTGCGACCAATATAAGATATTCAATATGCAAGATATACCCACTCCAGCGGGCTGATCACGTATCTATAGGGCCGCCTACCCGTGTGTGTTTTTTTTCTTGCAGAAATGATGGTTTTATTTGAGATATGTCCTTAAAAGAATTCCAAAAAGTTCCTATAGTTCGAAGAAAGCTATACATTCGGAAAAAAACAATCCGGTATACACTGCGAACTGCCTTCAAAGATCTGGCCTGACCGAATGCTTTGTCGGATCGAACATCTCTCAAAACACCTCGGACGTTTCAAACTTGTTTACCAATAGACATCGGCTGTGCGACCAATATCAGTTATACAATATGTGAGATATACCCACTCCAGCGGGCCGATCACGTATCTATAGGGCTGCTTACCCATGTGTTTTTTTTTCTTGCAGAAATGAAGGGTTTATTTGAGATATGTCAATAAAAGAATTCCAAAAAGTTCCTATAGTTAGACGAAAGCTATATATTCGGAAAAAAACAATCCGATATGCACTGCAAACTTCCTTCAAAAATCTTTCCTGACCGAATGCTTCGTCGGAGCGAACATCTCTCAGGACACCTCGGGCGTTTTAAACTTGTTTACCAATAGACATCGGCTTTGCGACCAATATCAGATATTCAATATGCAATATATACCCACTCCAGCGGGCTGATCACGTATCTATATGGCCGCCTACCCGTGTGTGTTTTTTTTCTTGCAGAAATGAAGGTTTTATTTGAGATATGTCCTTAAAAGAATTTCAAAAAGTTCCTATAGTTCGACGAAAGCTATATATTCGGAAAAAAACAATCCGGTATACACTGCGAACTGCCTTCAAAGATCTTGCCTGACCGAATGCTTTGTCGGAACGAACATCTCTCAAAACACCTCGGACGTTTCAAACTTGTTTACCAATAGACATCGGCTGTGCGACCAATATCAGTTATACAATATGTGAGATATACCCACTCCAGCGGGCCGATCACGTATCCATAGGACTGCTTACCCATGTGTTTTTTTTTCTTGCAGAAATGAAAGGTTTATTTGAGATATGTCAATAAAAGAATTCCAAAAAGTTCCTATAGTTTGACGAAAGCTATATATTCGGAAAAAAACAATCCGGTATACACTGCGAACTGCCTTCAAAGATCTTGCCTGACCGAATGCTTTGTCGGATCGAACATCTCTCAAAACACCTCGGACGTTTCAAACTTGTTTACCAATAGACATCGGCTGTGCGACCAATATCAGTTATACAATATGTGAGATATACCCACTCCAGCGGGCCGATCACGTATCTATAGGGCTGCTTACCCATGTGTTTTTTTTCTTGCAGAAATGAAAGGTTTATTTGAGATATGTCAATAAAATAATTCCAAAAAGTTCCTATAGTTTGACGAAAGCTATATATTCGGAAAAAAACAATCCGGTATACACTGCGAACTGCCTTCAAAGGTCTTTCCTGACCGAATGCTTCACTGGATCGAACATCTCTCAGAACACCTTGGATGTTTTAAACTTGTTTACCAATAGACATCGGCTTTGCGACCAATATCAGATATACAATATGCAAGATATACCCACTCCAGTGGGCCGATCACGTACCTATAGGGCTGCCTACCCGAGTTCAGGTGGGGCTATACTCAAGAAGCACGGAACAGGGGGGTGGAAATGGGGAAGGTCGCCTCCCCCCCCCCACATTTTTCAGGGGGGTTGTGCCCCCCCAATCTCCATTTGCTTCTACTTGGATCAGATTTCTGAAAATTGAAACACATATTAGTTCTAACCTCTTAATTCAAAGCACAGTGGGGCTGCATGAGCTGCTTGGCTTAGTAGCCAGTTGTAAAACATTTGGTATATGAGTAACCTGAACCGGTCATGTCTCTACAGAATTCGATCGACTATATATCGACCTGACCGCGTACATGATGACGATTAGCAGAATTTAAACTAACTATGCACAGGCTTTTTTAATGGAACTGATCACTCCTCGTGCGTACAGCTTCCCACCTATAAGCTCCTCATTTCAATTAATTTTATATTGCCATAGATCTTTGCTCCGTTTGTTCGTTCGCACTCACAACCTCCGGCACGCGGCTTTATCATTTTGTTTTGGAATGCGAGGTGCGACCAGACTTATGCCGTTGATCATGGCCACGTGCAAATGATTCCACATTTTTCCAGTTTCTTGCTGCTTTTGGTTCTCTATCTCGAAGGTTCCTTGCCAGCTTTAAATTCAGCATGACCAAGAACTGCATGGCATTCAGGTCGATGACCGCCGAGCACGCATCATTAAGCCTATTGCAGCCGCCGAGTAATTCAGTTCTTAGTGGGCGTGAGTCAGCCCCTTAAACAGTTAATTTTGGAAGCCTTTTCGTTGTCTTCCTGACAGCTGGAGTGTCGTCACCGCATCGTGATACTTTGCATCAAGCTTTGAACATTAAATATATATATATATATATATATATATATATATATATATATATATATATATATATATATATATATAATGTAAATGAGCAATAAAAAATAAATAAAATAAGCTCGAAGTCCTGCCCTCCCACAAAAAAAAGAGTTCCGGAGTCCCTGGCTATTATTAATTGTCTCGAGCATAGCCCAAACCTTCACCCGCTGCCATCACGACCCGGACGCGACAGCGGTGTGCCAGAGAACACTGCGAAACTATAATTATAGAGATCCTTGATCACCTCGATCGACGCACCTCGATCGAGGGCGCGGTTGTGCTACCCAGTTCCGTGTTCTAGCGCACACTAGCAGTTTATTTTTGAGAGCCTGTTCCTCCTCGTACCTTGCTCACTTCTGATTTCTTAACATAAATTTTTTCAGTGCATCAATTTACCTATTCAGCAATCTATATTTCCCCCTCTGCTGGTCCTAAGTCGCTGATTTCAGGTCAGTGGCAATATAGTACTTATATTATCTACCTCGCACCGTGCCAGAAAATACTTTTTTGCAGCAATTACAGACTTTATAAGCACTTGCTGCATTTAGGGGAGTTCTAAAAGAAGTGTTTATATTATCGTAGATAACACAGAAGTTGCTGTTTACAGCGCAGAGAACAGGGAAGGGCCCAGCGTTATTTATGATGAAGAGCCGCGCAACAGAAGTTTTATATTTCGAAACCGAAACTGAAAATGTTCTAGCGTCGTCTGACGGCTAGGCCCAGACTTTATAGGTGCTTCCTGTTTGTCGTAAGCCACACAAAACTTTCTGCTTAAAGCACTAAGTAAAAAGCGCAAAGCACAATCAGGCACCGCGCGCCACTATAGCTTCCAGCTTTGAAACCGAAACCGAAAGCGATTTGTCACATAGCGACTACTTTGTTTAATGCAGTGGCGATCAAAAATCGCAGAACACTTCAAACATTTAGGTTACAGCGGTACCATAAAGCTCATACATGATAGAGCCCACAGAGTTACACTAAGCTACCCTATTCACACTCCATGGGCAGTCACCGGTGCAAGACCGATTTGAGGGGCTAGTTGGCTCTGCAGTTGGTTCTGCTTATGTTGGACCAACGCTCTGTGGCACAGCTTGACACGGAAGTCATAACTATTTCCCCTTCAAAGTAGTATTTGTAACTTTTCAACTATAAGTATTTCATGGTGTGTAAAACCCCGCGTCGTCTGCTACTACATGCGGTCAATCAGCAGTCAACTGGATGGCCGGATGCGCTGCATGAGGAGACTGCGACATGGAGCGGTATAGAGATCACGGTCGGAGACGCAAGTTCTGCCGCAGGAAACAAACAGACGAAATTGAACGAATAAAACGTATTTATTATTCTGGTTTGTAAAGAAGAGGTCATCATCATCATCGTATGCAGTGCCCTGTGCGGTGCGCGTCGCCAAGCCAATCCAAGTCTGCGGTCGTTTGCGTCCAACGTTTGCGTCGTCACTCGTGTCGGTGTGTGTGGTTGTTACAGTTATTAGATTGTGTATTTTACAGCCACATGTGACACTTCCACTATGGGTTCGTCAGCTGCGGCGAGCTATGCGTACGTGAAATACTTCGACCGACGGCGCAAAAGCTATCGTAGACGTCTCTATGTCGTCCTTGTTTCCTTTGCGCTACACCTATCCATGATGCCTCACCGACTGGCGTTAGCGACCTGGCAAAAAAAAGGACGTCTACTGGCGCGGCGGAAAAGATGAGAAAGCATTCTATTCCGCCCAAGTAATGGAGCTTGGAGGTGAGTTTTGCAGTTACTTCGCTACTTGGTCAGATTTCAGAAGTGCCAAACGTGTGATGCGTGTACAGTCAAGCCTAACGCTTTTAGCAAAGCTTGGTGGCGTTTTACATAAAGTCGATGCACATGCTTTTTTACTGTTGCGAGCACTTGCAGAACGCTTACGATACCACCTCCTCTGTGCTTGCGATCCGAGCACACAGCAGCCCAGCGCATGCTTCCCAAAGAAGGGAAAGACTGCGTGGTCGCGTTGTAGCAGGTCTCGACGTAAGCGTCACTCTGAGCGAAATAATATATCGTGATTTTTTTCATGAATTCAAGTAATTGCATGAGGCAGAGAACAATCGGCTGTGTTCAGATCTGCTAATTTTTCGCATCATATGATTTTTGGAAAGCAATGAACGCGACACACTAACTGATCCGTTTCCGTAGCTTGCCCTGTGTTTGCTGTCGCTTTCATTATTTTATCTGTCATTTCTTGTGTTCCAGTAACAAAAGCGGAGATTATACACAGGGTGTCCAAGAGAAAAATCACTGCAATGGACCTTGAAAAGTCTGAGCCAGCAACAACAGTTGCACAGATACATGTATGTACTGGGCGAAGTTTTATTGCGGATGCCTCTGCTACTGCCACTCGCACGCTTACCAGTCGCAATATGTACATTACATAGCAGCATACTTCAGAGCCAGGCAGGCGTCTCTGTTTGTGTGCGTCTAAAATATTTATGGTTGCGGGAAGCAGCCAGGCTCCCGTCAGCAACAGAGAGCTTTGTAGCAGATCTTTGAATTGTAGTATAGAGATATTGCTTAAATGCTACCATTGTAAAAGATTGCGTAGGACACTAGAGAACCGCATGTGGAATGGAAGCATCGTTCTGTTTTTTGTTCTCTCATATATTGTGTGCTTCATGTCAGGTCAAAGTTTCATTTTTCGTATTGCCTCCTCGCATTGTTGTCTAAAATATTTATTGTTTGGGGGAGCAGCCAGGCTGCCTTCAACAACAGAGAGCTTTGTATCGAGCCCACCGATACGGCGTTGCGGGACAGCGCACTTCTCTCATTGCAGCACGTTGTCTTAGCTTCGGCTTGCAACTCGGTGGCCTGTTTTCTCAGTGCCATGATACTGGTTAAATATATGTATTGCTGTAAATTTATAAGCCCTGCTATTCTTCGGTTATGCGGCATACCAAAGCGAATCGGGCCACGTGAGACACGGATAGGGCCTCTGATAATTATTATTCACGAGGGGTGATAATTATTATTCACGTGTCTATCGAAAACACCGGTGCTGCGCTGTGGGCTACAACTGCGGTGGGCTCTCTCCAGTCGGGGCGGCTCTTGTCAAGACATGATTAATTACTGGAAGGCACCGTTCCCCTCTTCCCGTCACCTGTTCATCGTCGGTCGCTTCTTGCAGGGAACCAGTCAAAGGGGGAAGGTCATTTGAATCCAGCCGAGTGTGGGAAGAACAGGCTTCTTCCCAGCTAGTCATCCTTTCATTTTGTGCAGTCGTCGGCCACCTGATGACGCTGTCGAAATTGCCGCTGCTGTTGCTGCGCCACCGTGGTCATCCCTGTCGATGGGATCTGCACCTTAATCCTCTTCGGCTGGTGTGCATTCCGTTCATAATAGGCCCAACGCGGACGCCACCAAAAGCTCCCCATTTGACTTTCAAACAAAAGGGGTGCTGTCTACTCTTGTAAACGGAAGGGCAGCCACACAGAACAAGCAGGGATGGAGGACTAAAGCTAGTGGTCCAAGCGGAAGGGAGAAAAACCTCTGAGAGGGAATGGAAGGAGAGGAGCATGGAAAAGTAGCTAGTTTGCCATATATGTAACTCCAGTATAATGTCTTTTATTAAAGAATGTTTGCGGTTGTGTGTTCCGGGGACGGTGCCTCACAACAACCTTGGTAGAGGACATTTTCAGCCAGAGGGTGGTCGGGGCACTTTAAGTAGTGGCTGCCGGCTGGCGTGCATGTGTGCTCTGCCAAATTTGTTGTTCAAAATTTTTATTCTCTACGGAGGTCATTTTCATTTCACAGCTGAAGATGAAGCATAACCTTGCGTGTGCCGATTCGGTTGTTGCCATAAAGCTTGGTGCTCGGGTCTTCTGCCACAAGTGCTTAAAATACCTGAGAAATACCGTATGCATACTTCACCTTGCATTTGACTCATCAAAAAGAAAAATTTCCCAGTGTGGATCATCATGCCTGCACACACAGTGCGGGGCCGACATGCAAGGCCAGATTGTAATGCCTTTCATTCTAGTGCTAGCTCTGCAGTAAAAGCGATAGCATACAGACACGACGTGCAGCTAAATTTGTACAGTGCACGCACTTCAGAAAAATGTTCAACCAGCTGATATGCACGCTTGTCAAAATAATGCGTGCATTACTTGCTGGCAGCAATATTAACAGCTGGAGGGCGGCAGACTACAGTTGAGGGGAACATATCCTGATTGTTTTCTGCTTACAGCCCACAGGAATTAGTTCACAAACAGAAATTGCAACTACCACAGCAGAGTCAGTATAGGCAGGGTCGATCATTGGCGCCCAAGTAATTAGTGTGTGGTTAACAAATATGCAATAATCTGAGACTACAGCATGTTGTTTGAGCAGTGCATCCGCAGTTTTTCCCTCCTCCTCATCATCAGCCTCACTACACCTACAGGGCAAAAGCCTCACCCATGTCTTTTAAATTACCACTGTCCAATTAGCCCTTTTATGTGGTGTCAAATGCAAGTCTTTAGAGTGCGACTGCCCGTCACATATGCTTTTGAGGATATCTCGAAGCTTACATGCAGACTTCACGACAGCACACATATACTTGCGTTGTTGCCGCCGATGTATACATCTGAGCGCAAGAGTCCGCGGCTGCCCTGAACAACTAACGTCTTTTCTTTCGCTCCCAAGGATCAGATTTCTACCGTACGCATGCGAGCAATGAGACGCAACAGCAAGCAAAGCAGCAGAGGGCACTCGCCTTCCGTGATCCATGGACGGCCTTGGTGCCATGATTGCCAGCAGGCTGGTTCTGGCGGCGACTAGTTCATGTGAGCATGATGCACCTTCCTGTCAGGAGTGAATTTTCTGGCAGCGAACAGGCTCTCCGAGCACGGCAATTTGAAAAAGCCCAATGATAATTTAAAGATTTAGAGATGTATAGACACCTTATTTTGGTTGCATGTTTTCTTCCCTACAATGATTCAGAAGACACTGCTATGAATGAATCATCATGTGGTGTTTGCCTGGGACCTATAAAAAATTTAAAATAGAATTTTTCTGCCATGCTGTCTCGGTTTCAACAGCCGAGTGAAGACTGTGACATCAGAGAGGTTATATGTAACGTGTAGCATGGAAAAAATGCGATATAATTGCTGCTTGATCGTTTTAATTCACTACAGTGTTGAAGCCAGCCTTCCTCAATAGTCGAAATGACAAATGTAGCAGCACCGATTATATTGCAGTTTTTCATGCCTCGCATGACCTATAAGCTCACTTTGACGTCATAGTCCCTATTCAGCTCTTGAAACTGAAACGGCGCGAGAAAGAAATTCGATTATAAATTATTTAGTAGTCATGGGAGAATCTTCATGATCAGCCTGATTACACCCAATGCAGGGTGAAGGCCTCTCCCATGTCTCTCCAATTAACCATGTCTTGCCAGCTGCGCCCACCTTATGCCTACAAACTTCTCAATTTCATACGCCCACCTAACCTTCTGCCGCCCCCTGATATGTGTTCTTTCTCTTGGAATCCCTTAGGGACCAACAGCTATCTTACCTTCGCATTACATTCCCCGCTCAAGCCAATTTCTTCCTCTTGATTTTGGCTAGGATGTCATTAACCCGCGTGCGTTCCCTCAACTACTCTTCCTGCTTCCGGTCTCTTAAAGGAGTATAGACACCTAATTTTGGTGGCATGTTTTCTTTTCTTCAATGATGCAGAAGACGCTACTAGGCATGAATTACCATGTGATGTTTGCCTACGACCGCTAAATAATTTATAATTGTTTTTTTCTGGCATGCTGTTTCAGTTTTGGAACAGCCGAACGATGGCTCTGACGTCAAGAGGGCTTTTCCTTCACGTGAGCCATGGAAAAATGTCCATAGAATCGCTGCTTCATTGTTCTAATTTACTGCAGTGTTGAAATCAGCCTTCCTCAATTGCTGGAATGACAACAAACGTGCAAGCAGTGATTATATTGCTGTTTTTTCATGTCTACTGACGTGTAAGCACACATTGACGTCACTGTCCTTGTTCAAGTGTTGAAGCCGAAACTGGACGAAAAATAAATGCTATTATAAATTATTAAGCGGTCGTAAGAGATTACTAGCTGCTACTCCATGTATAAAAATGCCTTATGCATCATTACAAGCAAGAAAGCACGCACCCAAACGGTAGGTGTTATACTGCTTTAACGTTACGCCTATCATTTTTCTTTCCGTGGCTCACTGCGTTGTCCTCAGCTTAAGCTGAACCCTTTTTGTTAGCCTCCACGTTTCTGCCCCATAGGTGGGTACTGGTAAGATGCAGCTGTTGTACACATTTCTCTTGAGGGATATTGGTAAACTGCCATTCATGACCTGAGAGGCCCTGCCATATGCGTTCCATCGCAATCTTATCCTTCTAGTTATTCCCTCATGATCCGGATCAGTTGTCACTATTGATACCTGCCTTAAATAAACGTATTCCTTTACCTTTTCCCTTACCTCGCTACCAATTGTGAACTGCTGTTCTCTTGCTAGACTTGAGCATAGGAGAATACCACAAGGTAATCCATGTATAATAATGCCTGATGCCTCATTAGAAAGCAAAAACACACACCCAAAAGATGGGTGTTTATACTCCTTTGAAGCTAGTTGGTGCATTACAGAATGTGAGTCACCAGTGTTACCAGTAAAACCCTTTAACATCATATTTTGATCTGTTGATTGAAATCAAGTTTTTTTGTGTTCTAGTTAATGGTATTTCATTATTTCTTTGCTCCTTATTTGGAAAAATTATTTCTCGGGACTCTGACCAGGCTCAAGAAGTGTAATGTGATAGTAAACAGAATATGTTTGAAAATCCTCTGAAGTTGCCGTTTAATTTACCTTGTACATTAGTCTTTTGTAGCAAATATGAACACTTTTCATACTTTGCAGTCTTTCACTAGCAAGGATCCTGCTGCACCACAGAACCCGGATATCTTGCTGAGGTCAGCAGCCAGGTATGAAGGTGTCGCATATTTAGAATGTAAGACAAGTGGGCTATGATGCCCCATCGGCCAGTGCTGATAAAGGAGCAAAACACAGACTGAAGACGAGGCTGACAAAGTTCAGTTTGGTGCTCAGGAACGCTTGGCTACCGGGGTGCGCCGTGCTAACAAAGATTGTGGCCGTCCACACTTCTTGTTTGATTTGCGTCTTTACACTTGTGGAGGGGCTGGGTGCGCAGTGCTAACAAGAAGTGTCGACGGCCACAATCTTTGCTAGTACAGCGAACCTCGGTAGCCAAGCGTTTTCTGTGTGCCAAACTGAACTTTGTCAGCCTCGTCTTCCGCCTGTGTTTTGCTCCTTCTTCAGCACGAGGCGCTGGGGCATCAAAGCCCAATTGTCGATCTTACAAGAATGATTTTGTAAGCTTGAAATGTTTTTAGCTCTCATCCTTGATAAATGCAGGCAAACAATCTAGAAACCGGAAACATGGGGATGAGCATCACTGCACACCTCTCGGAAATGGGAAATTTTCTGTCCGAATAATATGAAGCAGAAAAAAAATTGCCTGCAGAGCAGCCCTAGGCACAATTTTAACCTGTGGCAGCTCGGAGCAGTATTGCTTAGCGATGGCTTTGTGGTCGAAATGCAGTTTTTGTTTGTGTTCTAGTTGTTGACATTTCATTATTTTGCAGAATTATTTCTTGCAACTGAGACAAGGTTCAAGAAGTGTAATGTGATAGTAAACTCAAAGTGCTTAAAAATCTCCTGGAGATGCCAATTAAAGGAACACTGAGGAGAAATTGAAGTTGGCTTGTATCGATAGAATATATAAGCTCCTGATCACAAAAACGCAACTCTTACTGAAATACAAAGCTCTTGTAAAGTAGAAAATAGCAAGAACCAAAATACAGGTATTGCCGCCACAGGGCAATCTCGCAAGTACAAGCGTGATAACGTCATTGGACAAGAGACGCCACGTTGTAGGAATTTTCCTTCCTACTTGAAGCTGCGAATCTGAGGCTGACAAAAGAAGGTTGCGCGGTTCAATATTGAAGCAAGTTTTGTCTTAAAACCGAGAGTGCACTTTTATCACACAAGGAAGACAGACAAAAGACAACCTGAATGTTGGAAGCAAAAAAAGCCGATGCTTGGCGGCTCCACAGGCGGCCAGGAAAGTTTCGACTTGTTATGGCGCTTCGCGTCTATGAGCTTTGTGTGCCTCATGGTTTTGTTTTTAACGCGTCTCGATTTACAAGTACCGAAAAGCAGAGGAACTCCGTGCCGCTTCAAGTGCTAGTTAACCTTTGAAGGAGCCTGTTAAGGCTGGTCAGATGATTGCCGCGGTCGATGAAAAACCATGATGGCACGATGGTAGGTGATCATACAAGGCAGTTAGCAGTATAAAGAGCACTTGTGTCGTCGTACGCTCGCTTGGCGAAACATTCCCGGCTGTGCCAGTCAACTTCAATCTTAATGGAAATCATTTATTAGGGACGGGAGACAAGGTACAAGGCAGTTAAAAAAATTGATGGCCTAGCTGTGTTAGGCCAGGATATACGTAGCGAAAGCGCGGAGACTTCTGCAGCGGAAGATTGCACTCACTAGATGCGCCTTTATTCATGGTTAAATCTTGAACCGTCGTGGCGGAGTGGTAGAGTCCGCCTCAAACTACAATGGCCCTGGTTCGATTCCGAGCCTCGGCACAGGTTTTTTTTTTTATTCAGTGAGTGGGTGGGGGTTTCAGTGGCGCGCATAGATGCCGCCACCAAATACGTTGGTTAGCGGAGAAGCGCAGGCTCTGTTAAAGGGGCAGTTAGGAGAACTCTATCAAATTATTTTTGTTAGCAAAATCTGATAGTTCGGCATTTCAAGGCATTGTTGCCGCCTGTCCGGGAGTGAAAGATGCATTTATTTCAAAGAAATTTGGATTCAAAGTTGAAAAAATTTTTCTCGCCACTCCGATTTAAACTCGGGAACTTTATGACATCACGGCGCACTCTTATGACGCTACAGGACGCAGTGACGTGAAACGTGACGTACGCGCAGACGTGATTTCTCGCGGCTAGCAGTGTGGTCTAGCAGCCGATATGAAAGCTACTGCCGCCGCACGTTGAAGGCATCTATCGGGGGTCGCTACTGTCGCTTCGTTTACGTTTGCACCGGCGCCTTGTCTGCGTTATGATCGATCCCGTTCCCGAACCTGACGACGAAGTTCTCGCAAAAACTCCGGCCTGCATTTCAGCGACGTCAGCCCCACAGAGCGTGCGATGCTTTTGAGGGAGCACGGTTAGGTTAGGTGCCGGCGGGTTGTTTCCCCCTTCCGCCATGAGCAGTCGTTGCAAATCATATCATAACCCCAGTGCAGGGAGTCACAAGGGGCCAGGACAAGGTCGGTGAGTCGCGTCCATTGGAGGCTGGCCGGGGCTTAGGGGCGAACGGATTGCCATTCCTTCAACGGCGCGGTTGCACGGTGCAGCAGGCGGCATCAAGGTCTCCAACGGTTGCAAGGGCCAGGTTATTTATTTTATTTTTTGCCAAAAAAACGGATGGATACTCAAGGGCGCTTGCGTTTAAAGTTGGCGGCTTGAAAGTAAAGCCCACGCTTCATCGGCTTCCACGCGTTTCCGGCGGTACGGGGTCTACTGGATCGGGCTCTCTCGCCCACTTGCATGTACCTTCAGATGTGTACTGTGAATGGATTAAATTAGCCGAGAGCTCGAAAACAACAGCTGCGTCCAACTGCCGAAGCTATTGAATGACGTCACAACACGTACCTCGCCGCAGAGCTGAATCGGTCTGGCCGGGCCGGCGGTGGCTGGCGCACCCTCCGCAAAATAGAGACATGCTTAAAGTCTCCGCCAGTGCGGTCAGAGTGCGCCGAAACTGCCGAACGCGTTGGCGGTCAAGCACAGTTGGAGCATAGAGGGTCTCGGTTTGGCCGATGTGACGTCGCCATGCAGCGCGCGCGCGCATTACTCCGGAGTGTAAACGCACCTTAACAGAGCCTGCGCTTAACAGCTAACCAACGTATTCAGTGGCGGCACCTATGGTAGCCACTGAAACCCCCTGCCCACTCACTGAAAAAAAAAACCTGTGCCGAGGCTCAGAATCGAACAAGGGCCTTTGTAGTTTTAGGCGGAGACTCTACCACTCCGCCACGACGGCTCAAGATTTAACCATGAATAAAGGCGCATCTAATGATTGCACTCTTCCGATGCAGAAGTCTCCGCGCTTTCGCTACGTATATCCTGGACTAACACAGCTAGGCCATCAATTTTTTTTAACTGTCTTGTACCTTGGAATAAATGATTTCCGTTAAGTAGTTTGAAGTTGACTGGCACAGCCAAGAATGTTTCGCCGGGCGAGCATGTGAAGACACAAGTGCTCTTTATACTGCGAACTGCCTTGTACGATCACCGACCATCGTGCCATGATAGTTATTCATCGACCGTGGCGATCATTTGACCAGCCTTAACAGGCTCCTTCAAAGGATAACTAGCACTTGAAGCGGCACTTGGAGTTCCTCTGCTGTTCGGCACTTGTAAATAGAGGTGCGTCAAAAACAAAACCACGGGGCACGCAAAGCTCATAGACTCGAAGCGCCATAACAAATCGAAACTCTCGTGGCTGCCTGTGGCGCACCCAAGCATTGGTTTTCTTTGCTTCCAACATTCAGGTTGTCTTCTGTCTGTGTTCCTGGTGTGATAAAAGTGCGCTATCGGTTTTAAAACAAAACTTACTTCAATATTGAACCGCGCAACCTTCTTTTGTCAGCATCAGAGATTTAGCAGCTTCCATGTAAAAAGGAACATTCCTCCAAGGTGGCGTCTCTTGTCCTATGACGTCATCACGCTTGTACTTGCGAGATTGCCTTGTGGCGGCGATACCTGTGTTTTGGTCCTTGCTATTTTCTACCTTACAAGAGCTTTGTTTTCTGTAAGAGTTGCGTTTTTGTGATCAGGAGCTTGTATTCTATCGATACAAGGCAACCTCAATTTCTTCTCAGTGTCCCTTTAATGCGCATTTATAGCCTGGCGTAACGCATGCGCGCGCACTGCACACCAACGTCACGTCGGCCAAAGCGAGACCCTCTATACTCCAAATGCACTTGACCGGTGACGCGTTCGGCAGCTTAGGCGCACTCTGACCACATTGGTGGAGACTTAGAGCATGTCTCTATTTTCGCCGAGTGCGCCAGCTGTGCCAGCCAGACCAGACTGATACGGTTCCGCGGCGAGGTGCGCGTTGTGACATCATTCAATAGCTTCGGTCGTTAAGCGGCGCTGTTCTTTTCGAACTCTCGGCTAATTTAATCCATTCACAGTACACATCTGAAGGTACATGCAAGTGGGCGAGAGAACCCGATCCAGTCGACCCTGTACCTCCTGAAATGCGGAGAAGCCGTTGAAGCGTCGGCCTTACTTTCAAGCCGCCTACATTAAATGCGAGCGCCCTTGAGTACCCATCCGTTTTTGTGGCAAGAAAATAAATAACCTCGCCCTTGCAACCGTGGGAGACCTGGACGCCGTCTTCTGCACCGTGCAACCGCGCCGTTCAAGGAATCACAATCTGTTGACCCCAAAGCCCCGGCCAGCCTCCGATGGGCGCGACGCACTGACCTTGTCCTGGCCCCTCGCGACTCCCCGCACTGGGGCTATGATATTTAATTTGCAACGGCTGCTCATGGCGGAAGGGGGAACGACCCGCCAGCGCCTAACTAACCGTGCTCCCTCAAAGGCTTCGCACGTTCTGTGGGGCAGAGGTCACTGAAATGCAGGCCGGAGTTTTTGCGAGAACTTTGTCATCGGGCTCGGGAACGGGATCCATCGTAACGCTGGCAAGATGCTGGTGCAAACATAAACGAAGCAATGGTAGCGACCCCCGATAGATGCCTTCAACGTGTGGCGGCGGTTGCTTTCATTTTGGCTGCTGCTAGACCGCACCGCTAGCCGCGAGAAATCACAGATTCTGCGTTTACGTTATGTTTCTTGTCACTGCGTCCTGTAACGTCATAAGAGTGCGCCGTGATGTCATAAGAGTTCCCGAGTTTGAATCGGAGTGGCGGGAAAAACTTTTTCAACTTCGAATGCAAATTTCTTTGAAATAAATGCATCTCAAGCAGGAAGCTTCTGTATCGCAAGAAGAAACCTGCTAGCACTTCAAGGTCAGTTGGTCTTTAATATTGCTGTAATGGCTCTGTTATGCGGCTGAAGCGAAAAGCCTTTGGCCTTAAGACTTCACTGACACTGTACATTACTCTTGTTGCAAATGCGAACACTTTGCACACTTTCCAGGCTTCCACTAGCATGGATCCTGCTGCACCATGGAATCCAGGTGTTCTTGCTGAGGTCAATGGCCAGGTACGATGGCTTCTCATATTTAGAACTAGTTTGTAAGCTTGAAATGCTTTTAGCTCTCGTTCTTGGTAACTGCAGGCAAACAATCTAGAAACTGTGGAAACGTATAGGGCTGAGGATCAGTGCACACCTCTCGGACACGTGGAATTTTCCATCCAAATGGCTTGGAGCGGAAAAAAATTGCCTGCGCAGGAGCCCCAGGCACAATTTGAACCTGTGACAGCTCAGGGCAGCTTTGCTTAATGAACTCTTAGATCATTAAGCCATGTTCTAATTCATGTTCTAATTAGCACAGCCTCTTGTGCTAAGATTTAATTGCTGTGTTTTAAATATTCATAATCTTCGATCTTTTCGTTCTGTGTTTCCGAATTTTTGGCAGCATTACTGTTGCCAGGGTGCAGTGGAGCCTGAAGTAAAGACAAAAAGGCTCATCTATGTTGTCAAAGGCAGCTTATATGATTGCACATAAGCGTGACCTGGTGGCCCATCGTCCTGCTCACTCCGAAGAAGAGAGCGATGTGTCATGTTTTATCATTAGTAGAGTTTGCAAGGAAAACTGCCATTTTCTTAATGTTACATATAGGAGTCCTGAGGAATAGGATTTTAGCAGTTTTAATGTGGCAAATACTTCTTTCCCCAATCTGTTATAGGGCTTTATACAAAGCATATGTGCAGCTGTTTTATTGCAGATCCACCTCGGGAGCGGAAATTGTCAGTGCAGAGCGGTGGCGCTGGCTTCTTTCCCAAGGTCGAGACTTCCTGTTTTGCAAGGACGCCGCAAAACTTTTGTGGGGTTCCCCACAAAAGTGACGCTCCTTCCTGGTGATGCTCCTTCCCCGAAGAGCCTTAGGGGAAAGAGCATTCAGGGAAGGAGCATCACCGGCTCAGTATGCCGGCAATCGCTTAAGGCTGGTGGCATGCAGAAGCCGCGGATGAGCTCAGAAAAACTAGCAGCTGTGGGCAGTAAGCCTCTTTTATTTAGGTACATTTTCTGACTGACAAAGGCATTTGTTTATTTAAGTGTGCATGACTTAAATACCTTTATTTTACAGCACCTGCATGTCTTCAATTTTGTCATGATTAATACTCTTTCAGATGCATTTGATGCGTACAAGCTGCACAAGCTGCCGAGGATGAGAAAATGCGCAGAGCAGTTGAATTGCTACCTGGCGGACATGCTGAGGGGCATCAAGTAATCATCGCCAGCACCTGCCCCTGTAGTCAATGGCTGTAGTCAGATAAAAATGATAAAATAAAGACAGCAAGAAAAATTATTTCATTGACTGCAGCCGGGTATTTAGTGCTGGGATGCAGCATTTGCTGCACTGAAGGGTTGCAAGCTCATTCAGGTAACCTACATATGCAGAGCTATTAACTGTACACCAGAGTACGTGTTGCAAGGCCATTGAATCCCCATGACGAGGCCCTCGTACCTGTACGAAGGTTACGTGGCCCTCGTATATACGAGGAACCGGAGTGACACGTATCCAATAGCGTATATATGAGGCACGTATCACCCGTATATATGTGTTTCGCCATACGTGGAGAGAACGCGTATGCCATACGAGCACGTATTCATACGACCATATATGTGGACACATATCCAATAATTGCGTATATATGAGACACATTTAACACATATATACGAGATTTTTCAATAGGGTGCCCGTTTGTAAAACTTCAAGTATACTTCAGAAGAATTTATTTCATGTTTACGAAAGCACTCTTTTAATACACTGCAAGATGCTAAAATTGCGTACATATTTTTTTCACGTATTTGAAACGTGCTCAATGCGTACATTAAGTCACGTATTTTTTTTCAAATTTTAAGAACATATTTCGAATACCAAGCATAAAACTTCAGGAATCAATTCGATGCATACTTTTAGTGCATTTATGGATGCAAAATATGTTTAATATACGATATAAATATTCTTCCGTGTATTCAAAACATATTAGCTTTCGCTAAGGGCACAGTCATACCACAAGCAAAGAACCTCCGGGAAGTGAAGGCTTTGCTGTTGGTGGAACCTCTACTGTTGCAACTTCCTAGGTCCTCTATTGGGAAATCTTTTTATGAATAGCCATTGTCATATTGCCGATAATCAATTTTAATGGCCGCCCTATTGAATTCAAGAAACCGAAACTGTGTCGCCATTTTCTCCCCTACGTCAAAGCAACTAAGGCAACCTTGAAAACGAAACAAATTTTCAGCAGTCGCAGTCTCTTAGCCGAGCGTATTCTATTATTATTAGTCGATAGGAAGTTGGCGCAATTTTCTTACTGATTTCTCAGTGCTGTCAATAGAAATATACTAGAAAATCAATTGCATTGGCCGCCATATTGAATTCAAGGAACCGAAACTATGTCGCCATTTCCTCCACTGACGTCAAGCTCACATAGTTTCACCTGTATCCACCCCACTGGACCGTGACGTCATCATTGGCACGCGGCAGGTGGTGGTTTCTACAATGCTATTGTAGATGGAGCTAGAAGTATCAATGCGAGATGTGCTGTTTTCTAGCAGCTGCCACACATGGCGCTGTGATCTCAGGGCGATAGCAGACCGCACGCAATCTCGAAACGTGATGAATAGTTGCTGCCACAGATGGCTCTGTGATCTCAGGGTGGTAGCAGACTCCACGAAATCTCGAAACGTGATGAGTAAGAGTTAAATCTCTTTAAAAATTGCATCTCCTTTGCCGATTCTTCAAGGTATAAAATAATATTAAGATGAAAGACTTTATTGCCATTGTATACAAAGAAAAGGGACCCCCGACGAAAAGGTGCAAGTAGCAGCTTGAGAGTGTCTGAGGCCACACTCATAGACATGGCATAACGCCTGCAAAGACTGTTAGCTAGGGGCCTCCGTACGCGCTTGGGAGTTCCCCAAGCAACTTCCAGAGCTCGCTGCGGCCCTGCATTCATGCAATGGCGCCAAAAGCAGCAAGGGCGGCTGGTTGAGCATCCGCCTGGCATGCAGGAGGTGCGGTATTCGATTCCCAGTACCGCCGAGTACCGACCGGTGAAACAATGAGTACAAGCTTTCTCCTGGCCTGGTGCTCGGCTTATCTGTGATGAAATGAAGACGAAATCACATTGTGCCTTGGCGCTCTTTGGCCATAGATGCCCTTGCGCCATAAAAATCTATAATCGTCCGGAAGGGCGGCAATCCGGTCATCAGCGGGGACACCGGCGCGCTTCGTCTGTGGTTTTTTGCACACAACGTGAGTGATGCACTTTTTTACCAGCATGAATGAAACGCTTTTGAGAGTCTTGTTGCGGGCTTGTACTGCTATTGAAAAGGTCAGCAAAAATTATTCGCCACGGACCCTGCAAAATCTAGAGTGAACGGACCGCTTTTGCTGCCATTGAAGGCTGGAGACTCGAAGGCTAGGATTCTCCCCAATTATTATGGACCGTCTTAATGCGCTTGCAAAGAAATCCTACGTGGCATTAGGAGCGAATGCTTTTCTTTTGAAATGCCGAGTGCGTATCAAAGCCGCTTCAGCATCGGTTCTTCCATGCTGTGTAGATGTAGCGGACATCACGTCTGCGTGATGTGATTGGAAACACAACTGAATTCCCCATCTACAAAACCGAAATTATATTTTCCTCAGAAGCGTCCGCAGGCGAATACACAGAGTACACGGCGAGAGCCAGGCAGCGACTGACAGCGAAATTGCCCGAGAAAAACTGGAGCATTCACTGAAGGTCACTACGCGTGCTCGGCGAGAACACGGGCGCCTTCTCGTCTCGCCTGCCTGCCAAACAAGCGCGCAGAAGGCAAGGACACAAGTGAGGCCCGCGGAAGATATTGTTTGCGGAAAAATGAAACGCCCGCAGGTTTTTCTTTGCGTGGCAGATATCCGCTCCACAAAATTAGTGAATAAAGGCGGGAAAATTTTAGGTGCAAACACGCGATTGGTTTCCATGGATTGTCAAAAAGCGCGGGATTTTCAAACTCGTTTCTCATCCAGGAAGTGGTCGCAAGTATATATCGTATCTTTTTAGTTTTATTTAGTTATCTGCACGTAGGTGCAAAAAGCTAGCATAGATTTAAATTGGCGTATCATTTTTAGCTGAAATAGCATTGCAGGGGCCAGCGCAGTCCGAAGAGTGTGTCTTGTGCTACAGAAAAGGAACCTGGTATATTAATGAAATTTCTTATGTTTTTCGATCCGTTCTGTCCGTAATCGCACCAGAATTAAAAAAACAATGTTTGGGGCGCTAACTATGCACTTCATTCCCATCCTACGCGGGCGTTTCAAATGCTGTCGAACCGAATGTCATTCGACTCGGCTGCTGAACTTGCGCTGCCACACAATGTGCGTCAGTGACATTCCGTTCAGGTAGGATGTGACATTTGATACTTCGCTGCGCCTTCTAAGCAAGAGTCCTCACGGAGCTACAGCCGTCGCCATCGCTATGCCCCACTCACAGCGAGCTGCGCATCTGCTACGGCTGTTTCTGTTGATTTCGATACCTTCTGCTTGCTTTGCTCTGATTCTTTTCAGCAAATAACTCGTATACTCGCTAATACTCGCTAAATTGGTGCCATAAGATAACAGCAGGTCATTCAGTATTTAATGGACGAGAAATTTCTTTAAGAATATGCCGACGATGAAGATGCACTCTGTGCTGTATACAAACGTGCACAAACAGAACGTTTACAGGACATAAAACCCAATCTGCGCTCTATTTACGTGAAAGAAATTTTAATTTCACTGATTGTACTCTAGCTTGTTTCCGTAGTACGAGCGCAGTAGGGAGCGCCGATGCGATCCCCCGCTTGGGAACAACTGATTGCCGGGTTTTTGGCATCGTGTAGGACCAATACTTGATTTTGAATAAACTTATATAGAGATATGTTCAGTGACCGTTCGCATTAATTTAGGCGGCCAAATTTGTTATCTACAAGCGACACCGACGACTGCTGTCGGCCACACAAAGTATTTAGCGCTCTGCAGTATGGGTCACACCGGCTCTTCCCACTCGTATGCGCATCTCTAATAAATGGTCAACCTCAAATCACTGCTGTCAAAACAAAACTTGAGAATTCGCTCCCTATAATTACCGAAGTCGCGCAGCACCTTATAGCAATGGTTTCTCTTAGCGCGGCGACCTTCCGAGGATTGGCGTAGGAACTGATGGTAAGGTTTTTGCTTACGTTGGGGTGAAAAACCTAGCTGTCGCTCTGATATAATACGCGTTGGGCGTGTTGGTGTCGCTCTCGGTCTAGCAGGACTGACCGGTGCGCCTCAGCAAAATCTAGAGTACTGCACTCAGGATTACTCACTAAAGTTTGGTCCACCTATAGAGGCTCACTCAAACTCATGAGCTCACTCACTTGCGATCACAACCCTTACAAGATTGGCTATCCACTTTCTTTAGAATGTGTAACCTTGTAGTTATTTTTACATTCTATGAACAATTGTTGATCGATAGTTGCTAGAAAGTTACTTCTTTGTATGTACCCTTGTGAGTAAATAGCAATAGAAAATAATTTTTACACTCTTTGCACCTTTGTTAATAAAAATGGTAGTAGAAAGTTACTTCTCTGCATATGCTCCTGTCAACAGAAAGTTACTAGAAAATATTAGTGCAGTTCGACACATCGAGAGAAATAAATGAACGGCATGGGGCTTCAGGTCATTAATACTATTGTTCGCATAACCATGACATCTTACTTGAGTGCATAGTGAAATCTGTTGGAGATAGTTAACAATTTTCCTATATCGAAAAGCGTCCAGTGTTATTCGAGCAAATTAGTTCGGAATCAAATCAGGGTATAGAAACGTGTTTTCAAAACAGAGGACATTCTATTTTAATAGATTTTTTTTACTGCTTTCTATGCACTGTTATGAGTAAAAATATACTAGAAATCAGAAAAACACGTTTGGTCATGTGAATAAAAGCCTAAAATAATCAAGTACTATAGCCGAACAATTAAAGGCTATTAAAGCAACCTCAAACACAAAATAAAGGTTAGCAATCATAATCTTTTAGACGAGCATATTCTATCGCGTTTGTTGATAGAAA
Organism: Amblyomma americanum; assembly: GCF_052857255.1. Classification (NCBI taxonomy): domain Eukaryota; kingdom Metazoa; phylum Arthropoda; class Arachnida; order Ixodida; family Ixodidae; genus Amblyomma; species Amblyomma americanum. The sequence goes on from NC_135502.1 coordinate 156,545,341, forward strand.
GTTGGTACAATTTTCTTACTGCTTTCTATGTGCTGTCGTCAGTAGAAATATACCAGAGACCGAGAGAAAGTTTTTATGATACGAAGAAATGCCTAAATTAAGTACTGCAGCCTAACAGGTCAAAGCAACTAAAGCAACCTTGGAGATGAAACAAATTTTCAGCAGTCATAGTCTCTTAGCCGAGCGTATTCTATTAATATTAGTCGATAGGAAGTTGGTGCAATTTTCATACTGCTTTCTCAAATATGTACATAGAAATATACTAAAAAAATTTGCTTTTGAGAGAAGGGTATGAAGCAGTAACTGGCTCATATATCTCGATGGACACCCGAATCCGCTGTAAGGGAAGGGATAAAGGAGGGAGTGAAAGAAGAAAGAGATGCCGTAGTGAAGGTCTCCGGAGTAATTTCGACCACCTGGGGCTCTTTAACGCGCACTGAAATCACACAGCACACGGGCGCCTTTTGCGTTTCAAAGCGACTGAGGAGCCTCGAATATTGAACAAGCTGTAAGAGCTCCGGTCTCATAATCTAGAATGTGAGGAGGACCCGTTTTGAGCACAGCTAAAGCACCGGCGCAGTGCGTCTTCTGCATTTCTAGTAGCACCTCCTTTAACGCAAACACGGTACGAAGGTGTGGCCAGGAAAAATGCAGTGTTAGCTGTATTTTTATTTTCCCGTAATGCAATGAATCAGATTAACTCGAGAAAAAAATGTTGAGTTGCAAAGTTTAAACCAAGTAGACGTGTGAAAGCATCTGCTAATTATTCACCTCTCCTCACTGGCATATGTATATACACACAAACGCGGTTATCGATCGCTCTTCATTATCACACCCTCTTCGCTCGGCAGCAGCTGGCGCGACGTCCTCTTTCCATTGGCTATACCTGGCTCGACGCTCCTACGAACTAACCTGATCGAGCACACCCGAGTTACTCCGAGGCTTCACACAAGATTCTTGGTAGGCTTTCACCTGGTTAAGTAGCGCCTTCCCACTACGAATGTCAGCTGCGCAGACGCTATCGGGCAGCGCACAGCCGAATGCAAGATTCAGCGATGGTGAGAGACTCGTAACTTGAGGCGGTGGGGGCTGGCAGCACCCGACTACCAATTATGCTTGATGCCGTGCGCACACACCTCAGGTCGTATGAACACACGATCACATAGAACTCGTGAGAAGCGCTGCCGCCGACTATGCATTCGCAAAGGGAGCAAGAGCAACTGGAGGTTCGAGTAAAGGACAGACTGCGTGGACGTTTGAATGTTTATTTCAGTCAGGCACGTGCAGTGAAGTGGCAGTAGGAGCGAACATGACCGGTGTTCCAGGCGCTTAACTCACACGCTGGCAATCCAGAGACTGGAGGCGCCTACAAACCAACACGTATCCCAACATACACACACTCTGCAAGATACACCCGTCCCAATACGATGACTGCAGTACTTGATGCTGCGACACACCAACCCTCAAACATATCACTTGGCGTCGTGAACAAATCCAGTAGAGGGAAAGTCACCCCTCGTCACAAGCAACGAACTTGAAAGGTCGTGGGAGGCGCGACTCGCCCGGCAGGACCTGGGAAGCCAGCAAGAAACCTTGGACCAAGCCGAGCGAGCTGCTAGAACCCGTGGGGCCCTGGAATAGCGGCTTCACCTGCAAGAATCTCGGTTTTGCTATTTCAATAAAATGTCAATCCCTCCTCCTAGAAAATGAGACATCACCTGAAATAAAAATCACGACGATAAAAAAATTCCTCAGTGGGCTCTTGTAAATAACAATGGTGAGAAGATTTTTTAAACGTAATAATATGTTTCCCTGGAAAACCCCAGTTCCCATAGAACGAGTCGTAACGGGAAGCATTGTTTCTGTAATGCTTAGGAAAGAAGCCAATACATTCTTAAAAAAAACCGTTACACTGGCGAATTGTTTCTAAATTATGAACAAAAATTTATGCGCAATCATTTTTTCTCTCCCTAGGGAAAATAACTATATCTTGACATTGTTCAGAAAAAAACTCAGTTACGAAAGAAAAAAAAGAACATGTTTATGAGAAATTAGATAAGGTCGAGCACAAACTCCCGCGCGTAAGGGATTCAAGGCTAGGATGCGAAGCAACGGGAATAGCAGAATATGCAGCGTTTCATTCATGAAATTATTCTATTCACATTTTTTTCTTGTTATCCTGTATGCTTGTTGACACAGCTTTTTTTTTGTGTGTGTGTGTGCCTGCGTGTGCGTGCGTGTGTACGTGCGTGCGTGCGTGCGTGCGTGCGTGCGTGCGTGCGTGCGTGTGTGTGTGTGTGTGTGTGTGTGTGTGTGTGTGTGTGTGTGTGTGTGTGTGTGTGTGTGTGCGTGTGTGTGTGTGTGTGTGCACGCGTTTTGTTTGCGCGCACTTCCAACGTGGTAAGCAGTGTTACAAAAATAATGCCTTCCTTTCCCTTGATTCAAGATTACAATCCTTCGAATAGCGAGAAATACTGTATATTATGGGGCGGACGTGATGCAGAGTCGAGGACCACGAAAGGCAGAGGCAAAAATTTAATCAAGGTACCGCATAAAATACTACGGTAGTGAAACTGCCAGCGGGCCTCGCTCGAGCAAAGAGCGTGCAAGGTGCTCAATGGCGCGATGGACACGCGCACAAAACAGGTGATGCGGCAGCGCGGGCTTGCACGAAGTTTCGCATGTCGCTCTACGGCGGCGCGCGGACGCTTGCGTTCTCACGGTACACTCACGTACACAAAATGGCAAGAGGCAAGATCGTGGCGGTCGCCTTTCGAAGGAGGCGAAACACAAAATGCGCCCGTGTGCTGTGCGATCGCAGTGCCCATTAAATATCCCCAGATGGTCGAAATTTTTCCGGGCCCTCCGCTACGACACTTCTTCCTTCCTTTCTTTTTTGGCTCCCTCTTTTTTCCCTTCCTTACGGCGCGGTTTGTGTGAACATCGGGATATGTAACACTGCCACTGCGTTGTTTGCTTTCCTCAAAGCGAATTTTCATTTTCAAGCTGTGCAGAGCACAGCAAGCCACACAATATGCGAAAATCAAGAACCGAAACCAGTGAAGCTGGCCAACATCATCATTCCTGATTCTGCGACGCAGTTACGGCGGAATAGCTAGAGCCTTAGAATCAGATAGATAGTGCCGCCGTTCAGTGACCGCGGCTCTCCGCTTGAGCCCAGCTCCGTCACCTGGAGCTACCTCGCGCCCCGCTTTCCAAATCTTTCGTTCGCCGTACCGCCAGGAACAGCTGATTGCGAGTAGTCATATTTGTTTGCCTAAATCACTATCGATCAACTGCTTTCGTAATTAAACCAAAATACTTTGTCGTTTATTGCAGCAAGTATGTGGAAAATATAACGTTACCAGTTTTTTTTTAAAGCGTTTAACATTACTCGACTTTAGCACCGCCCTTTCATTCGCCGGTTGCGGGGTTGAGCGCCCCATGCTTACTATCGGCCGTGTGCTAAACTATCTCTTTTAGTACGCTGAAACGCAGTCTTTGTGTCGAGTTCTGGCGGTAGTAGCTGTGGTGGCTTTCTTCAGCTTGTTTTTGTTGAATGTGTGGCCTCGTTAGTGTTGTGGTAATGTGACTGAACTCGGAAGCTCACAGATGGCCCCTGCGCGGCGTAAGACGTTCTTACACGCATGGAGTTCTCAAAAACGGCTCTGACGTACCGCATTCAACACTACGCCTGAGCCCCCAGCGCCCGACGCCCGACAGAAGAAACGGCTTACCGCCATTGCTGACGAATGTGAGTACAGAACTGTAAAATTACTTCTGCGTTGGGTCGTGGGGACGCATGAGGGCTGCGAATGCATTGAGGCTTGCTCTTTACGTTTTTTCGCGGTGAGGTGCAAAATGCGAGCACGACAGGATCGCTTGCAGAGAGGAGGTGTTCTGACGCGCTAGCGTGCAAGCTATGCGGCTTTTCGATTGCTCTCTTGCGCTGTTTGCACTAACGCGGTTTCGGAGAAGGTATGTTATAGAATTTGATTGCACGCCGACAACTATGAGGTGCCGCTTTATGTGTTGTTCGGACGGAACAGGAGCAGCGCGTAAAAAGTACACCATTATAACGAAAAGTGCTTGTAGCGACATGCGTCATTTGATTCTGCTGCCTAAGCGTTTACTCGATATGAAACATTGCCCGTTCTACGTCGAAGTTGCATCAATTTATACGTTCCTTAACAAATTTGGTCAACGAAACCAGGTTTTAATACAGCCGAAAGATTATATTGCACTGCAGCTGAGGTAATGGCACACTGGAAGGTTTGTTGTAGTTTTATTTGATTTGCGTGCAATATGCTGAATGTCATTCACCCATTTTCAGTCTGAAGCGATAAAAGTATAACGTGATTCGCGAATCATAACTCAAAGGAAATTATGACTTGCTTTGTGAATTTGTGAACCTTTTTCATGCAAACTAATGGATGCAAAGGTAATTGCTCATTAGCCAGCACTCCTGAATACATTGTAATGAACCGCTAAAGGCTGTAATGCGATGTTGCTTCTGTATGTTTAAGAAAGCATCTAATTCAGCCTTTTTTCATATACGTCCGCAGTGAAGGACAGTGCAGCAAGCACACCGGTATTATCACGCTGCTATTGCACCTGTTTTCATCTGTCGTTCAGCCAACGCTACCCCAACCTGAGTTTAATGGCATCATCGACATGCTGCTGCAGTCTATCAGCCATTGACACCGGATATCAAACATGTCACCTGTAAAAGAATAGGTATGTAAGGGTATCAGAGGCGGTTGTTTTTTCCTGGTCTTTACTAGTAGCCTGACAAAAATCTTATGGTCCAGGATATATATATATATATATATATAAATATATATATATATATAAGATAAACGTATTTGGTTGCTAGAGGCAAAAATTCAAAGTTGAAAACGCTTCATTTAGTCATAGATTTATTTTGAGTCGACGTTTCGGACAGAGCCTGTCCTTTCTCAAGACTCGAGAAAGGACAGGCTCTGTCCGAAACGTCGACTCAAAATAAATCTATGGCTAAATGAAGCGTTTATATATATATATATATATATATATATATATATATATATATATATATATATATATATATATATATATATGTGTGTGTATATATATATATATATATATATATATATATATATATATATATCCTGCATTTGTTTTATTTTTTGAAAAAGCGCCAACAGGAAAGGAAAAAGGTATAGCGGGCGTCAAGAGCACCGCACTAACCAAGGGCATTGTGTTATAGCGTGTAATTCTTTTTTTAATTTGTTATGCTCATGCTTCTGGTTGGGAATCTTGACCACATTATAGACGAAATAAAAAAAATGTGTGCTTCATAACCTATCTGCAGTGGTCGAAAAGCAGCAATTAATTTTCATAGCTTTACTTCACCAGTACCTATTTGTTACAAGGCACGGCAAGATTGAAGTGTGCCAGTGCTGTGATAAATGACAGACATAGCAGAATGGCCAATACATTATCGAATATTAGCGTTCAAGTGGAACACTGTACCTTATAAGCACAGGTGTGGCTAGCATAAATAATTCGTACCAAATGAAATTATCCTTCCATTACATAAAAACCTCTGAAGCTTATATTGAAGCTGTACAGAAGAAATGCATTTGTTCTATATGTCATGAGTGTTGATGAGAATCTTGTTGTTTCACACTCCCTTTGTCAAAGCCGAATGCACTGTGCAGTTGAAATGCATTTGGAATCTTTTGAATATTTTGTAAGGCGGGGGTTTATTTAAAAGAGCTGGGAGGAAGGGAGCAGCGGCGAGAACAATCCGAGGGCAACCAGGTTGGGCACCGACACACGTGGCGATAGCAATACGGCTGACGCGTAGGGCCATCTTCTTCGTTTTCACGAGTCATCCGCTTTGTCTGGGTCATCGTCTTCTCCACAATAATCCCCGCGGCGAAGAAGAGCCATCCTGGCGACTTAGGGCGACTACAATGTGGAGGGGTTTTAGTAAGGCTTGATACGCTGGATGTGAACTCTCTCGCGGCCGCGGCGGCGGAAATCGGGAGATGGCGTGAGGGGTTCGACGACGCAATTAACTTGAGATGCGCGCTCCAGGACACAGTAGGGGCAATGATACTTTGCGAGAAATTTCGAGGAGAGTTCAGGAGTACTTGATGGTATCCAGAGCAACACAAGCGCAGCAGGAGAGAAGTGCGATGTGGTGTGAGCGTTGTCGTGGCGGAATTTATGTAGTACTGGGCGTCAGTTGTGAGTGACCGGGCGATTTGGCGACAATCTTCCGCGTGTTGCGCGGCTTCGGAAACAGGGGTATATTCGAAGGCGTCAGGTTGATAAGGCAGAATGGTGTCTATTGTAGCAGATGGATGACGGCCGTAAAGAAGAAAGAAAGGAGAGAAGCCAGTAGGGAACTGCGGGGCGGTGTTGTAGGCGAAAGTCACATAAGGAAGGATGAGATCCCAATTCGAGTGATTGGATGCGACATACATAGAGAGCATGTCCCCGAAGGTGCGGTTAAATCGCTCGGTGAGGCCTTTGGTCTGCCAATGATAGGCGGAGGTGGTACGATGGACTATGTTGCACTGGCGGAGCAGGGCGGGAACGACACCGGACAAAAAGGCGCGTCCGCGGTCGCTAAGCAGTTCACGAGGTGCACCGTGACGAAGGACGAAACGTTGCAAAAGGAAGGAGGCAACGTCTGTCGCTGTCGCAGACTGAAGGGCGGCGGTTTCGGCATATCTCGTCAGATGATCAACCGCAACGATAGCCCAACAGTTGCCGGCCGCAGTGTACGGAAGCGGGCCGTAGAAATCAATGCCGATACGGTCGCAAGGGCGTGGTGGGCAAGGGAGTGGCTGCAACTCTCCAGCAAAACGACGAGAAGATGGCTTACGACGTTGGCACGCGACACAGGCGCGTGAGTATTTAAGTAAGAAGGTGTACATGCCGCGCCAGTAATAGCGCAGCCGGATGCGGGTGTATGTCTTCAAAACTCCCGCGTGACCGGATTGTGGGTCAGCGTGGAAATAGGCGCATATGTTCGTGCGCAGGTGGCGAGGAATAACGAGTAACCACTTGCGGCCGTCGGTGCTGTAGTTCTGGCGATAGAGGAGGTTATCGCGGATCACGAAGTGGGAAGCATGGCGGCGGAGAGCACGGAATGGAGAAGCAGCCATGGGGTTGGAGAGAAATTCGAGAAGAGAAGCGATCCAGGGGTCAGTACGTTGCGCTGAGGGCATGTTGCTGATGTGAAGGGCCGACGGGGAGACGTCAGAGGTGGAAAGGCTGGCGATCTCGGCTCAAAGTGGGCAGCGGGACAGGGCATCAGCGTCTTGATGCTTGCGGCCGGAACGATAGACCACGCGGATGTCATATCCTTCCAGACGAATAGCCCATCTGGCAAGGCGGCCGGATGGGTCTTTCAAGGAAGAAAGCCAACAAAGCTCATGATGGTCCGTCACAACGTCAAACAAGCGGCTATAAAGGTACGGGCGGAATTTGGCAAGGGCCCATACGATGGCCAAACACTCTTTTTCACTGACGGAGTAATTAGTTTCAGCCTTCGTAAGTGTGCGGCTTGCGTAGGCAACGACGTATTCATCAAAACCACAGATGCGCTGGGCGAGTACGGCGCCGAGGCCGACACCACTGGCGTCCGTGTGGACCTAGGTAGGAGCGGTCGAGTCGAAATGGCGCAGTATGGGCGGCGCTGTTAGGAGGCGGCGCAAGGGGTTATACGAATCGTCGCACGCCGGAGACCACATCGATAAGTCGGAACTACCGGACAGTTGTGTTAAAGGACAGCAATCGAAGCAAAGTTGCGAATAAACCTCCGAAAGTAAGAGCACAGACTTAAGAAGCTGCGCAAGTCTTTGATGGAAGTGGGTTTGGGAAAGCCTGCAACAGCGCGAAGTATAAATGGAGCGGGAAGAACGCCTTGCTTAGAGACAACGTGTCCTAAAATTGTCAGCTGACGCGCAGCAAAACGGCCTTTATTCAAGTTGAGCTGCAGGCCAGCCTCATAGAGGCAGCTCGAAACGTGCTTCATGTGGGATAGATGGGTTTCAAAGTTGGGGGAAAAGACGACATTGTCGTCGAGGTAGCATAGACACATTTTCCACTTGAGTCTACAAAAAATGGTGTCCATCTTCCGTTCGAAGGTTGCAGGGGCATTACAAGGGCCGAATGGCATCACAGTAAATTCATACAATCCGTCGGGGGTCAAAAAAGCAGTTTTGGGATCATCGGCCGCTTCCATGGGGACCTGCTAGTACCCAGAATGTAAATCGAAGGAGGAAAAGAGCTCCGCCCCTTGCAAACAGTCCAGAGCATCATCTATTGTGAAGAAGATGATTGTGAAGAAGATGTGAAGAAGACTGTGAAGAAGATGATGACCCAGAGAAAGCAGATGACCCGTGAAAGGCCAGTACGCGGGAGCTGGAGGAGGTGGCGCGTAGACTGGGAGACGGCGGCGGCAAAGCCGGGCCACATGACCAGGCAAGCCGTAATTGTAGCAGATATGCCGGTTGTCGATGGTGCGCCAGGGATTGCTGACTCGAGGAGCCGGTCGAAGAGAAGGAACCAACGCTCGCGCAGGTGTTGGAGGCAATGCATAGGTAGGCGGTCGAGGCCTGGCGACGACGTCCGCGTATATCAGCGGAGCGGCCATAGGGGGCGGCGTCTGGGCGACAACGTCGGCATATGTCAGTGGAGCGGCGACAGGTGGTGGCGGATGGACGGGTGGAAGAGCCTCGGCAACCTGCTCTTGGATGGCGTGTCGAAGGGCCGGAGCCAAATCTGGAGCTTGCCCTATAGGGTTTGGCAGAAGAGAAAGCTGACGCGCCACTTCTTCCCGAAGAAAGTCCGATTTGTTGCAGCAGCGATGAGGTGTCAGGTGCTGGTGTCAGTCCAGCAAGCGACTCAACTTGTCGAGGGTGCTGTCGAGTCAGGAGCCTCTGCTTCCGCAGCTCCTCGAAGCTTTTGGCAGAGGTGACAACTGCAGCAACGGTGCGCAAGTCGCGCGCTACCAGCATCTGAAAGGCGTCGTCGTCAACACCCTTCAAAATGTGTTTAATCTTGTCAGCTTCTGACATATTGAGGCTGGCACGCTTGCATAGGTAAATGACGTTTTCTATGTAAAGGGTAAAGCTTTCGCCGACCTGCTGAGACCGTTAACTCAAGCGTTGTTCGGCGCGCAGTTTCCGAACAGCAGGACGACCAAACACCTCGTAGAAGGTTGTCTTGAAAGCAGACCAGGTGCGGATGTCCACCTCGTGGTTCCGATACCACAGGTTAGCCACGCCGGTGAGATAAACAATTGCGTTATTTAGTTTGGTGGCATCATCCCATTTGTTCTAAAAAGGCTCACCCTCTCGTAAGACGTGAGCCAATCTTCGACATCCTGCTCATCGGTCCCACTGAAAATGGCCGGGTCCCGTTGGCGAAGGGAGCCGGCGCAGGTAACAGCTGGGCCCACTTGCACGGCTTGATGTTGAACGTCGTGAGGCATCGCAGGTGGCGAGAGAGTACGGTTGCGCAATTTGCAGGGCTGTACCCAGCACCTCCACCAAATGTAAGGCGGGGGTTTATTTAAAAGAGCTGGGAGGAGAGAGCAGCGGCGAGAACAATCTGAGGGCAACCATGTCGGGCGCAGACACACGTGGTGATAACAACACGGCTAACGCGCCGGGCCATCTTCGTTTTCAGGAGCCATTTGCTTTGTCTGAGTCATCATCTTCTTCACAATTTATTCATTTTTGTTTTTAATTCATACCGACACTGAATTACTGGCTGCATTGCACTAGCTAATCTTACGTCAACAATTATTGCCATGACCTTAACCAGACCCATTGGTTTACTTGAACCGACGCATCTGACTTTGCCCACCTCCAGTGGTTTCAATTTTCGCAATAAGCTGTGCAAATTATTGCATTCCCTTTCACGAGGCATTTATTGCTGCAATTAGGGGCATGTAATTGCCTAAAAACAACCTGGGTACTCATTTTTATGTTCTTTGGAACACATATATTTGTTTACTTCTTACCCTTGTATTAACTTATAGTGATATGAGCATGCCTCATCACTGAAGTGATGTCCTGCGGGACAAGTAAAGAACTGTTAGCCCAGCTACGCCTTTAGGGGCACGTTGCTGATGATTTTCTCTCTCGTACGTCTGTGTGGCTATACTTAGAAGCATTGCATCTGACACAGTGTAGGCCTTAAAGTTTTGATTTATTTGCTTTAGAAAAGGCCACTCTGGCACCCCGACAACCTTGCTCACCTGCGTACTCTGTCAGCAAAACTCGCGACTATACAGCAAACGTACTATTTCAGGAAGCTGGTTCCTCTGAGAGTGTACTATTTGTTCATACATTTTACCCCCCCCCCTCCCTGCCAAGCTCCAAATGCTGACACATTATCTAAACTGAACAGCAAGTAAAGTAGAGTTACTTTCTCCTTGCTGCTCTAAGAGAAACAAACGTCCGCAATTTATATTGCAGTGTGTTTGAGCTACCTCTTTTGAGAGCAAAAGCTGCCTGAAGCTTAGTATAGACTAGTCAAGAAACACGAAATAATTTTCACTTTTGGTGGCGTGCAAGATATTTTCAAAAGACTGGAATGAGTAAATATCTCTTTGTAGTAGTCCAACTAGGCATAACATGTTAATGTCAGTTGCTGTGTATATCAGTCTTCAAATGTGGAGGCAGAATTGAGCGCAACCGCATGTTAAGACTTTTGCTCGTTCAAGGAAGCATTGCATTTATTTATATTGTTGTGCATGCTGCTTGTGCTGTTGCTCAGGAACCTTATCAAACAAGCTCTAAGTGCTGCGTATTAGTGCTTATTGCTCAGCAACATTATCAAACCCGCTCTGAGTTCTGCGTTTTAGTGCACATTTAGCTGATTGTTGCCTCTCCATGGTTTGATTTCGAAAGAATTCGCTATAACTATATTCCTCGAATCGGTCTCTTGCGGAGTTTTCTTGCCTCTGCATTCCGCCATGGAGAAAGCTACATATTGGTGCTGTGGATGCACACATCTCAGGGCTATAATGCTACCTCTTCCTGCTATTAATGCAGACAATTGACGACAAGGGCGCTGGCTGATATTGCGGACAAATGACAGGATGGCGCACCAAATATCGAACCAAAAAGGTCACTCAGCGTCCTTGTGTTGATATATGCTTATTAAAATTACCTCAATGCTTGATATCTACATCGCTGTGGACTTTTCGCACATATTTATCAGGGATATTATTCGTTAGTGTTTGCCGCCTTGAATGTCAGTCTTAAAACAGTGTAAGTGCTGTTTCACTGGGAGAGATTTTTTAGCTATTTATAGAGGTAAACAATCACATCCTTAGAAATATTGAGTCTAAATGTGCATATTGTAGTGCTGTAAGTGTTGATAAAAGCATGTAGCTTCAATTGATGCTTGTCAAATGTAAAAATCCACATCTAGTTACATGGAGCAAATCACATGTCTCCAGTTCCAAGTTGCTGCACTTCAAGCTTGCAACAGAGTGCTTCACATCTTTCATTTTGACACAATTTTTGGCTGCCTCTACTGTTCTGGATTGACTGGCTTGTCAGGAAGCTAAGAGGGAACCACTTTGAATTCTTACTGCTTCAGCAACAGTGCTTCAAAGTTTGTGTATGTGTGTGCATGCACAGAGTTTCTTCCAAAGGTTTGTTATGTGGCTCATGGAACCTTCATGTTACAGAAAAAATTATTTCACTTCCGATTGTACAGGAAAGGGAGGAGTATATAGTAAATACTCCAGGTGTTTCAGAGAGAAAGAAGTAATGTTGAAAAAGTTGCTTTTTGGATCTAAGATGTTAATTTTGCAGCATAGTTTTACCCGTGTGGCGGACATCGGAAAGCCAGTGAATTGTGTTCAGTAAGCGATTTAACTAATTTCTGATAACAAACTTTTTACTATCATAGGTAAGCAAATGGTTGCAATTCGACTTGTAGCATGTCGTTAGTAGTAGGCATATCAGCGTTTATAGTTTACAAAATGCGATTACCCTCGTCACTGTGGCTCTATAAAATTTGACTGCATCTTGCGAAAATACAGGCGCTTTAGAAAGCATGCAGGCAAAGCAATTGCTCCAGTGCATTATACTAGTCGAAAAATCAAGATTTTGTTGAGCCACAGCACAAAGGGTAATTGCGTTTTCAAAATTCTAAAAACTGATATGGCTATGGCTAGTGATCAGCTACAAATTTCTCAATTGCAACTAGATGCCTAACTTTAATAGATCAAAAGTTTGTTATTAGGTGAATCCACGAGAGATCGAACTGCCTAAATATTTATTATTTTTAATTTTCTTGACTATTTTATATATTTTGCACACATTGCTCAGTAGTCCAACAGTGAGTTTAGTTTTTTATAAATGATAATATTTGAGGGGAAAAGGTATAAAATAAAATAAACGACGTCGTGGCATAGGCAGCGTTTTCAATAACAGCTCATTTACGCAAGGTTGCAGTCACGTAAGCATCTAGATGAGAAAGCCGTCATGTATTTTTCGTGCTAAATGTAGAGGTAAGAAGGAATATGTTGGCTTACTTCAGTCATTTTGAGGAAGTTGTCGCTTACTGGAAGAAAAGTTTAAAAACTACAAGTCTCAAGCGAGGCTATTTTCAAGAATTTTTTTCTCTTTAAATATAAAACACAATTTCAAATTTGCAGATTGGATAAGCATCGAGGTGCTAAAGTAGTGTACCAGCTTGCTTTTTATATATAACAGAGAAGTGAAGGAAGTATTGCCCTAATTCTGACATTTTTTACTTCAATCAAAATTGCCGTTTGGGCGAGTTGGTGTCACATGATTCGAAAAGACCAGCGCGGAAACAGACAGGGACACGAGAAGAAAAAACACTGACGACAGGACGAGCGCTGACTAACAACTCTTTATTGTCGAGGAACACCCAGCACAATATATGGCAAAACACCACGTGACAGTCGGGGGGCCAAAGATTACAACCTAATCCACAGTCATCGAGGGGCGGCCAACACATGCTTGAACCAGAAGGAAAAACCTCAAAAAGTGAAAAAGGGGTAAAACTTTATGAAGTGAGCATATCAAAAGGACTTTAACCAGCAAAAAACCAAGGAAAAAAACAAGGAAGAAAACACAACTGCCAAAAAACATCGTGGCCAAAGGGCGGTGTCAAGAACACTAACAGCAACCAAGAGCGAGCCTAAAAGGGCCCAAGCAAGCGAAGCAAAAGCAGATTCAGAAATCTAAAAACAGATAATACGTCATGCAACCCTACAGATGCCACAATCAACTAAAACTAGATGAAAACAACCTAGAAAGCAAAAACTTGTCAACGCCAATAAGATAAGTAAAAAGCAGTCCGCATGTAAAAACACAATTTGGACAATTACCACTTATGAGCCGCACCAAAAAACCTGAGGAGAAGAATGCGCACGACGAATGTCAACAGAAATTGAAATTATAAAGAACAGGATTTAGTTTACGACATTTTGGTAGAAGCAGCCGTGCTCAACTCTTCTGGAGCATTTGAAACAAAAGCTGTGTGCTTCGAATGCTGTAACAACCCTGGAAAAGGCTGGTCCTCCAGTCGAGATTTTATGGAATAAATCCTGTTATAAGTTTCTTGTATACGAGGTTTTTCAGGGAAGACTAAGTAATTCTAAATAGTTTTCTTGAGGAAAAAAGATGGCTTTTTCAACACACTATTACCAGTGTTGGCAGGAACAAGAAAACCGGTGAATCGTCTTGAGTAGTAAGCTAATTAACTAATATTCAATAGAGTGATTCCATGAGAGATTGAAGTGACAAAATATTTGAATTTTTTTAAATATTCTTCATTAGTTATGCAATGTGCACACATTATTTAGAGACCAAGAGTGAATTTAGTTTAATCAAAAATGAAAATATTTCAGGAGAACAAACTGTAAATTACGTCATGGCAGAGGCAGCGTTCTGACATAGAGTTCAATTTCGCGAATTTGCATGACGTAGGAATCAAAAATATGAAAGCCATGATGGATATATTCTGCACGCTAAAAGTTCAGGTAAGGAAGAGTATGTCAGGCTTATTTCCGCCATTGTGAACAAGTCGCTTACTAGAAAAAATTTTGAAAAGACAAGTCTCAAATGAGGCAAATAAAAGCTTTCTTTTCACTGCAAATACAAAGCAGATCTCCTTCATATTTAGACAATGGACAAGCATCAGGTGCTAGAAAAGTGTACTGACTTTCATTTTCATATAATAGAGAGGTGCATGAAGTGTTGCCCTAAGTCTGGCGCTTTAAATAAAATAGAGCGTTCAAAAACATCTCCAATTTGTCTTATAACTGCTGAAACCAGTCTCTCGAAGGAGGCGAACAAGAATACGAAAGAACATGTTGCATTATTTTGTTTATAAAATGACATCCAAGCTAAAACTAGTAGCTTTTTAAGCATCGGCACGAGAGCCTAACTTTAGGTTGTTACCCGCGCTCAGCGATAGCCGTGCTTTATTTCTGCTTACATCACTGATTGGTGTTTGTCCAAAATAAGTAATAGGTATGCTCTCTCTTGAAGGAAAATGTTTCAGTATTGGGACTTGGGGGAAAATTTACAGCAGCGGAGGGCGTGTTTGCTACTTCTGCGCCCTTAATTGGGCACTCCTGCAGGTGCTCAACAAGCTACAAGTTTGCGCTTGGATATCATTGTTAGAAACAGAATAATGCAATACGTTTTTTCGTATTTTTCACCCCTTTTAAAAGACTTGTTTAAGGAGTTTTCAAAAAATTTGAAGATGGGTTTTTCGTTTGCTTTGTAAAAACACTACATAAGTCAAAATTCGAAAAGACCAGCGCGGAAACAGACAGGGACCCGAGAAGAGAAAACACGGACGACAGGAAGAGCGCTGAATAACAACTCTTTATTGTCGAGGAACACCCAGCACAATATGTGCCAAAACACCACGTGACAGTCAGGGGCCAAAGATTACAACCTAATCCACAGTCATCGAGGGGCGGCCAAGACATGCTTGAACCAGAAGGAAAAACCACAAAAAGTGAAAAAAGGGGTGAAACTTTATGAAGTGAGCATATCAAAAGTACTTTAACCAGCAAAAAAACAAGGAAAAAAACAAGAAAAAAACACAAGTGCAAAACAACATCGTGGCCAACGGGCGGTGTCAAGAACACTTTAACAACAACCAAGAGCGAGCCTGTAAGGGCCCAAGCAAGCGAAGCAAAAGCAGAGTCAGAAATCTAAAAACAGATAAAACGTCATGCAACCCTACAGATGCCACAAACAACTAAAACCAAATGAAAACAACCTAAAAAGCAAAAATTTGTCAACGCCAATAAGTTAAGAGGTAAAAAACAGTCCGCATGCAAAAACACTATTTGGACAATTACCACTTATGAGCCGCACCAAAAAACCTGAGGAGAAGAATGCGCACAGGCTAGCATAGGAAAATTTATCAGCAAACGGGAAGTGGCAGGCGAACACGTAAAATCTGTAATCTTTAGGCATGGTCAAGGAAGCACATTTCTTTCTCGTGCAGCGAAATTGAGGGCGTGCTTACGCAACTGTCCCCTGCCTTAGCAATAAAGTTGGCCTCAATGACTTTCCTTTCTGTTTTGTTTTTTGATGTTGCTTAGAACCTTGTGTTCTCTAATATAGGTTTACAGTTGTGGCGAGGCTGGTTGCAGTGGTCTGCTAGATTACTTCCAGACCCTCTATCTACGTTGAGGAAATGCTCCCTGGCCCTGACATTGAAGCATCTTCCCGTCTGGCCTATGTACACTAAAACCGCACGTTAGGGGTATCTGATAGACAACCCCTGTCCGGAAGTGTGTGTACCGTTGCCCGTGTCTCGTAGTGCAGGTCGCCTGTCTTGCCTTGTTGTTCAAAACACATATCCTCGATAGCTTGCACGGTGCGGAAAAAACGACCTGGACGTTATACCGTCCTGCTACCTTTCTCACGTTGTGGGACATCTTGTGAAGGTACGGTATGACTGCAACGCGTTTCTTCTCTCGCTCCTTCCCAACCTACCTCCCCTCCTTTAACTTTTTGACCATCGCCTCACATATATTAGTAACTAAAGAAGGCGTGTACCCGGCAGAGTAGAGGCGCTGTACCTGGTTGTCAAAGCTTGATTTTGCCATATGCACACAACTCTTGGCTAACGCCGCCTGAAGTGCGTTTGTTACTATCATTCTTTTTATTAACTTTGAGTGCGCGCTGTCAAATGGTAGCAAACTCTTTCTAGACCTCACGTTGTAATACCAAAAAACATGGTCGTCCTTAAAAAGAAGCAACACGTCTAAAAACTGGATGCTGTTATCCACAGGCAACTCAATGGTGAAATTCAGACCACCAAAAAAAGCCTTTGAACAGTTCGGAGATACTACTAGCGGCCTCCGGCAAGTGGTCAATGGTAGCTGTGTCCATGACTACAAGGTAGACATCCACATACCTGTAAACTTTCACAACATGTTTATCCTTCAGTTTATTATGAATGTTTCTATTCATTGCAGCCAGATAAACATCGCACAATACCGGGGCAACTGACGAGCCAATAGAAATCCCGGATTTCTGGGTCAAAAATCTACCACTGAAAGAAACGACAGTGGACGAGAGGTAAAAGCTCAGGAGCTTTATAAAATTGTCCACGCCTGTGCCGGCTGTATTCTGAAGCACCACGACTCCAGTGTCGTCTATCCTCCGGCGAACTGCGTTGTAGAGACCATCATGCGGAACAGAGTAAAACAAGTCCTCAACGTCTAGCGAGAAGGCAGTCACCGCTCCCATTATGCCGGCTCTCAGATCATTCACAAGTTCCAATGAGCTGCGAATATGGAACGGGTCTTCTCCCAACAAGCTCTTCAAATTGTCCGTTAATAATGTCCCACATGCTCCTGCCACGCACCTTTTTCTGAGACAATTGATCTAAGCGGGCATTCCGGTTTGTGCGTCTTTCCTATGAAAAATATTTTCAGGCAGCCGGTTTTTGAGCCGTCCACTTTCTTTGCCAAACCACCTAGCTGGCACTGCTTCAAAAGCGCGAGTGCAGCCGATTTCTTTCCAGAAACACGAAACTGTACAGGCTTAAAATTCTTGTCGATGGCAGCCATTGCCTTGGCATTGGCATTTATTGTGCTGGGTGTTCCTCGACAATAAAGAGCTGATAGTCAGCCCTCGTCCTGTCGTCAGTGTTTTTACTTCTCGTGTCCCTGTCTGTTTCCGCGCTGGTCTTTTCGAATCATATCACACCAACTCGCTCAAACGGCAATTTTGATTGAACGTATTTCTTCTACATTGGGCTCTTTTCTATGTCGTACACCCAAGCACAATTCTGCCATCACGGTGGTCAACCTTGTGGCCGCGACCACCTGTCAGTCGAGGGTGGTGTCCTTCTGTTTGAAGAAGAGGATAGTTCCGCTCGAGGTTCAGGCACTCTTCGGCACCCTGTAGCCGTCCTGGGGCCACGCCCGTCGTGTGGGAAAGATTTTGAAGTCCGAATACTGGCGACAAGTGAGACTTTATCACGACTGTCTCAGATGCGTCATCCATCAAGAAGCACCTGAGTGCATGGAGCACTAACGATTCCAGGAATTCATGAAGTTGGCTGCCCAAGCCAACGAGTTTTTGGGGAAACGCGCCCGCCTGTGCATCCAGGAAAGAACTACAGTGAAGAAGGCCTTGCAAAACCCTGTCACGATGCTCGAAGGTGCTTCTGTGCCAAGTGACGTCCAGGCCATCCTAAAAAAGGACCGAAGTTTGCTTACGAACCTTCCACCAGCCGACCTCAGATGCTGGCAATGGTTAGAGACGTTGCTGATCGTTCCCGTGACAGAGACAAGGAACGGCTCATCGGGGATGGTGAGGATTGCGTCATGTGCAATGTGAGTCGAGAGCAGAAGGCAGCCCCTCCGTTCGATATAGTATTGAGCTGCCTAGAACGCAACAATTTGACCGTTTTGCAGTCGTAAAGGGAAGGGGGCTTTGTTGTAATGCTGCGAGATACTTTCAATGAAAAGGCAATGGCTGCCATCGACAAGAATATTAAGCCTGTACAGTTTCGTGCTTCTAGGAAGAAATCGGCTGCACTCGCGCTTTTGAAGCAGTGCCAGCTAGGTGGTTTGGCAAAAAAAGTGGACGGTGCAAAAACCGGCTGCCTGGAAATATTTTTCACAGGAAAGACGCACAAACCGGAATGCCCGCTTAGATCAATTGTCTCAGAAAAAGGTGCGTGGCAGGAGCATGTGGGACATTACCTAAGGGACAATTTGAAGAGCTTGTTGGGAGAAGACCCGTTCCAGATTCGCAGCTCATTGGAACTTTTGAATGATCTGAGAGCCGGCATAATGGGAGCGGCGACTGCCTTCTCGCTAGACGTTGAGGACTTGTTTTACTCTGTTCTGCATAATGGTCTCTACAACGCAGTTCGCCAGAGGATAGACGACACTGGAGTCGTGGTGTTTTAGAATACAGCCGGAATAGGCGTGGACAAATTTATGGAGCTCCTGAGCTTTTACCTCTCGTCCACTGTCGTTCCTTTCAGTGCTAGATTTTTGACCCAGAAATCCGGGATTTGTATTGGCTCGTCAGTTGCCCCGGTTCTGTGCGATGATTATCTCGCTGCAATGGATAGAAACATTCATCAGAAACTGAAGGATAAACATGTTGTGAAAGTTTACAGGTATGTGGATGACTACCTTGTAGTCATGGACACAGCTACCATTGACCATTAGCCGGAGGCCGCTAGTAGTATCTCCGAACTGTTAAAAGCCTTTTCTGGAGGTCTGAATTTCACCATTGAGTTGCCTGTGAATAACAGCATCCAGTTTTTAGACGTGTTTCTTCTTTTTAAGGACGACCATGTTTGCTGGTATTACAACGTGAGGTCTAGAAAGAGTTTGCTACCATTTGACAGCGCGCACTCAAAGAAAAGAATGATAGTAACAAACGGACTTCAGGCGGCGTTAGCCAAGAGTTGTGTGCATATGGCAAAATCAAGCTTTGACAACCAGGTAGAGCGCCTCTACTCTGCCGGGTACACGCCTTCTTTAGTTACTAATATATGTGAGGCGATGGTCAAAAAGTTAAAGGAGGGGAGGCAGGTTGGGAAGGAGCGAGAGAAGAAACGCGTTGCAGTCATACCGTACCTTCACAAGATGTCCCACAACGTGAGAAAGGTAGCAGGACGGTATAACGTCCAGGTCGTTTTTTCCGCACCGTGCAAGCTATCGAGGATATGTGTTTTGAACAACAAGGCAAGACAGGCGACCTGCACTACGAGACACGGGCAACGGTACACACACTTCCGGACAGGGGTTGTCTATCAGATACCCCTAACGTGCGGTTTTAGTGTACATAGGCCAGACGGGAAGATGCTTCAATGTCAGGGCCAGGGAGCACTTCCTCAACGTAGATAGAGGGTCTGGAAGTAATCTAGCAGACCACTGCAACCAGCCTCGCCACAACTGTAAACCTATATTAGAGAACACAAGGTTCTAAGCAACATCAAAAAACAAAACAGAAAGGGAAGTCATTGAGGCCAACTTTATTGCTAAGGCAGGGACAGTTGCGTAAGCACGCCCTCAATTTCACTGCACGAGAAAGAAATGTGCTTCCTTGATCATGCCTAAAGATTACAGATTTTACGTGTTCGCCTGCCACTTCCCGTTTGCTGATAAATTTTCCTATGCTAGCCTGTGCGCATTCTTCTCCTGAGGTTTTTTGGTGCGGCTCATAAGTGGTAATTGTCCAAATAGTGTTTTTGCATGCGGGCTGTTTTTTACCTCTTAACTTATTGGCGTTGAGAAATTTTTGCTTTTTAGGTTGTTTTCATTTGGTTTTAGTTGTTTGTGGCATCTGTAGGGTTGCATGACGTTTTATCTGTTTTTAGATTTCTGACTCTGCTTTTGCTTCGCTTGCTTGGGCCCTTACAGGCTCGCTCTTGGTTGTTGTTAAAGTGTTCTTGACACCGCCCTTTGGCCACGATGTTGTTTTGCACTTGTGTTTTTTCCTTGGTTTTTTGCTGGTTAAAGTACTTTTGATATGCTCACTTCATAAAGTTTCACCCCTTTTTTCACTTTTTGTGGTTTTTCCTTCTGGTTCAAGCATGTCTTGGCCGCCCCTCGATGACTGTGGATTAGGTTGTAATCTTTGGCCCCTGACTGTCACGTGGTGTTTTGGCACATATTGTGCTGGGTGTTCCTCGACAATAAAGAGTTGTTATTCAGCGCTCTTCCTGTCGTCAGTGTTTTCTCTTCTCGGGTCCCTGTCTGTTTCCGCGCTGGTCTTTTCGAATTTTGACTTATGTAGTGTTTTTACAAAGCAAACGAAAACCTATCTTCAAATTTTTTGAAAACTCCTTAAACAAGTCTTTTAAAATGGGTGAAAAATACGAAAAAACGTATTGCATTATTCTGTTTCTAACAATGATATCCAAGCGCAAACTTGTAGCTTGTTGAGCACCCGCAGGAGTGCCCAATTAAGGGCGCAGAAGTAGCAAACACGCCCTCCGCTGCTGTAAATTTTCCCCCGAGTCCCAATACTGAAACATTTTCCTTCAAGAGAGAGCATACCTATTACTTATTTTGGACAAACACCAATCAGTGATGTAAGCAGAAATAAAGCACGGCTATCGCTGAGCGCGGGTAACAACCTAAAGTTAGGCTCTCGTGCCGATGCTTAAAAAGCTACTAGTTTTAGCTTGGATGTCATTTTATAAACAAAATAATGCAACATGTTCTTTCGTATTCTTGTTCGCCTCCTTCGAGAGACTGGTTTCAGCAGTTATAAGACAAATTGGAGATGTTTTTGAACGCTCTATTTTATTTAAAGCGCCAGACTTAGGGCAACACTTCATGCACCTCTCTATTATATGAAAATGAAAGTCAGTACACTTTTCTAGCACCTGATGCTTATCCATTGTCTAAATATGAAGGAGATCTGCTTTGTATTTGCAGTGAAAAGAAAGCTTTTAATTTGCCTCATTTGAGACTTGTCTTTTCAAAATTTTTTCTAGTAAGCGACTTGTTCACAATGGCGGAAATAAGCCTGACATACTCTTCCTTACCTGCACTTTTAGCGCGCAGAATATATCCATCATGGCTTTCATATTTTTGATTCCTACGTCATGCAAATTCGCGAAATTGAACTCTATGTCAGAACGCTGCCTCTGCCATGACGTAATTTACCGTTTGTTCTCCTGAAATATTTTCATTTTTGATTAAACTAAATTCACTCTTGGTCTCTAAATAATGTGTGAACATTGCATAACTAATGAAGAATATTTAAAAAAATTCAAATATTTTGTCACTTCAATCTCTCATGGAATCACTCTATTGAATATTCGTTAATTAGCTTAGTACTCAAGACGATTCACCGGTTTTCTTGTTCCTGCCAACACTGGTAATAGTGTGTTGAAAAAGCCATCTTTTTTCCTCAAGAAAACTTTTTAGAATTACTTAGTCTTCCCTGAAAAACCTCGTATACAAGAAACGTATAACAGGATTTAATCCATAAAATCTCGACTGGAGGACCAGCCTTTTCCAGGGGTGTTACAGCATTCGAAGCACACAGCTTTTGTTTCAAATGCTCCAGAAGACTTGAGCACGGCTGCTTCTACCAAAATGTCGTAAACTAAATCCTGTTATTTATAATTTCAATTTCTGTTGACATTCGTCGTGCGCATTCTTCTCCTCAGGTTTTTTGGTGCGGCTCATAAGTGGTAATTGTCCAAATTGTGTTTTTACATGCGGACTGCTTTTTACTTATCTTATTGGCGTTGACAAGTTTTTGCTTTCTAGGTTGTTTTCATCTAGTTTTAGTTGATTGTGGCATCTGTAGGGTTGCATGACGTATTATCTGTTTTTAGATTTCTGAATCTGCTTTTGCTTCGCTTGCTTGGGCCCTTTTAGGCTCGCTCTTGGTTGCTGTTAGTGTTCTTGACACCGCCCTTTGGCCACGATGTTGTTTGGCAGTTGTGTTTTTTTCCTTGTTTTTTTCCTTGGTTTTTTGCTGGTTAAAGTCCTTTTGATATGCTCACTTCATAAAGTTTTACCCCTTTTTCACTTTTTGTGGTTCTTCCTTCTGGTTCAAGCATGTGTTGGCCGCCCCTCGATGACTGTGGATTAGGTTGTAATCTTTGGCCCCCCGACTGTCACGTGGTGTTTTCCCATATATTGTGCTGGGTGTTCCTCGACAATAAAGAGTTGTTAGTCAGCGCTCGTTCTGTCGTCAGTGTTTTTTCTTCTCGTGTCCCTGTCTGTTTCCGCGCTGGTCTTTTCAAATCATGTCACACCAACTCGCCCAAACGGCAATTTTGATTGAAGTAAAAAATGTCAGAATTAGGGCAATACTTCCTTCACTTCTCTGTTATATATAAAAAGAAAGCTGGTACACTACTTTAGCACCTCGATGCTTATCCAATCTGCAAAATTGAAATTGTGTTTTATATTTAAAGAGAAAAAAATTCTTGAAAATAGCCTCGCTTGAGACTTGTAGTTTTTAAACTTTTCTTCCAATAAGCGACAACTTCCTCAAAATGACTGAAGTAAGCCAACATATTCCTTCTTACCTCTACATTTAGCACGAAAAATACATGACGGCTTTCTCATCTAGATGCTTACGTGACTGCAACCTTGCGTAAATGAGCTGTTCTTGAAAACGCTGCCTATGCCACGACGTCGTTTATTTTATTTTATACCTTTTCCCCTCAAATATTATCATTTTTAAAAACTAAACTCACTGTTGGACTACTGAGCAATGTGTGCAAAATATATAAAATAGTCAAGACAATTAAAAATAATAAATATTTAGGCAGTTCGATCTCTCGTGGAATCACCGAATAACAAACTTTTGATCTATTAAAGTTAGGCATCTAGTTGCAATTGAGAAATTTGTAGCTGATCACTAGCCATAGCCATATCAGTTTTTAGAATTTTGAAAACGCAATTACCCTTTGTGCTGTGGCTCAACAAAATCTTGATTTTTCGACTAGTATAATGCACTGGAGCAATTGCTTTGCCTGCATGCTTTCTAAAGCGCCTGTATTTTCGCAAGATGCAGTCAAATTTTAGAGAGCCACAGTGACGAGGGTAATCGCATTTTGTAAACTATAAACGCTGATATGCCTACGACTAACGACATGCTACAAGTCAAATTGCAACCATTTGCTTACCTATGATAGTAAAAAGTTTGTTATCAGAAATTAGTTAAACAGCTTACTGAACACAATTCACTGGCTTTCCGATGTCCGCCACACTGGTAAAACTATGCTGCAAAATTAACATCTTAGATCCAAAAAGCAACTTTTTCAACATTACTTCTTTCTCTCTGAAACACCTGGAGTATATACTATATACTCCTCCCTTTCCTGTACAATCGGAAGTGAAATAATTTTTTCTGTAACATGAAGGTTCCATGAGCCACATAACAAACCTTTGGAAGAAACTCTGTGCATGCACACACATACACACACTTTGAAGCACTGTTGCTGAAGCAGTAAGAATTCAAAGTGGTTCCCTCTTAGCTTCCTGACAAGCCAGTCAATCCAGAACAGTAGAGGCAGCCAAAAATCGTGTCAAAATGAAAGATGTGAAGCACTCTGTTGCAAGCTTGAAGTGCAGCAACTTGGAACTGGAGACATGTGATTTGCTCCATGTAACTAGATGTGGATTTTTACATTTGACAAGCATCAAATGAAGCTACATGCTTTTATCAACACTTACAGCACTACAATATGCACATTTAGACTCAATATTTCTCAATATTTCTCAATATTTCTCAATATTTCTCAATATTTCTCAATAGACTCAATATTTAGGATGTGATTGTTTACCTCTATAAATAGCTAAAAAATCTCTCCCAGTGAAACAGCACTTACACTGTTTTAAGACTGACATTCAAGGTGGCAAACACTAGCGAATAAAAGCCGTGTTAAATATGTGCGAAAAGTCCACAGCGATGTAGATATCAAGCATTGAGGTAATTTTAATAAGCATATATCAACACAAGAACGCTGAGTGACCTGGTTGGTTCGCTATTTGGTGCGCCATCCTGTTACTTGTCCGCAATATCAGCCAGCGCCCTTGTCGTCAATTGTCTGCATTATTAGCAGGAAGAGGTAGCATTATAGCCATGGGATGTGTGCATCGACAGCACCAATATGTAGCTTTCTCCATGGCGGAATGCAGAGGCAAGAAAACTCCGCAAGAGACCGATTCGAGGAATATAGTTATAGCGAATTCTTTCGAAATCAAACCATGGAGAGGCAACAATCAGCTAAATGTGCACTAAAACGCAGAACTCAGAGCGGGTTTGATAATGTTGCTGAGCAATAAGCACTAATACGCAGCACTTAGAGCTTGTTTGATAAGGTTCCTGAGCAACAGCACAAGCAGCATGCACAACAATATAAATAAATGCAATGCTTCCTTGAACGAGCAAAAGTCTTAACATGCGGTTGCGCTCAATTCTGCCTTCACATTTGAAGACTGATATACACAGCAACTGACATTAACAATTTATGCATAGTTGGACTACTACAAAGAGATATTTACTCATTCCAGTCTTTTGAAAATATCTTGCACGCCACCAAAAGTGAAAATTATTTCGTGTTTCTTGACTAGTCTATACTAAGCTTCAGGCAGCTTTTGCTCTCAAAAGAGGTAGCTCAAACACACTGCAATATAAATTGCGGACGTTTGTTTCTCTTAGAGCAGCAAGGAGAAAGTAACTCTACTTTACTTGCTGTTCAGTTTAGATAATGTGTCAGCATTTGGAGCTTGGCAGGGAGGGGGGGGGGGGTAAAATGTATGAACAAATAGTACACTCTCAGAGGAACCAGCTTCCTGAAATAGTACGTTTGCTGTATAGTCGCGAGTTTTGCTGACAGAGTACGCAGGTGAGCAAGGTTGTCGGGGTGCCAGAGTGGCCTTTTCTAAAGCAAATAAATCAAAACTTTAAGGCCTACACTGTGTCAGATGCAATGTTTCTAAGTAAAGCCACACAGACGTACGAGAAAGAAAATCATCAGCAACGTGCCCCTAAAGGCGTAGCTGGGCTAACAGTTCTTTACTTGTCCCGCAGGACATCACTCCAGTGATGAGGCATGCTCATATCAGTATAAGTTATTACAAGGGTAAGAAGTAAACAAATATATGTGTTCCAAAGAACATAAAAATGAGTACCCAGGTTGTTTTTAGGCAATTACATGCCAATAATTGCAGCAATAAATGCCTCGTGAAAGGGAATTCAATAATTTGCACAGCTTATTGCGAAAATTGAAGGCACTGGAGGTGGGCAAAGTCAGATGCGTCGGTTCAAGTAAACCAATGGGTCTGGTTAAGGTCATGGCAATAATTGTTGACGTAAGATTAGATAGTGCAATGCAGCCAGTAATTCAGTGTCGGTATGAATTAAAAACAAAAATGAATAAATTGTGAAGAAGATGATGACTCAGACAAAGCAGATGACTCGTGAAAACGAAGATGGCCCGGCGCGTTAGCCGTATTGTTATCACCACGTGTGTCTGCGCCCGACATGGTTGCCCTCAGATTGTTCTCGCCGCTGCTCTCTCCTCCCAGCTCTTTTAAATAAACCCCCACCTTACATTTGGTGGAGGTGCTGGGTACAGCCCTGCAAATTGCGCAACCGTACTCTCTCGCCACCTGCGATGCCTCACGACGTTCAACATCAAGCCGTGCAAGTGGGCCCAGCTGTTACCTGCGCCGGCTCCCTTCGCCAACGGGACCCGGTCATTTTCAGTGGGACCGATGAGCAGGATGTCGAAGATTGGCTCACGTCTTACGAGAGGGTGAGCCTTTTTAGAACAAATGGGATGATACCACCAAACTAAATAACGCAATTGTTTATCTCACCGGCGTGGCTAACCTGTGGTATCGGAACCACGAGGTGGACATCCGCACCTGGTCTGCTTTCAAGACAACCTTCTCCGAGGTGTTTGGTCGTCCTGCTGTTCGGAAACTGCGCGCCGAACAACGCTTGAGTTAACGGTCTCAGCAGGTCGGCGAAACCTTTACCCTTTACATAGAAGACGTCATTTACCTATGCAAGCGTGTCAGCCTCAATATGTCAGAAGCTGACAAGATTAAACACATTTTGAAGGGTGTTGACGACGACGCCTTTCAGATGCTGGTAGCGCGCGACTTGCGCACCGTTGCTGAAGTCGTCACCCTCTGCCAAAAGCTTCGAGGAGCTGCGGAAGCAGAGGCTCCTGACTCGACAGCACCCTCGACAGGTTGAGTCGCTTGCTGGACTGACACCAGCACCTGACACCTCATCGCTGCTGCAACAAATCGGACTTTCTTCGGGAAGAAGTGGCGCGTCAGCTTTCTCTTCTGCCAAACCCTATAGGGCAAGCTCCAGATTTGGCTCCGGCCCTTCGACACGCCATCCAAGAGCAGGTTGCCGAGGCTCTTCCACCCGTCCATCCGCCACCACCTGTCGCCGCTCCACTGACATATGCCGACGTTGTCGCCCAGACGCCGCCCCCTATGGCCGCTCCGCTGACATACGCGGACGTCGTCGCCAGGCCTCGACCGCCTACCTATGCATTGCCTCCAACACCTGCGCGAGCGGTGGTTCCTTCTCTTCGGCCGGCTCCTCGAGTCAGCAATCCCTGGCGCACCATCGACAACCGGCATATCTGCTACAATTGCGGCTTGCCTGGTCATGTGGCCCGGCTTTGCCGCCGCCGTCTCCCAGTCTACGCGCCACCTCCTCCAGCTCCCGCGTACTGGCCTTTCACGAGTCATCTGCTTTCTCTGGGTCATCATCTTCTTCACAGTCTTCTTCACATCTTCTTCACAATCATCTTCTTCACAATAGATGATGCTCTGGACTGTTTGCAAGGGGCGGAGCTCTTTTCCTCCTTCGATTTACATTCTGGGTACTAGCAGGTCCCCATGGAAGCGGCCGATGATCCCAAAACTGCTTTTTTGACCCCCGACGGATTGTATGAATTTACTGTGATGCCATTCGGCCCTTGTAATGCCCCTGCAACCTTCGAACGGAAGATGGACACCATTTTTCGTAGACTCAAGTGGAAAATGTGTCTATGCTACCTCGACGACAATGTCGTCTTTTCCCCCAACTTTGAAACCCATCTATCCCACATGAAGCACGTTTCGAGCTGCCTCTATGAGGCTGGCCTGCAGCTCAACTTGAAGAAAGGCCGTTTTGCTGCGCGTCAGCTGACAATTTTAGGACACGTTGTCTCTAAGCAAGGCGTTCTTCCCGCTCCATTTATACTTCGCGCTGTTGCAGGCTTTCCCAAACCCACTTCCATCAAAGACTTGCGCAGCTTCTTAAGTCTGTGCTCTTACTTTCGGAGGTTTATTCGCAACTTTGCTTCGATTGCTGTCCTTTAACACAACTGTCCGGTAGTTCCGACTTATCGATGTGGTCTCTGGCGTGCGACGACTCGTATAACCCCTTGCGCCGCCTCCTAACAGCGCCGCCCATACTGCGCCATTTCGACTCGACCGCTCCTACCTAGGTCCACACGGACGCCAGTGGTGTCGGCCTCGGCGCCGTACTCGCCCAGCGCATCTGTGGTTTTGATGAATACGTCGTTGCCTACGCAAGCCGCACACTTACGAAGGCTGAAACTAATTACTCCGTCAGTGAAAAAGAGTGTTTGGCCATCGTATGGGCCCTTGCCAAATTCCGCCCGTACCTTTATAGCCGCTTGTTTGACGTTGTGACGGACCATCATGAGCTTTGTTGGCTTTCTTCCTTGAAAGACCCATCCGGCCGCCCTGCCAGATGGGCTATTCGTCTGCAAGGATATGACATCCGCGTGGTCTATCGTTCCGGCCGCAAGCATCAAGACGCTGATGCCCTGTCCCGCTGCCCACTTTGAGCCAGATCGCCAGCCTTTCCACCTCTGACGTCTCCCCGTCGGCCATTCACATCAGCAACATGCCCTCAGCGCAACGTACTGACCCCTGGATCGCTTCTCTTCTCGAATTTCTCTCCAACCCCATGGCTGCTTCTCCATTCCGTGCTCTCCGCCGCCATGCTTCCCACTTCGTGATTCGCGATAACCTCCTCTATCGCCAGAACTACAGCACCGACGGCCGCAAGTGGTTACTCGTTATTCCTCGCCACCTGCGCACGAACATATGCGCCTATTTTCACGCTGACCCACAATCCGGTCACGCGGGAGTTTTGAAGACATACACCCGCATCCGGCTGCGCTATTACTGGCGCGGCATGTACACCTTCTTACTTAAATACTCACGCGCCTGTGTCGCGTGCCAACGTCGTAAGCCATCTTCTCGTCGTTTTGGTGGAGAGTTGCAGCCACTCCCTTGCCCACCACGCCCTTGCGACCGTATCGGCATTGATTTCTACGGCCCGCTTCCGTACACTGCGGCCGGCAACTGTTGGGCTATCGTTGCGGTTGATCATCTGACGAGATATGCCGAAACCGCCGCCCTTCAGTCTGCGACAACGACAGACGATGCCTCCTTCCTTTTGCAACGTTTCGTCCTTCGTCACGGTGCACCTCGTGAACTGCTTAGCGACCGCGGACGCGCCTTTTTGTCCGGTATCGTTCCCGCCCTGCTCCGCCAGTGCAACATAGTCCATCGTACCACCTCCGCCTATCATTGGCAGACTAAAGGCCTCACCGAGCGATTTAACTGCACCTTCGGGGACATGCTCTCTATGTATGTCGCATCCAATCACTCGAATTGGGATCTCATCCTTCCTTATGTGACTTTCGCCTACAACACCGCCCCGCAGTTCCCTACTGGCTTCTCTCCTTTCTTTCTTCTTTACGGCCGTCATCCATCTGCTACAATAGACACCATTCTGCCTTATCAACCTGACGCCTTCGAATATACCCCTGTTTCCGAAGCCGCGCAACACGCGGAAGATTGTCGCCAAATCGCCCGGTCACTCACAACTGACGCCCAGTACTACATAAATTCCGCCACGACAACGCTCACACCACATCGCACTTCCCTCCTGGTGCGCTTGTGTTGCTCTGGATACCATCAAGTACTCCTGAACTCTCCTTGAAATTTCTCGCAAAGTATCATGGCCCCTACCGTGTCCTGGAGCGCGCATCTCAAGTTAATTGCGTCGTCGAACCCCTCACGCCATCTCCCGATTTCCGCCGCCGCGGCCGCGAGAGAGTTCACATCCAGCGTATCAAGCCTTACTAAAACCCCTCCACATTGTAGTCGCCCTAAGTCGCCAGGATGGCTCTTCTTCGCCGCGGGGATGATTGTGGAGAAGACGATGACCTAGACAAAGCGGATGACTCGTGAAAACGAAGAAGATGGCCCTACGCGTCAGCCGTATTGCTATCGCCACGTGTGTCGGTGCCCAACCTGGTTGCCCTCGGATTGTTCTCGCCGCTGCTCCCTTCCTCCCAGCTCTTTTAAATAAACCCCCGCCTTACAAAATATTCAAAAGATTCCAAATGCATTTCAACTGCACAGTGCATTCGGCTTTGACAAAGGGAGTGTGAAACAACAAGATTCTCAGCAACACTCATGACATATAGAACAAATGCATTTCTTCTGTACAGCTTCAATATAAGCTTCAGAGGTTTTTATGAAATGGAAGGATAATTTCATATGGTACGAATTATTTATGCTAGCCACACCTGTGCTTATAAGGTACAGTGTTCCACTTGAACGCTAATATTCGATAATGTATTGGCCATTCTGCTATGTCTGTCATTTATCACAGCACTGGCACACTTCAATCTTGCCGTGCCTTGTAACAAATAGGTATTGGTGAAGTAAAGCTATGAAATTTAATTGCTGCTTTTCGACCACTGCAGATAGGTTATGAAGCACACATTTTTTTTTTATTTCATCTATAATGTGGTCAAGATTCTGACCAGAAGCATGAGCATAACAAATTTAAAAAAAGAATTACACGCTATAACACAATGCCCTTGGTTAGTGCGGTGCTCTTGACGCCCGCTATACCTTTTTCCTTTCCAGTTGGCGCTTTTTCAAAAAATAACACAAATGCAGGATATATATATATATATATATATATATATATATATATATATATATATATATATATATATATATATATATAAAAAGTTGAAAACGCTTCATTTAGCCATAGATTTATTTTGAGTCGACGTTTCGGACAGAGCCTGTCCTTTCTCGAGTCTTGAGAAAGGACAGGCTCTGTCCGAAACGTCGACTCAAAATAAATCTATGGCTAAATGAAGCGTTTTCAACTTTGAATTTTTGCCTCTAGCAACCAAATACGTTTATCTTATATATATATATATATATATATATATATATATATATATATATATCCTGGACCATAAGATTTTTGTCAGGCTACTAGTAAAGACCAGGAAAAAACAACCGCCTCTGATACCCTTACATACCTATTCTTTTACAGGTGACATGTTTGATATCCGGTGTCAATGGCTGATAGACTGCAGCAGCATGTCGATGATGCCATTAACCTCAGGTTGGGGTAGCGTTGGCTGAACGACAGATGAAAACAGGTGCAATAGCAGCGTGATAATACCGGTGTGCTTGCTGCACTGTCCTTCACTGCGGACGTATATAAAAAAGGCTGAATTAGATGCTTTCGTAAACATACAGAAGCAACATCGAATTACAGCCTTTAGCGGTTCAGTACAATGTATTCAGGAGTGCTGGCTAATGAGCAATTACCTTTGCATCCATTAGTTTGCATGAAAAAGGTTCACAAATTCACAAAGCAAGTCATAGTTTCCTTTGAGTTATGATTCGCGAATCACGTTATACTTTTATCGCTTCAGACTGAAAATGGGTGAATGACATTCAGCATATTGCACGTAAATCAAATAAAACTACAACAAACCTTCCAGTGTACCATTACCTCAGCTGCAGTGCAATATAATCTTTCGGCTGTATTAAAACCTGGTTTCGTTGACCAAATTTGTTAAGGAACGTATCAATTGATGCAACTTTGACGTAGAACGGGCAATGTTTCATATCGAGTAAACGCTTAGGCAGCAGAATCATATGACGCATGTCGCTACAAGCACTTTTCGTTATAATGGTGTACTTTTTACGTGCTGCTCCTGTTCAGTCCGAACAACACATAAAGCGGCACCTCATAGTTGTCGGCGTGCAACCAAATTCTATAACATACCTTTTTCGAAACCGCGTTGGTGCAAAGAGCGCAAGAGAGCAATCTAAAAGCCGCCTAGCTGGCACGCAAGCGCGTCAGAACACCTCCTCTCTGCAAACGATCCTGTCGTGCTCGCATTTTGCACCTCACCGCGAACAAGACGTAAAGAGCAAGCCTCAATGCATTCGCAGCCCTCATGCGTCCCCACGACCCAACGCAGAAGTAATTTTACAGTTCTGTACTTACATTCGTCAGCAATGGCGGTAAGCCGTTTCTTCTGTCGGGCGTCGGGCGCTGGGGGCTCAGGCGTAGTGTTGAATGCGGTACGTCAGAGCCGTTTTTGAGAACTCCATGCATGCGTGTAAGAACGTCTTGCGCCGCGCAGGGGCCATCTGTGAGCTTCCGAGTTCAGTCACATTACCACAACACTAACGAGGCCGCACATTCAACAAAAACAAGCTAAAGAAAGCCACTACAGCTACTACCGCCAGAACTCGACACAAAGACTGCGTTTCAGCGTACTAAAAGAGATAGTTTAGCACACGGCCGGTAGTAAGCATGGGGCGCTCAACCCCGCAACCGGCGAATGAAAGGGCGGTGCTAAAGTCGAGTAATGATAAACGCTTTAAAACAAAACTGGTAACGTTATATTTTCCGCATACTTGCTGCAATAAACGACAAGGTATTTTGGTTTAATTACGAAAGCAGTTGATCGATAGTGATTTTTGCAAACAAATATGACTACTCGCAATCAGCTGTTCCTGGCGGTACGGTGAACGAAAGCTTTGGAAAGCGGGGCGCGAGGTAGCTCCAGGCGACGGAGCTGGGCTCAAGCGGAGAGCCGCGGTCACTGAACGGCGGCACTATCTATCTGATTCTAAGGCTCTAGCTATTCCGCCGTAACTGCGTCGCAGAATCAGGAATGATGATGTTGGCCAGCTTCACTGGTTTCGGTTCTTGATTTTTGCATATTGTGTGGCTTGCTGTGCTCTGCACAGCTTGAAAATGAAAATTCGCTTTGAGGAAAGCAAACGGCGCAGTGGCAGTGTTACATATCCCGATGTTCACACAAACCGCGCCGTAAGGAAGGGAAAAAAGAGGGAGCCAAAAAAAGAAAGGAAGGAAGAAGTGTCGTAGCGGAGGGCCCGGAATAATTTCGACCATCTGGGGATATTTAATGGGCACTGCGATCGCACAGCACACGGGCGCATTTTGTGTTTCGCCTCCTTCGAAAGGCGACCGCCATGATCATGCCTCTTGCCATTTTGTGTACGTGAGTGTACCGTGAGAACGCAAGCCTCCGCGCGCCGCCGTAGAGCGACATGCGAAACTTCGTGCAAGCCCGCGCTGCCGCATAACCTGTTTTTTGCGCGTGTCCATCGCGCCATTGAGCACCTTGCACGCTCTTTGCTCGAGCGAGGCCCGCTGGCAGTTTCACTACCGTAGTATTTTATGCGGTACCTTGATTAAAATTTTGCCTCTGCCTTTCGTGGTCCTCGACTCTGCATCACGTCCGCCCCACAATATACAGTATTTCTCGCTATTCGAAGGATTGTAATCTTGAATGAAGGGAAATGAAGGCATTATTTTTGTAACACTGCTTACCACGTTAGAAGTGCGCGCAAACAAAACGCGTGCGCACACACACACACACACACACACACACACACACACACACACACACACACACACACACACACACACACACACACACACACACACACACACACACACACACACACACACACACACACACGCGCGCGCGCGCGCGCGCGCGCGCACGCACGCACGCACGCACGTACACACACGCGCACACGCACGCACACACACACACACACACAAAAAAAAGCTGTCATCAAGCATACAGGATAACAAGAAAAAATGTGAATAGAATAATTTCATGAATGAAACGCTGCATATTCTGCTATTCCCGTTGCTTCGCATCCTAGCCTTAAATCCCTTACGCGCGGGAGTTTGTGCTCGACCTTATCTAATTTCTCATAAACATGTTCTTTTTTTTCTTTCGTAACTGAGTTTTTTTCTGAACAATGTCAAGATATAGTTATTTTCCCCAGGGAGAGAAAAAAATGATTGCGCATAAATTTTTGTTCATAATTTAGAAACAATACGCCAGTGTAACGGTTTTTTTTAAGAATGTATTGGCTTCTTTCCTAAGCATTACAGAAACAATGCTTCCCGTTACGACTCATTCTATGGGAACTGGGGTTTTCCAGGGAAACATATTAATACGTTTAAAAATCTTCTCACCATTGTTATTTACAAGAGCCCACTGAAGAATTTTTTGATCGTCGTGATTTTTATTTCAGGTGATGTCTCATTTTCTAGGAGGAGGGATTGACATTTTATTGAAATAGCAAAACCGAGATTCTTGCAAATGAAGCCGCTATTCCAGGGCCCCACGGGTTCTAGCAGCTCGCTCGGCTTGGTCCAAGGTTTCTTGCTGGCTTCCCAGGTCCTGCCGGGCGAGTCGCGCCTCCCACGACCTTTCAAGTTCGTCGCTTGTGACGAGGGGTGACTTTCCCTCTACTGGATTTGTTCACGACGCCAAGTGATATGTTTGAGGGTTGGTGTGTCGCAGCATCAAGGACAGCAGTCATCGTATTGGGACGGGTGTATCTTGCAGAGTGTGTGTATGTTGGGATACGTGTTGGTTTGTAGGCGCCTCCAGTCTCTGGATTGCCAGCGTATGAGTTAAGCGCCCGGAACACCGGTCATGTTCGCTCCTACTGCCACTTCACTGCACGTGCCTGACTGAAATAAACATTCAAACGTCCACGCAGTCTGTCCTTTACTCGAACCTCCAGTTGCTCTTGCTCCCTTTGCGAATGCATAGTCGGCGGCAGCGCTTCTCACGAGTTCTATGTGATCGTGTGTTCATACGACCTGAGGTGTGTGCGCACGGCATCAAGCATAATTGGTAGTCGGGTGCTGCCAGCCCCCACCGCCTCAAGTTACGAGTCTCTCACCATCGCTGAATCTTGCATTCGGCTGTGCGCTGCCCGATAGCGTCTGCGCAGCTGACATTCGTAGTGGGAAGGCGCTACTTAACCAGGTGAAAGCCTACCAAGAATCTTGTGTGAAGCCTCGGAGTAACTCGGGTGTGCTCGATCAGGTTAGTTCGTAGGAGCGTCGAGCCAGGTATAGCCAATGGAAAGAGGACGTCGCGCCAGCTGCTGCCGAGCGAAGAGGGTGTGATAATGAAGAGCGATCGATAACCGCGTTTGTGTGTATATACATATGCCAGTGAGGAGAGGTGAATAATTAGCAGATGCTTTCACACGTCTACTTGGTTTAAACTTTGCAACTCAACATTTTTTTCTCGAGTTAATCTGATTCATTGCATTACGGGAAAATAAAAATACAGCTAACACTGCATTTTTCCTGGCCACACCTTCGTACCGTGTTTGCGTTAAAGGAGGTGCTACTAGAAATGCAGAAGACGCACTGCGCCGGTGCTTTAGCTGTGCTCAAAACGGGTCCTCCTCACATTATAGATTATGAGACCGGAGTTCTTACAGCTTGTTCGATATTCGAGGCTCCTCAGTCGCTTTGAAACGCAAAAGGCGCCCGTGTGCTGTGTGATTTCAGTGCGCGTTAAAGAGCCCCAGGTGGTCGAAATTACTCCGGAGACCTCCACTACGGCATCTCTTTCTTCTTTCACTCCCTCCTTTATCCCTTCCCTTACAGCGGATTCGGGTGTCCATCGAGATATATGAGCCAGTTACTGCTTCATACCCTTCTCTCAAAAGCAAATTTTTTTAGTATATTTCTATGTACATAATTGAGAAAGCAGTATGAAAATTGCACCAACTTCCTATCGACTAATATTAATAGAATACGCTCGGCTAAGAGACTGTGACTGCTGAAAATTTGTTTCATCTCCAAGGTTACTTTAGTTGCTTTGACCTGTTAGGCTGCAGTACTTAATTTAGGCATTTCTTCGCATCATAAAAACTTTCTCTCGGTCTCTAGTATATTTCTACTGACGACAGCACATAGAAAGCAGTAAGAAAATTGTACCAACTTTCTATTAACAAACGCGATAGAATATGCTCGTCTAAAAGATTATGATTGCTAACCTTTATTTTGTGTTTGAGGTTGCTTTAATAGCCTTTAATTGTTCGGCTATAGTACTTGATTATTTTAGGCTTTTATTCACATGACCAAACGTGTTTTTCTGATTTCTAGTATATTTTTACTCATAACAGTGCATAGAAAGCAGTAAGAAAAATCTATTAAAATAGAATGTCCTCTGTTTTGAAAACACGTTTCTATACCCTGATTTGATTCCGAACTAATTTGCTCGAATAACACTGGACGCTTTTCGATATAGGAAAATTGTTAACTAGCTCCAACAGATTTCACTATGCACTCAAGTAAGATGTCATGGTTATGCGAACAATAGTATTAATGACCTGAAGCCCCATGCCATTCATTTATTTCTCTCGATGTGTCGAACTGCACTAATATTTTCTAGTAACTTTCTGTTGACAGGAGTATATGCAGAGAAGTAACTTTCTACTACCATTTTTATTAACAAAGGTGCAAAGAGTGTAAAAATTATTTTCTATTGCTATTTACTCACAAGGGTACATACAAAGAAGTAACTTTCTAGCAACTATCTATCAACAATTGTTCATAGAATGTAAAAATAACTACAAGGTTACACATTCTAAAGAAAGTGGATAGCCAATCTTGTAAGGGTTGTGATCGCAAGTGAGTGAGCTCATGAGTTTGAGTGAGCCTCTATAGGTGGACCAAACTTTAGTGAGTAATCCTGAGTGCAGTACTCTAGATTTTGCTGAGGCGCACCGGTCAGTCCTGCTAGACCGAGAGCGACACCAACACGCCCAACGCGTATTATATCAGAGCGACAGCTAGGTTTTTCACCCCAACGTAAGCAAAAACCTTACCATCAGTTCCTACGCCAATCCTCGGAAGGTCGCCGCGCTAAGAGAAACCATTGCTATAAGGTGCTGCGCGACTTCGGTAATTATAGGGAGCGAATTCTCAAGTTTTGTTTTGACAGCAGTGATTTGAGGTTGACCATTTATTAGAGATGCGCATACGAGTGGGAAGAGCCGGTGTGACCCATACTGCAGAGCGCTAAATACTTTGTGTGGCCGACAGCAGTCGTCGGTGTCGCTTGTAGATAACAAATTTGGCCGCCTAAATTAATGCGAACGGTCACTGAACATATCTCTATATAAGTTTATTCAAAATCAAGTATTGGTCCTACACGATGCCAAAAACCCGGCAATCAGTTGTTCCCAAGCGGGGGATCGCATCGGCGCTCCCTACTGCGCTCGTACTACGGAAACAAGCTAGAGTACAATCAGTGAAATTAAAATTTCTTTCACGTAAATAGAGCGCAGATTGGGTTTTATGTCCTGTAAACGTTCTGTTTGTGCACGTTTGTATACAGCACAGAGTGCATCTTCATCGTCGGCATATTCTTAAAGAAATTTCTCGTCCATTAAATACTGAATGACCTGCTGTTATCTTATGGCACCAATTTAGCGAGTATTAGCGAGTATACGAGTTATTTGCTGAAAAGAATCAGAGCAAAGCAAGCAGAAGGTATCGAAATCAACAGAAACAGCCGTAGCAGATGCGCAGCTCGCTGTGAGTGGGGCATAGC
This sequence comes from Amblyomma americanum, assembly GCF_052857255.1. Lineage (NCBI taxonomy): Eukaryota > Metazoa > Arthropoda > Arachnida > Ixodida > Ixodidae > Amblyomma > Amblyomma americanum. Next base: position 156,582,124 of record NC_135502.1, read on the forward strand.
GATGGCGACGGCTGTAGCTCCGTGAGGACTCTTGCTTAGAAGGCGCAGCGAAGTATCAAATGTCACATCCTACCTGAACGGAATGTCACTGACGCACATTGTGTCGCAGCGCAAGTTCAGCAGCCGAGTCGATAACATTCGGTTCGACAGCATTTGAAACGCCCGCATAGGATGGGAATGAAGTGCATAGTTAGCACCCCAAACATTGTTTTGTTAATTATGGTGCGATTACGGACGGAACGGATCGAAAAACATAAGAAATTTCATTAATATACCAGGTTCCTTTTCTGTAGCACATGACACACTCTTCGGACTGCGCTGGCCCCTGCAATGCTATTTCAGATAAAAATGATACGCCAATTTAAATATATGCTAGCTTTTTGCACCTACGTGCAGATAACTAAATAAAACTAAAAAGATACAATATATACTTGCGACCACATCCTGGATGAGAAACGAGTTTGAAAATCCCGCGCTTTTTGACGATCCATGGAAACCAATCGCGTGTTTGCACCTAAAGTTTTCCCGCCTTTATTCACTAATTTTGTGGTGCGGATATCTGCCACGCAAAGAAAAACCTTCGGACGTTTCATTTTTCCGCAAACAATATCTTCCGTGGGCCTCACTTGTGTCCTTGCCTTCTGCGCGCTTGTTTGGCAGGCAGGCGAGACGAGGAGGCGCCCGTGTTCTCGCTGAGCACGCGTAGTGACCTTCAGTGAATGCTCCAGTTTTTCTCGGGCAATTTCGCTGTCAGTCGCTGCCTGGCTCTCGCCGTGTACTCTGTGTATTCGCCTGCGGACGCTTCTGAGGAAAATATAATTTCGGTTTTGTAGATGGGAATTCAGTTGTGTTTCCAATCACATCACGCAGACGTGATGTCCGCTACATCTACACAGCATGGAAGAACCGATGCTGAAGCGGCTTTGGTACGCACTCGACATTTCAAAGAAAAGCATTCGCTCCTAATGCCACGTAGGATTTCTTTGCAAGCGCATTAAGACGCTCCAAACTAATTGGGGAGAATCCTATCCTTGGGGTCTCCAGCCTTTAATGGCAGCAAAAGCAGTCCGTTCACTCGAGATTTTGCAGGGTCCGTGGCGATTAATTTTTGCTGACCTTTTCAATAGCAGTACAAGCCCGCAACAAGACTCCCAAAAGCGTTTCATTCATGCTGGTAAAAAAGTGCATCACTCACGTTGTGTGCAAAAAACCACAGACGAAGCACGCCGGTGTCCCCGCTGATGACCGGATTGCCGCCCTTCCGGACGATTATAGATTTTTATGGCGCAAGGGCATCTATGGCCAAAGAGCGCCAAGGCACAATGTGATTTCGTCTTCTTAAGGTGGGGTCAAAGACACATTTATAAGCATTTCATCACAGATAAGCCGAGCACCAGGCCAGGAGAAAGCTTGTACTCATTGTTTCACCGGTCGGTACCCGGCGGTACTGGGAATCGAATACCGCACCTCCTGCATGCCAGGCGGATGCTCAACCAGCCGCCCTTGCTGCTTTTGGCGCCATTGCATGAATGCAGGGCCGCAGCGAGCTCTGGAAGTTGCTTGGGGAACTCACAAGCGCGTACGGAGGCCCCTAGCTAACAGTCTTTGCAGGCGTTATGCCATGTCTATGAGTGTGGCCTCAGGCACTCTCAAGCTGCTACTTGCACCTTTTCGTCGGGGGTCCCATTTCTTTGTATACAATGGCAATAAAGTCTTTCATCTTAATATTATTTTATACCTTGAAGAATCGGCAAAGGAGATGCAATTTTTAAAGAGATTTAACTCTTACTCATCACGTTTCGAGATTTCGTGGAGTCTGCTACCACCCTGAGATCACAGAGCCATCTGTGGCAGCAACTACTCATCACGTTTCGAGATTGCGTGCGGTCTGCTATCGCCCTGAGATCACAGCGCCATGTGTGGCAGCTACTAGAAAACAGCACATTTCGCATTGATACTTCTAGCTCCATCTACAATAGAATTGTAGAAACCACCACCTGCGCGTGCCAATGATGACGTCACGGTCCAGTGGGGTGGATACAGGTGAAACTATGTGAGCTTGACGTCAGTGGAGGAAATGGCGACATAGTTTCGGTTCCTTGAATTCAATATGGCGGCCAATGCATTTGATTTTCTAGTATATTTCTATTGACAGCAGTGAGAAAGCAGTAAGAAAATTGCGCCAACTTCCTATCGACTAATAATAATAGAATACGCTCGTCTAAGAGACTGCGACTGCTGAAAATTTGTTTCGTTTCCAAGGTTGCCTTAGTTGCTTTGACGTAGGGGAGAAAATGGCGACAGAGTTTCGGTTTCTTGAATTCAATAGGGCGGCCATTAAAATTGATTATCGGCATTATGACAATGGCTATTCATAAAAAGTTTGCCCAATAAAGGACCTAGAAGTTGCAACAGTAGAGGTTCCACCAACAGCAAAGCCTTCACTTCCCGGAGGTTCTTTGTTTGTGGTATGACTGTGCCCTTAGCGAAAACTAATATGTTTTGAATACACGGAAGGATATTTATATCGTATATTAAACATATTTTGCATCCATAAATGCACTAAAAGTATGCATCGAATTGATTCCTGAAGTTTTATGCTTGGTATTCGAAATATGTTCTTAAAATTTGGAAAAAAATACGTGACACAAAGTATGCATTGAGCACGTTTCAAATACGTGAAAAAAATATGTACGCAATTTTAGTATCTTGCAGTGTATTAAAAGAGTGCTTTCGTAAACATGAAATAAATTCTTCTGAAGTATACTTGAAGTTTAACAAACGGGCAGTCACTCCAAACTTATTTGAAGCACACTTTTAACGGTCCTTGAACAATATAGCACTCAAAATCGTGTTTCGGGAAATGGCATTTCCATATTGGCAATGTATTTAAGGTGTACTTTCATAAATATGACATTAATTCGTCCAAAACGTTCACTTCAATTCTAACAAATGAGCTGTCCGCGTAAACGTACTTGCAGCACATTTCAAGCTGCCGTTGAACAATCCAGTGCTAGAAATTGCGTTTCGGGATATCGCCTTTGATTGTTGGCAATGTATTTAAAGTGTACTTTCGTAAATGCGAAATTAATTCGTCTAAAGTACACTTCGATTTTAATAAGTGAGCAGATCGCTTAAGTATATTTTCAGCACACTTAAAGCTGCCGTAGAGCAACCTAGGGCTCGAAATCGCGTTTCGGGGAACAGTGAAAACGCGCGCTTTTCTACCGTCCTTTCATTTATGATAACTTCTAGCAGGAAGGCAATCACCACTTATATAAATTACGTGTCGACAGCATGACAGCATTATACCGGCAAGGGCGGGCCCGAAAAAGCCAGCGAAAAGGGCCCCTTGTGGCAAGTCCGAGAGGCTCCCCTAGATGCCCTTGTATTTGTTGGTTGACAGCTCTACTCCTCTTCGATGCGGGACGCAAGTTACGACTAGCAATTCGGTTGAAGATAGGCCCCAGATTCGAACGCGACCTCTTCGATACTTTTGCGACAATTTGGGGCCCACTGCCTTCGCAATAGAAACGCCTCACCGGGCAAGATAATGTGTTGTCTCTCGAGGTCAGAGTAGCTGGTTCTGCAGTAAGTATCTAGGCAGGATGAGCTGCACAACTGAGACTGGAGATTCGACTCCAGCAACTGGTGCTGGTTTAGGTACCACTTGCGCTGGGCGAGGAGAAGAACGCTGAAGTGAGGCAATTGAAAGATCCGAAATAGGACCTTACATTTGACCGCTAGAACGCTCCCTAGTAAGCTTCTTCAATGTGAAAGCGGGTGGCACAGCTCAAGAAGTGGAACTAGAATGCTGCATGCACTTTAGTGCTTGAATTTTATCCTGCACCCTTCTGCAGCGCAGGCGCATACGACGCAGATTTTGAAGCTTGGAGTTTGTCATGCTGCATTTGATTCTGGCGCCTTGAATTTACTCCTTCCAGAATTGGTGGAGGGGTTTTTTTTTTGCGAAGCGAGCTGTCATGAAATATTTCGTGACGCCAGAGGTTTGAAGCAGCTGTCTTTTGCCGACAACCCGAGAAAGAAGCGGCATTATTACCACTACAGTTCGCGAACTTTGGTTGCAGGAGCGATTTGCACTAGGTGTTCCCATGGCTCTACGAACAAATCTTGCATCGGCAAGAAGTGTGCCAGTTCTTTGCCATGTGGACAAATCGCTGACCGTTGTAGTAGCAAAGTGCTGGTCTAGAGTGCCTTTGCACAGGACGACTAGTAAAGCCCAAGAACGCCCTCTGGCATTCAGCGGTTTGCTCTGGCCGTGAGCATGACTGAGTATAGGGTACAGGATTCCACCGCTCCATCCTCTTGACGCCGGTGCATGGTCTCGGTTTGTTGATCAATCCGGCATCCCTCAAAAATTCTAAAATTTCCCATTGCTGTACTGGAGAGGAATGCGGCGGATCTTACCGACGTTTCTTGTGAAGGACTGGGCAATGGAAAGATTCACACCTACTCGAGCCACTGCAGATAGCAATAACAGACGCTTAGCTGATGCTTGCGGCGGAAGCATACTGAGAAGCTGCCATCTCTATTTATCCTAAATAAATTAAGTTCCTACTTTGAGGCAGAAATAATTTCTGACGAAAATCGGGGCACATTTGCCAAACGTTTCGGCCCTCTTGTGTCGGACGGAACATTACAGGAAACCCTTCCGATCGCTTTTTCATGTAGGAGACAATTATAAACGGGGCTTCATTACATTCAACATAATGCAGCTCGCTCTGCACGGCCTGTAAGGTGCCCTCACTTTAATTGGCACTTTCCTAGAGGCGAGGTTTTTTGTTTGCCACTTCCTATTCAACATCTGCTAGAGGATGCGTTGTCATAGCTCCAGCCTCTCAAGCACCACCAGTGATAGTGGCTTGAGGATTTTGTTCAACACGTGCTGGCCAGCCGGCAATTGACTGCATTCAGAGGTGGCATTCATTATGCCTAGGATACCGCTGGAAACATGAGGCCGGGGAGAATGGGAGGTTGGAAGGCTGGGGGTTGGTCCCCAACCACCACTGTGTCTGCGGTGGCGCGAAGTCAAAAAGAACGCACTCCGTACATTGCACTCTACCTACCCGAATCCTGCTGGAACTCTTGCTGGTCATATGAGGACCAGTGGGCTCTCAAAACAGCGATCGCAAACAAAATGCAAAAAAAACATGATTAAGTGAAACGGGGCAGCGACCCAACAGGAACACCTCTTCTTCTCCGCATGACTATGGTATTATTAAGGTATTTACTACGGTAATCGCAAATAGAACCCGGACAACCGTAAAATTCAATCAAACAAAACATAAGGCAGGCTTTCTTAAACGATACTCAACAATTCAGCACATTCACACTATCAATCTGGTGATAGAAAGTTGTGCAAACACACCCAACCCCTATATATAGCTTCACTGATTGCGAGAAAGCACTCTATTTATTGAAAATCTCAGCAGTAACACAGGCATTGCGAAATCAGGGCGTAAAACAGTCTCATGTGAAACTACTGGAAGATATCTACAACGACTGCGCAGCTACAACAGTCCACCATAAAGCAAAATAATTGCTGATGGCCTAGCTTTGTTAGGCCAGGATATACGTAGCGAAAGCGCGGAGACTTCTGCATCGGAAGAGTGCATTCACTAGATGCGCCTTTGTTCATAGTGAAACCTTGAGCCGTTGTAGCGGAGTGGTAGCGTCTCCACCTGAAACGCGAATGGCCTGGTTCGGTTCTCAGCCTCGGCACAGGTATTTTTATACTCCGACGTAACGCGCGTTTATACTATGAAGTAACGCGCGCGCTGCACAACGACGTCACCTCAGCCAAAGCAAGACCCTCTATACTCCAACAGCGCTTTACCGTCGACGCGTTCGGCGGCTTCAGTGCACTCTGACCGCACTGGCGGGGACTTGGAGCATGTCCCTGTTTCGCGCCGAGAGCGCCAGCCGCCGCCGGCCCGGCCAGACCGGTTCGGCTCCGGGGCGAGGCACGCGGTGTGACGTCATGTGCCTCCTCGGAGCAAAGCCGCGGCTAAATCGCAAGTTCGCGACAAGTAAAGCTTTAGATTTAAAATTTAGAGGTCACTGCGTCTAACCACATTGTAGGAATGCGAGAGAGTTGAATAATTTCTTCTTTCATAATAATTCAGCCTTAATTCATTTTTTTGTGATTTTACTATAATTCACATATTAATTCTTATTTACAGTAAATTATTTACTCAGTACCAATTTCGGGTGTTTCAATTTGGTGCCACGCGTTGGCTCCACCCACAATTCCGATTTTTCAAATTTTGCGCCACGTGCTGCTCTAGCTACGCCCACTTTTTGGACATTTCTGCTCTAATTCACTAACCACACTATCGGCATAATTTTTGATCATCATTCTCAAATCATCATCTTTCGATTGCAACCACTCGTTTGACGCAAGCTTTTCTTAGTACCCACAACGCATTCTGATGCCACTTTTGGTGACATCACCCCGCCAATCATAGCGTAATAATGGTTTGCAATAATAAAATTACAATAAGGAACAGTGCATGAAGGGAGACGAGATCTCGCCAACGCTATTCATCGCCTGTTTACAGGATATGCCTGTATTCCGAGGCCTGTATTGGGAACAGTTGGAGATATGAGAACACCTAAGCAATTTACATTTGGCTAATGACAATGCTTTGCAAATCACTCGGGAGATGAGCTACAAAGCATGATCATTGAGTTAGACATGTAGAGCAAAGCAGTGGGCGTAAAAATTAGCGGGCAGAAAACCCAAGTAATGCTCAACAGTCTCGCAAAGGAACAACAGTTCAGATTGGTAGCAAGGTCTGAAATTGGTAATGGAATAAGTGTACTTTGGGCAGGTAGTGACCGCTGATGAGGTTCATAGCGTGAAATAACTAGAACAATAAGATTGGGGTGGACAGCATATGAGTGGACCTCTCAGATCATGAATATGATCATGGATATATGATCATGAATATCCTTTAATAGAAAAGTGATACATCTCTATCTTGCCGGTACTCACCAAAAGGCCAGAAACATGGAGGAAAACGGAAAGGGCTCAGGTTACGTTAGGGAAAACGCAGCGAGCTAGGGACAGAAAAATGGTACAACGTTAACACGACTGAAAGCAGAGAGAGTGGGTGAGGGAACAAAGGTGGTTTAATGACACCCTAGTAAAAATCGAGGGGAATAGATGGTGTCGGCAGGGCGCCTATTCTGAAGGCAAGATAACCGCTCGTCCTTCTTAAGGGTAATGGAATGAATTCCAAGAGAAGGAAAGTATAGTAAGGGGCGGCAGAAAGTTAGAAGTGCAGCTGAGATTCGAGAAGTTTGCGCAAATACGGAGGCCGCAACAGGAAAAGGACGGGTTAATGGGAGATACATCGGAGAGGCCTTTGCATTGCAGTGGGTGTATTTAGGCTGATGATTATGATGGTGATGAGTGGAACAGTGCGATGGCATAAGGCCACAGAAGAGAGCAAAAGTGAGTGCTCTGTAGTGTCCCTTCCTTCTCTTTCCATCCGCTCTTTTGTCTTTGTGTCAACACGCTCTTTCGTTACTAGCACCCTTACCGCTTGACAGCGAGGCAGACACGCCATCGCTAGGCCATGCAGTCATGTTTCTACGGCTTGGTTAAACCGGGGCTTCACATGCATGTCGTGTGGTCTTTTACATTGTGATTGTTAAACAGGAAACAATGTTCCTGTCAGCTTGGGCAAGAGCAACCGCTTACGAAGCCCATAAACACTTTCGGGTTAATAAACATTCATCAGTTGATGAGTTGAGCCTGATGTAGCATTCGGTGTTGAAGTATTGTACGCATATGACGCCTGACGATTTTATTCTAGCTTCTCCTCCCCTAGATGATATGCGTTTATCAAGGTTAAACTAGTCGTTCCTACCGTCTTCGTCTTGTGGAACCGCTGTGTTCTTTCGCCAGACTTACGGATGACAAGCCGAAGGACTCTCATCTCGCACTCCGCTTGCAGCGTCTCGTTTTTCCAATTTTGAGCTAGACTCTTTTAGTCCGTTACTCTTTTCTTCCATATTTTTAGCCCCGTAAACGTAGCTGGGCTATTTTGGTTCTGGTCATATCTGCAAAGTATTTTCTCATGCTGTGTTTGAATGTTCTCTCTCCAATCGTGCATCAGTAGACCATATATTGAATTTTTGTCGATAATCAACAACTGTACATACATGTGCTATTTCCCCTCATTTATACGTTAGTGGTTTGCAACTTATATAAATATTAGACGGGTAGAACAATGTCTTGCGATATTTCTCTATTTGAGGTGTAATATTGGTCCTTCGTTTCACTGTGATTCAAGCCGCGGGTTCCTGCACCTGAGGCACTTTCTGTCCATGTGCCCAATCGATGGATGTATACGTCAAGCGTACGCTATTTCACTCTAGCAGCTTGTTTTGAAGGCGGTCTTGAAACTTTCCTTTGACGTCTTTCTGTGAACATTGCAGTTCGAGCTGTATCTAATAAGTTGAAAATAGTTTCGTTTCGTCGGCAGAGGAAACAAAAGAAATACTGCAGGCCACGCTCGTTATTGGGCTCAGTCAAGTTAGAAGCTGCGTCTTTTTAGTGCCCTTAGTGTCGTTTTGCTCTTACACAATTTTTGTGCCATTTGTATACGTATTGTGCTAGGTAATGTCGATATATTTTTTTCTTTTTCTTGATATAGGCTCTTTCGATTTATTTGTGATGCTATGTTGCGGTGTATACCTAAAACTGCTTAACCATGTATCCCTTGCAGTTTTTGAAATTAAAAACTGCACTAACTGCCGAATGGCTGCTGAGTGGGAGAAGTTTTTTTATTTTTATGCTCAAATTGAGCGTTCCGTCCGCGTGTCATTGCTGAGCAAATCTCATCTGCTCTATTCAGAGCGTTTTAAGAGCGCTTTTTGAATACTTACGCGATGTCTTTGGGAGCATATTGGCATTCAACTAGGTACACCGTATTACGTCCTTTCTTTATCCTTCCATCTATTAGTATGCTTCTGAAGGTCACTTCGCCTGTGTCAAAGGAGCTCTAGAGACAAAGTGATGTCACATAAGGCAGAGTAAGCAAACATATTTATGGAGACTGGTAATCTGGCGCCGAAAAACTTCTGATTACAGAACTTTCTCACTCTTTTGAATTGAAACTGGGCTTTTCCATGCACTATAAAACGCTGCCTAGTTAGCGACAGGGATATACATTGCGATGGCTTAGCAGTGTGTTCAAAACGTTTGCGATACTCGAAAACAAAAGTTGACAAAATGCCAAACGGCACATGACACAAGCGCATGCTACAATTCTTTATTTATAATCCAAGAGCAGTATATATACACCTAAACACAGATATTCACGAAACCACAAACGCTACCGTCATTCGTACATGGGACGTTGATATCGACCCCGCATCTGGACCTCTATCATTTCAATTTCTTTGTTTTGCCAGCGCAGCTGAGTTTACGCACGTTCTTCTGTGCACTGTTTCACAAAATTTTCCTTTCAGTTTCTTTTATTCTGCTTGCCTGCTGTTTCCTTCCAATTGACAAATGGCTTGCGACTGTTTTCGCAAAGGCTGCAATGCTGCGCTGCATTTCCAGGTTGAGTACTTTTTAATATATAGACCATGAACCTGCGCTTCAAATTTCAGATAAGATTGACCGACTCGTGGTTATGCATAAGGAAGACCATGGAAGGAAAGCCAATGCAGTCATTCGAAATACTTTCGATGAACTGGGCGCGAATAAAAAAATTATGAAAGAAATGAGACAGGAAACAACCAAATCCTGTGCCCGGCTGTTTTTAGATAAGGTTTCGGAAAATTTTAGAAAGAATCATGTAACTCACATTGTGGCCATACTTTTCCGTTAAGACGTACAAAGAAGGCGACCCTTTCAGGATTTTCGTGGAGAACAAGATTATGTGAACAAGTCATGTAGCCAGATACCTGCAAGTGCAACTGCCCATGCTGACTTGTGATGATCCATACATAGCGCAATAATCAGAGGAAGACATCAGCTTATTAAAGAAAAGACCACCGGCGACGTGTTTCTCTGTGGATGTTGAAGACACGCTCTACTCAAATCCTCAAGACTGCGCGATTTCTGCAGTGTAAGAGTGTATTGACAGCTACAGATCTACGAAGTTGGAGAATGAATGTAGGACGACCGTCAGCGGGTTCCTTGAACTGCTTCCGATGTATTCGAGATCCCTCTATGTGCCGTATGAAGGGAAAGTGTACGCGCAGCCAGGAGGCATACGCATTGACTCATGTCTATCTCCTGCCCTTTCGAACCTGTACATAAAAAATAGAGACCACATCAATCCAAAGCTCAATAGCAGAAATATCTTGCCATGCTTACGGTATGAATAAAATTTTTTTATTCTGCTTCAGTGCGAAAAAAGTTGGTGTGGTTGACTCTGAAGTGATCGTCACGGTTTTTAAACAAATGGCTAATGGTCACCATTTTACCTATTAATTGCCAGAAAAAGCGATAATAAGACTCCTTGAACTATAAATACAAGAAACCCTCGTGCGACCATGTTGTTGGTGTCATATCAAAGGCTAGAAAACTATAATCACAAATGATTCCAGCCAGTCCAACCTTCTCAAAAGAAACGTTGCCCACTCGTGGATGTTGGATAGTTTTATGAACCCCTGCGATAACAAAACGAATGAGAGTATGAGGCTACAGATCAGTCAGTTGGTCGATAGTGATATCATGATCGCGTGAGTGCAAGAGAAACTGCTAAAAACGGAGGTGCTGACAGAAACGGCCAAAAGAGAACAGCTAGTTATACCATATTCACAAAAGTTGCTTTGGTGTTGGGGGTTTAACGTCCCAAAACAGCTATGAGGGACGCCTTAGTGAAGGGTTCCGGAACTGTCGACCAAATTGGGTTCTATAATGGGCACTGATATCGCACAGTACACGGGATTCTAATATTTCGTCTCCATCGATATTCGACCGCCGCAGCCAGGATCGAACCCTCGTCATAAGGGGAACAGCCGAGCACAATACTCACTCAGCCATCGTGGCGGCATATTCAAAAATGTCGCATAGATTGACGAAAATTGCAAAGAAAAACTAAGTGAAGGTTGTACTTAGGGCACCAAAAAGCTGATAAGCCACTGTGCCAAATTAAATTAGAACGCAACAGTGAAAAGCGCAAGGAATGTGAGATCTCCGATAAGGAAGGATTCATACCGTGCAAGAAAGACATTATAAGTCAGATTACAATATCGGAAACAATATTTAGGGCAATCGGCGAGATATGCTAGCACGAGGCTGCTTGAAGATAACAATGATTGCGGAAAAATTGCTCACCCTGAAAATCTAGCCCAGTATTGCAGCCGATTCGAACAGTTGCAAACCATTGCCTTGGTCGCGAATACAAGTTCTGACGCGCATCGCCGGAAAACGTGTGCAGGAAGGACAGCGTATATTTTTTTTGTGAAAAGAGCTGATTATTCAAGTATGCCCAAAAGTACCATGACCACTCCCATGTGTTTCAGTTTTGTCGGTTGAAGGCGATGTTCATGGGTTGCGGTCTGTTCTAGAAGATATTGCTGGAGCTAACGCATGTTTTTTACCGAACATAAAATGATCAAGGTTAAGGAAAAAAACAGGCAACAACGTAACAACACGAATTGTGATGCTTACTCGAAAGAGAAGGCGTGCAGTCCAATTATTAAAAAAATCCGTTTTTTATCACAAAAGAATTTCCGAGACTACCAGGGAATACAAACTCACCATAAAAGTTGCAAGCGTCGAATACTTCTCTAGGCTAACCGTAACGTGAAAGAAATCCCGAAATGTATTTCGATGCCTTTTTACAGGGTGCGGATATGAGTCGATAAGTATCAATGAATTAGTTCGTAATGACCAGGTCGACACTGAGGACGAAAATAAAGCAACGTGCCTTAACAGCTACTTTTGTGTTGTTTATTAGCTAAATAATACTTACACTCTGTACCGCCTGTCAACAATGAGCCGAGGATGCTATCAGTAGAAATTAGCATAGGTGGTATTCAGCGACTTCTCGAAAACGTGGACGAGAGTAAAGCTATTGGACCTGATTGTATTTCGCCACATATTCTTAAAAGATGCTCCCTACCTTTTTTCCTTTATCTTTATTTGTTTCATAGCAAAACTTTAGAAAACTTGTTCTTTACTCGATGATTTGAGAGTTCTCATGTACCTCGTCAAAAAGGTCGTCCCAAAAATGATGCTTGAAATTATAGACATATATCATTAACGGCTTTAGCACGCAAAATCTTATCCTACATACGCCAGTATTGAGGCATATAACAGAGAGTAAATTGTTAATTTAAGAACAGCTCGGGTTTCTCAAGGGTCTGTCTTGCACCACCAAGCTGAGTGAAATTGATCACGACTTGACATCTGGTGTCGATGAAGGGGGCTTAGCTATTGAGTTTTCTGATTTTCATAAAGCTTTTGATACAGTCTCACACTCGCTTCTCGTTCACAATCTTCTATTCATTTGCATCCGCTGTTCTGTACTACAATGAAAACAAAGCTACATCCTTAATTAGCGGCAGTGCGTTGTATTAAATGAGAAAAAATTCCAGGAAGGTAAGTGTTGCATAAGCCGTTCCGCAAGGCTCAGTGTTGGAACCTCTTTTGGTATATTTTTTTATTTATTATTGCTACCTTCGGGGCCATACATATTTTAGAGGGCAGTTATTATAAATCATAGAAAAGGAAAAAACACTGACTTTAGATACAAGCATTATTTTCCCGGTTATACAATTCAGGAAAAGAAGTAACGATAAGAATTCTGAGCGCTAGATAAGAAAACAAACAAAGGTAAAAGGCGTAGGCAAAGCTAATGGAGAACAATAAGTACATTTGTTGTGAGCATTAGTATACAATGTTAGCTAAGCTGTTATGGAGGCGCAGGTTGTCTCGATTGCTGGCTGTCGATCCGGAAATGTGGTTCTGCTCATGTACGGGGAACGAACGGCAGTGAACAATCTTTTGTTTCGTGTGAAATTATCCCGGCTTTGTGAGGGTGATCTAGCCGTGGAGAGACGAGAGACGGAGGAGATATGATTTCATCCTGTAGATTCGGACAGCTGTAAAAAATTTTACAAATAAACACAACCGTGAAAAGTGTTGACGGGAGGCTAAAGATTGAAGTTTAAGCGTGTTTTTCATGGAGATGACATTTTTAGTAGGAATAAAGTTAAAGAAGATGAAATGGGCAGCGTTATTTTGCACGAGATTAAGCGCATTAATTAAATTTGTGTACTTGGGGTTCCAAATTATAGATGCGTATTCTTGTTTGTAGTTTGCTATGGACAAGGGTTTTATATAACATGATTTTTATGGAGATGATGCGTTTCTCAGAAGGAAATGCATCATCTGCGCGGTTGTATTCCCCGCGACTAAGCTGTGTACCAAAAAATTGCCTCTGACCACGAGGTTTCATGTTTTCAAAGAGATTTAATACGAATTCAGACCTGGTACACTATTCGAAAGATGAATTTAAAAGACAAGAAGTGCTTTCTTGTCTGTTTTACCAGAAAGAAAAAAACATTGAATCCCTGTACAACGTTACTTACGCTATATTTCGTAAAGAAGCTACATATAAGTATTTAGACGTAACACTGTCATCTTATTGCTCATGAATGTACATATTGACGACTTGGTGCGCAGAACTAGTATGCCACCGAATTTCATGCAAACAAATTTCCATGTCAGCTTAAAAACTTCTGCCTATACGAGCTGCGTAAGATCTATTTTGGAGTATGCCTTTGCGGTTTGACACTATTCGAAAAAATTCAAAACTATGCAGGTAGGTTTGTCTTGCGACGATTCAGAAGGAAGTAGAGTTTAAAAACCATGAAAGAGCAACTAGAATGGCAACTACTTGTCGCCCGCAAAACAAAAACTAATGCTTAGGCTGTGACATACAATAAAACGGAATTAACAAATACCACTCGAAGGCCCACACTATGTTTACAGGCGCATTGACCACTGTCTTAAAATTCGCGAATACCAAGTGAATACTGGCACCTCTGAAAATTTCTTCTTTGTTGAAACAATGCATGAGTGGAATCGGTTAACATACACATAAGTGTGTTGTGTGAATGAAGCTGTATTTTCTTCTATCTTGTAACCATCCAGCTCTAAAGCCTTCGGGCGCTGCAGGGTAAAGTCTGAATTATTCTTGAATTATTATTATTATGAATTATTATTGAAGTCTGAAGTATTAAGAATGATTCCACTGGCCTGAAACTGTACGCAAGCAGAAGGAACAAATTGAAAGGGAAATTGTGGAAGCTTTCGTGATCGAAACAGTGGACACAGGAACGTGTGTAAGTATGCCACCTGTCGTGCTGACGAAAAGAAATTGATGTAATAGAAGTGCAGATGCGGGGTCATCGCCAAGGTCACGTACAGGAATGCAGGAAGCGTTTGTGGTTGCTTGGTTGTCTAGTCTAGGTGTATACATTCGTCTCTCTTATGAGAAATCAACAATTGTAAATTGGCGCTGGTTACCTGTGTCGCTTGTAATTGTGTATACTTTTGTTTCTATGTAGCGCATGTTTCGAATATGATCAAACAACTGGACCACATGTGAGCATTGCTTGCAGTGTAAACCTAGCATACACAAGATGCCACACGTAGCTTGATAAATTCCAATTGGTTGTTTTTTCGTCTCCATTCTAACAATTATTCAGCATAAAACATATTACACTATTAATTTCTTATTAGTGAACTTCATAAATGAAGGAAATCATTAAGTAAAAACTCTGCTCTGTGCGTTCCTCGGTGTTATTCTTACGTTTGCCATAGCAAACAGCTTAATTCCAAACTATTTTCTTCTGGATAGCTTAACGAGCTATAATAATGCAGGATTGCACTTAAGTATGCTTAAGAGCGGAAATTTGCAGACCCTTCCCTGTCCTCTCTTTCTTTCTTCATTTTTTTTGTTTCCCACCTTTTTATGCTTGTTTTTGTTTTTTAATGTATTTTATTTCCTTATTTTTTATCTTTCTGAATATTTATGTCACTTTTCTTCCTTCTTTTTTATTTCAATACATTTATGTTGCTTAAAAATTGTTGCTTAATGAACTTTGGCCATTTTATGTTATTTACCATGCAATTTATGGTTGATAGTTTCTGCGGACAACTTCCCTCCATAAACTTTCGTCTACAACTTCCGTCCACGCCACTTATGAGCCAAGGAAGGCTTACGCCTTAATAAGTTCAGGCAGTCTTGAAGTGACGGTAGCATATGTTTTTCGCGCACCTTCTGCCTTCGCCATTAATAACCGTTCCACGCGACGCTCTTTATTTCAAAGCGTATTAGTCCACTGCTATTGACTAGGGTGGTATTCGTGAGCAGTTTCTAAGATAGCGTGCGCGTTACACGAATTGAACGAAAGCGAATAATCAGCCGCTGTTAACGTAGTTTAGTTGGTAGAGCACCGTGCGCGAAATTCGAGGTGATGAATTGGGATCGCATCGGCGACGTGATTGTTTTTCCTTTAACTTTTATTCAATTTTCGCCCAACCTAAAAGAATTGCACTATGTAGTTACCATTAAGACCAGAACTTAAAGAATAGTAAGTAGAGAGATACTCCTTTTGCTTTTTTTGTTTTCTATTGGTTTTTACGACTTGTTTACAAACTTACAAAACTTTTACGCTGTGACTTCTTGGTGGACTACAAAACTGATTGGCTAGAACGAGCAGTAAAGACAACCAAGGAACCCAATAATCACCATGCTTGTGTTTCTTAGTGTCCCGAAAAACGTTTGATCTAACTTCTGTGCCCTGTCACCCGAAATGATCCGCGGTCCTTCAAACCCGAAATATTTAGTGCTTTATTTATAATTATTCAACGATCTACTCTGAAGAGCGTGGACAATTTTCCATCTTCTTTATTGCTGGTGCTTTATGATTAGGCAACCAAGAAAATGACTAGCATGATATTATTATTCCACGTGCCACACAATGTAATCTCTTGCATTGATCTTTTTGGTCGGGAGTGCAGAAATTACCTCATTTAGTTCGTTGTCAATGATAGTAGATTGTTGTGTTGTGTTGCGTTTTATGACACACAGGCAAGTAAGGCGGTCATGTGCCAAGCCCGAAAGTATAGGAGAAATTTTCTGGGTAATTTTAAAGAAATTAGGAAAATTGCCGGTGCTTTAGATTGCCTAAATTGCTAGAATTACCTTCTGATGACGAAGGAAAGATTTTAGAAACTGGTGCTAATAAAATTATTAAGCGGGGTCGGGTAACCTCAGTGGCCATCCTTGCCCGGCACGTATCTCGAGGCTCCAAACCAATCAAATAACGACCTCGGACATTTTCTCAGGAATTAGGAATGGCTTAGGCATATCAGGCGAAGCACTGGGTGATTATTTACATTTCTTGAAGCAAACCTCAAGTTAAAGAACTAAAACCAGAAGTCATCTCAGTAATTGCAATATCACCCAAGAGCAGAGCAGGGTCAAAAGGAATGCATTCATTATAAAATGTAGACCGCTTTGACCTTAGCTTTTCCAGTTCAGAGCACGAAATTAAAATGTGTTTTGCTGTATCTTCATCTCCACGTGTGGAAACTGGTTTGTCTTTTTTCGTTAGCAGAAAGTTGTGAGTAATGTGCGTGTGGCCGATATGGAGAGCGCAGATAGTTTTTGGAAACGTTTCTGGTGGGAATGCCTATAACTGGCTTTACGAAGTGCAGTTTGTTATTTAATGCATTGTTGTAAGCGGATTTTCATTTTTCATTGCGTTAAGGCGCATTAAGAGTAGCAAACATTAAAGGGTAGATTTACTTTCATAATTTGCTTGTCACGATAGAGAGCATCACACAAATCTGATTTTTCGTCACCTTTTACGCCGACATAACTTGTTTCAAAGCAGTTTTATGTTTTATCCTTGAGTTATGGCCGTTATTATGCTGTGTGTGATGCCGCCAAGCAGCGGAGTCATTGCATTTCTAGAGTTAACGGCTGTGAGCGCATTAAGAGAATCTGTGTAAATAACACAAGTTGCGAGGCTCTCATTTACTATTTTTTCTACGGCTACATGGATGGCGTAACAATCGGCCGCGACGACGGATGCGCACATTGGAAGTATCACTATTTTATTCCAATTCCCCTGTTCCACTGCGCTTCCGATGTAAGCACCTGCTTTTGAACCCTCGAAATAACAGCTGTGAAAGTACTGTATTTTTCCTCGACTATAAGAAACTCCTGTATTTTCCTTGCGAAATTTGTTTATTGTGGAACTGTGTAAGAGACAAATCGCATATTGCAGAAAAATAGTACCTTTGAGGGAGTGGATCTCGCCATCGAGAAATGTTTGGCAATGTGCTAGTACGCCGACGTTTTGGCACAACTCCTCAAACCGCAAGAGCATTGGCCGGGTAGCTTGCGTTTTGTTGTTAAGGTGTGTTCTAGACGGGCACTTTGCAGCGACAGGGTAACAGGTGATTCTGCATTGAACAGATTTTTAGAATGTTCGAGCATGTTAGCGCGGCTCTTCTGCCTGTAAGTGAGGTTTCGTTGGTTTCTACGTACAGAATGTTTATGGGTGACATCCTGTGTACAGCAGTAGGAAGACGTAACCTTGAATTATGTATTGGATCCAGTTGGTTCAGCTACGATAAATAAGTGATAAATTTGTAAAAGACATGTCCTATCAGAACCCCAGTGTTTTCTTGAGAGTGCTTTAATATATTCAGTGCTCGAGAACCTTTCTTTTCGAGGGAGTTTATGTGTGGCTGGAACGTGTGCCTTTGTCAAGCGTTATTCCTAACAAATTTAGGCTCATATTTTACTGGTAGTGTCAATTCATTCAGATATAGAGCATAATCAGTGTGCAGCCCTCTTCTAAGCGAGAACAGAACTGCTACTAACTTTTGTGTGGTAAACATGAAACTATTTTTATCTGTCCTTGTCGTTGTCTTGGTTACTGTAAGCTGTAATTGTCTCTCGCATGTTGTGACGCCTGAGTATGTGCAGGCTATTTGAAGATCATCAACGTGGACTGAATATATGATGGACTGTGGGATTATTTTCGTTACGGAATTCATTTTTATAAAACAGGTGTCGAGCTTAATATACATCCCAGAGGTACTTCATTTTCCGGAGTGAGTTCCTCGAGAGGATGGAGCCTTCTCGTTCCTCGAGAGGGTAGAAAGGAAGTAATTAAGGCAGTTCAACATCCTACCACGGGTACCTAGGCACCCCAGGTCGAGGAAGATCCCAAACCACCAGGTTGTATCCCATGCTTTCTTCATATTCACGAAGACTGCAACACAGTGCTGTCTGTGTATAAAAGCTTCTCGGATAGTATTTTCGAGGCGCCCTAAATCGTCGTTTCTTGAACATGCCTTTTTAAAACCGCATTGATGGATATCAAGAAGTTCGCAGCATTCAAGGACAAATGTTAGTCTTTAATTCAGGTCACTTTCAAATGATTTGGCGAGACAGCTTGTAAGGGTCATTGGTCTAGAGCTACTAGGCGAAGGCGGTGGTTTTCCAGGTTTTACGTAAGACACTATCACGTCTGTTTTCCATGCCTTACGCATTTTTCTTTCTAGTAATGTTTTGTTAACGAAATTCATCAGTGCTCTAGAGGCACTGTTAAATGATGAGAAAGCATGCCATTGTGTATCTAATCGGCTCATGGAGCAGTTTTTTCCCACCTAAGAATAATATTTATTTCCTAGAGAGCAAATAAATTGTTGTATTGTCCTTCCCACCTCCACTTATGGAAAGTCTTTGACTTCGGCTATATTTTTGTTTTAAAAAAGACTGCGTAAACTGCGATACACAGAAAAATGCAGCGAAATGTTACCCCAAACCGTTTTCCTGTTCCCATATGCTTCCTTGTGTTTCAAGTGTTGTCAGAAGAGGAATTGTGAACGATGAGAAGTTTACGTTCAATTCTCGAACCTACCTCCACATTTTTTTAGATGTGGCTTGACCGTTTATAGATAAAAGATCTCTGCCAAGAGGCTTTCTCGTCACTGCGACGGACGCACCGAGCTTTAGCTCTCGCATTTTTAAAATTTACGAAACTCTAGTGTTGATCGCTTGTAATATTTACCCCAAGCTCTCTTTTGTTTCCTTTTTACTTCCCTTCGTTCTGTTGTGGACCACACTTACTGGTTTTTCAGAACCACTCCTGAAGCCTGTGGAATAGCTAAGTGTGCAGCAGTTGCGACACAATTTGTGGACTTTCGTTTATCTGATTGACGCAGAGATTTTATAAATCTATTTTTTGTATCATAGCTCTCGCTGTAAAAAGATGCCAATCTACAAAATGAAGCTTTCAACGTCTCGCTTATGTTCGGCTGATTTCCGGTGGAGAGGTTAAAGTTATTAATATACAGGGAGGTGATAACTGCCTTATGGGATGATGGGAGCTATTCTCGTAATAATGCTCAAAGTGCTAGAAGCAGTAGTCGCTATCAAGCATCATCGTGTCAGTCCTAGCAGTCAGCGCTGAGAGCCCCAACGGCGGTGCGGTAAGTCACGACCACGGCGGATTCGGGATAGAGGGGACAAACACGAGTATTCTAATCGAATGAGCGTTTATTGCTCCCGACAAATACAAGCAGCAGCAACTAAAACAGCCGCCGCAACGATGGAGTGTTCCGCTCACATACAGGGGTGAAAACCTTAAAAATGCGCGAACACACACAAAATTTCGGAGGAGGAAGGTACCGCTCTCCTCGCGTGACTCCTCGTTCACGGCCCGCGGCGGTTAAGTCCCACGCAGTGGTCGTACGATAACGGCAGCGTTCTCCGTGTCCGTGGCAGATCTGCATCCGTGCGTGTGCACAGCTCCCGCCAGCAGACGACCAGCCTCGGGAGAAACGCCCTTCTCCCGGGCTGCGCAGAGGAGGCGGAGGCCAGCGTCAGTGCCCTCACTCGCAAACCTCCCGAACGGCTCCAGAATATTGCGTGATAATTACGCGCTCCCATTACTATGGGACAGGGGATTCGCGTGTATCCCCACATCCCCCCGTACTTAATCCTACCATTCGGTCGAGAAGCGACTTCGTTCTACGAGGGGTGTACCGAGTCAGGCGGCCGAAACGGTGTTTAATTTTAAACCATTTAGGTAAAGTTTCAGGTCGAGACCACCGGTGCCACCGTCGAAAGCCGTAGACGCCAGTACAGGGAGCAAGTGCAGACGACCTTCATGGACGACCATGGAGTCAATCAAGTATTGAATGGGATCGATGACCGCAGGCCCCGCTTCGATGGCCAAATCGGCCAGGGCAGCTTTCAAGGGACGCGCGAGCGGCAGGCAGGCCCGGGCAATTACGCACCGTGTTGTCCCTTTGCATAGCGTACCGCAGGCCTCCACTCAGCTGGTTGCTGCGCTCGCTCTTGGCTCGGGCTCTTTTCCTTTTGGCAGGGGTGGCAAAGTCGCGTCGATTCATTTTTCCGCGGCCACCAAGAGCTTGCAAGGCGGGCCCAGCGGGGTACCAAGCTGCTCTCGTGGGCGAAGCCGCTGCCACGGGGACCGAGAGAAGCCAAGGCGGCTCCTCTGCTGCTGTTTTCGCCGGCGCTGGTTTCCCCGAATTCTCGCTCGCTCGTGCCGCTGTCAACCGGAAGCAGTTTTTCGGCATGGTTGTACGGCAATCAAAGCGGGCTCTTGGTTATGAAGTGCAGCCGGTTTCCCAAACGGCCTCGTTCTGGATGTCCGAAGCAGCAACGTTCGTCTGAGCGTCCGCAAGCTCTCCCACGGGCTCCCTGCGAAGGCTCCTCTGCGGCTCCAAAGCCGTCTTTTCTTTCTAGTCACTTTCCCATTTTATATTTTTTTGTTTACGTTAATCCAACCCCGCTCGGTCATTTCGTAAGAGAAAGCGCGTGCTCGCTCTGGAAGCCACACTGCGAATTATGAAAGGGGTCTTCAGTCCATATTAAGCCTGAGAAATTAGTCCCAGTGCGTTGGCCAGAGTTCTGCCATGGGCGCAAGTTGTAACGAGTCGCTGGGATCTGTTGTCGAGCCTTGCCTCTCGGTGTGGCTGCCTGCTGTCGCTTGAGAGCATTCTCCACAGGCCACTCATTCCCTATGTGAAAGTAAGGTTTGAGGTCACGAACAGGCACTGGTCCGCCGGTCGGTCTTAGCGTCAAGTCCGCCATCCTGTAGACGAATAAGGAAAGTTTCTCCCTAACTGCAGACGGACCCGTTTATTTCTGCGCCAGAGAAGCAGCGAATTTCTTACTGGCGTCACTGAGCACGTGATTGCGCCTGAACACCAAGGCACCCAGGTTGTAGTGATTTCCCGGTGAGAGCGACCATACTACGCTTTCTGCTGGGCCCGAGCAGTGCTCAGACTCTGGCGGGCTTTGGGTAAAAGCCCCGTCATCCTCGCGCGCAACCCGGTCGCGTGGTTGGCGCATGCCGTCGAAGCAATTGGGGTGGTACTGCGAACCTGGAGAGTAAGTTCTATTGGGTTCGTCAGCGCCCTGTCAAGGTTGAGAGCAGCAGGTGTACGCAGTCGAGCGGTTCACGGTCGACCAGAGAGCAAACCATATTTCGGGGAGACAGTTGTACCAGTCGCTTTGCGTCTCCCCAAATGCAATAAGCATTTGCTTAGTGTTGCGTTTCACACGTTCCATTGGATTCGCCTGTGCGTGGTACGTGGTTGTTTGCCCGTGCTTAATGCCAAGGGCAACAACGAGTCCACGACGAGTTTTGCAGTTTTGTACGATGCATTGTCCGTTATAAACTGCCCGGAGTAGCCCAAAGGTGTGAACACCTCGAACAGCTTAACCATGATTACGCGTGCCGTCAGCTTTCGAAGTGTGAATAGTTCCACCCATTTGCTGAACTGGCATGTAAGAACGCGCAGAACTGATTACAACAGGTTGCCAAGGACCCTGGCTATTGATCGGCTGCATGAGGCACGGTAGGCGTCCAACACCCGGCTTGACCCTTTCACACACGTCGCATGCGCCGGCGTAGCGAATCGCATCCCACTTAATGCCAGGACAGGTAGCAACGCGGCACAGTTTGAGGTAAGTCTTAGGGCCTCTTGCATGCCCATCATGCGTGTGTCATGAAAGCAGCGTAAACGTGCTCCTCTCTACGTGCGTGGAATCACCACGTTGAAGGACTAGTGTGTAATCTTCCCGGAGGGGTTATATCCATCGCGCTCGCAGCATTACCAGCTGTGTTAAATCGCCCCGCACAGACACCAATACCAGTGGCCGCCAGCTCCAAGATCCGTCAAACAATTTTCGACAAAATGGATACTACCAATTTGCCTTCAATAGCTCCTTTCTGTTGAAAACGCTCACCACTGAACTGACGAAGTCCAAGTGGTTCACGCTTTCGCTCTGGGAAGGTGAGTTGTCCCTTCCTTCGGGGCGATGGGTGAGCTTCGCGGCAGTCGCGCTGCTCCGCCTGTCGGGCACGGTGGAGTGGGTACTGGTATTACTTCCCAGGCCGTCAACGGGCGCGCGCTAGAGTGCGTCCGCCACCACGTCGTTCTTACCCCTCCTTGTAGCGCACGGTAAACTCATAACGCTGAAAGATTAGCGCCGATCGCGCTAGGCGTCCGCTCCGCTCGCCTAGGCGCCTCAGCCATTCGTAAGTGCCATGGGATCAATCTCAGTCACGAAGGCGACTTCGTCGACGTAATAGTCGATCTTCCGCAGAGCGAAAATAATTACGAGACATTCTTTTTCTGTCAAGGAATGGTTTCTCTCTGCGAGCGTTAATGAGCGGCTGGCGAACGCCACCGACCTCAGGCGACCTTCGTGCTCTTGAAGCAGGACTACTCCCAAGCCCAGGTCACAAGCAACCGTGTAGATCACAAATTCCCTTCTCAGGTCAGGCAGCCTCAGCTCTGTGGTTTCCGCGAGCGCGCAAGTGAGATGACGTAGAGCCACCTCTTGCTTGGGTCCCCGATGCCACTTCACACCTTTCCTCAACAACGTCCTTAAAGGGGCTGCGAAACACTGCTTGAACTCATGCCGGTTACACTTCAGATACAATCTTTATGTCACACAGGAGCTGACTCAAAAATAATTACGAGAATCGATGCATAGGAGCCGGAAGTAATGGATGAAGAAATTTCAGAATACAAGCAAAGAAAATGCTGCCCTCAACTCGATTATCGCGCAGCTTCCCGTTCCCATTTCCCTCTCCCAATGACGACACTTGGGGGGACTAATCAAAACAGCCCATCTGAGCACGTCGCGGAAGTTTGCACTTCATGGTTGCCTGTTCTCAGTAACTCGTTCATGCTAAGGTTGGCTGCGTCGTTTCCATGGTTAGAGTGTCGTTTATATGTTTCCAACAATCACCTGAACGCACAGCTAGCCCAGGGCTGCTTCGACGTCACGTCAACCATGCAGAAAGGAACATTGAACAATGGCCTTTCCTGATTTATCCGAGATCGTTCGCAAGATATTGTGACGGAGTAACGACCTGCGCGTTGTTCCCTATGGGGATACGCCGAGAAACGAAGACGTGATCCAAGCTAGCCCGCCAATAACCAAACCACTCTGCGCGGCGTTGGCGCCGCCGTTCATCCAGCTACTCCGCCGCCGCACGGTGACCCTCCACAAGCTGACAATGTGCACTGCTAAATGTGGAACGATTGGTTTTTTTTTTCTATCCGTCCTTCCTTGGCACCAAAACGAACGGTTGTGCACAGCAGTGGTTTGATCAGATCGATTCTGCGAAGCCGTTCTCAATATGTATGCGTGCCCAGCGAACTTCGGACGATGTACGATGTACGCGGATGGACAGAGATAGCGCTTGAAAAATTATTGCGTCGTGGCCATTGTCACACTCCGAAACGTACCGGCGGAGCCACTGTTATGAGATTACGTTCATTTCTAACCTAGAAAGAGAAAATGTGTGGAGAAAAACACAACACTCTGAACATAAACAAAATGCTAATGCATGCAGGTGTACATGCGGCCAGTGTCAAGCTATCCTAATGGCAGCGGAGCGGCTGTACTGCCGAGATCTCGCGCAGTGCGTATCCCGGTTGGACGGCTGCCTCTTCGAGGATGAGTATTTTTTCATCCTCTGTTTGGACACACAGATGCTGAAAGTCGCATACGGCGATCTTATTGAGAGGGGCCATGAGCCCGACATGGATATCAACAAGTAGGTATTTCCCGAGCTGCATTATCTTTGAAAGGCGCCAGCGCTAGATTGCGGGTCTAATGTATTCCACATTTTTTTCGTAATGAGGCCTCGTAACAGAGAAAGTATGGCACTACCGCATTTGCTTCAAAAGTGAGTGCTGTGCATCAGAAGCAGCCTGAACAGGTTTTCACATTATATGGGGCTTGATCACAGGCCCAGGGACTCTTGAATAGAGGTGGGGGGGGGGGGGGGGGTTGCCTTTCCTCTCCAACATTGTTCCACAAAAGGCACGCCCCTAGATCTCTGACATAACCTTCAAATTTAAGCAGCTATGAATGCAAAGCAGAGTGCGCTGAGCTTGTTGCCTTCTTAGCAAGCCTTAAAAAGTCTAATTTCAGTAACGTAAATTTCTTTGCCCCAAAAAAATTGTTGACTGAGAGCTGTTCATGAGCATGATTACTAGCATTGAAAGAGTATGGAAAACCTTTTAATACAGTGAATCACTACTCATGTGTACCTCTCTGTAAATATAAAGTTACTAATTTCAAATTTTATATGGATAAGAAATACTCTTTTGAACAGTGAGGTAGAAATATATGAACAAAAAATAAAAATTGAATAAACATTTATATTAAGCATGGAATTAATAAAAACAACTTAAAAACTTGGAACACTTGCCCCCACTCGAAAAAGTTCCAGAGTACCTGCACTACCTTTATAACATTTATAGCATTATTATGCGTCTTCAGTTACCCGCCGCTGACTGCTCAGCTCGAGCAGCAAGCTGAACAGTTCACATGCAAATATTGGCAGCTTCTGCAACTTCCTCAGTCTTCTATTTGTGCATGCCAAAGCAGACAGTATGCCATTGCTTTCACTGATGCAGTTTGTTCATTTAAAATTATTGCATAAGTTCAGGTGCAAAGCATCATCAATGGTGTATATTGAATGATTAGCCGCATCAGAAACGAATTGCATTCTGGTAGGAATAAAACTGAAAATTGCAGATTTTTTTGGGAACATCTCTGATAGAGCAGAAGGAAATTTAACCCTCCCTGGAGATTCACTGCATAATTTTTGTCTGGTGCTAAATTTCTACTTCATGACTGTAGTGTGTTTTAAGAATGCCACTTGTACTTTTGACCCAATTTTTAAAAAGATCATGATGAAAAAAATCGTCCATTTTAGGGCTCTTTAAAACGGTCATCCGTGCAAAGAAGTGAATGAATACAAGCACGTTCCGGAGCCACACCAGAAATTATGCGTAATGTAATGGCGACCATCTTAAAAACTCTCTTCTGCATTCGTATCGCATGCCTGGCTTCAAGTGGTTGTGCTTGACGTATTGCAACAGGATCTAAGTATAGCCTCTAGCCGTTTTCGGCACATTATAACCCAGCAGCGACTAACGCAGTCACGAAACAGGTTGCGTATTCTTTTGTGCACACTGTAACTGTAACGTCCAGAAAGAAATTCCACCCATAGCAGCTATGGAGACAATTTACAGTGATACATTTCTGTCAATGGAGTGTATGCGAGACATTATAGTCAAACGAATATGCACTAGATCTGAGTAAGTCCAGATATCACAGTATGACAGAGGTCTTTACTCTTTTCTTTCCAGATGATGTCGTTACGTGGCGTACCGCCAGTTCACGCGATGGATATGGGGGCGGCTTGGTATTGGGCATCGCGAAGTCATCCCTTCCTGTTCTGTGTCGATGATAAGAAAAATGTTCCCATCAGGATGGTACACAGACTTCAAACTCCCGAAACTATAAAGGGCCAAAATAAAAATATGTCAATTTCCATAAAATTTGTGCGATCAACGATCAAGCTTCATTAGTTATACTGTGAATAACCTGCACCCCAACATTGCTACATGTGGTACTCTAAGCCACGAAGCAAACAGTATTCCAGACACTGACATAACATAAAAGAAAACATAGATGTGTAACTTTGCTTTCGTTCAAGGCCCATCGTTATAGGGTTTGCACTTTTCAAAATTGTGAGGCCAAATATGAGTCCCCTGCTTTTCAGCGGAGTGAGAAGCCAGTCTCTCTTGCACCAGCAATGTACTTTGGGAAGCCTCTTTTTGTGCCCCTCCCACTTCGGGAACCCATTTCTGTGTGTGCTTCACGGCCCTGCCAAAAATAATATAGTTCTGACAGCAAGGTAAAAGTTCCTCCGGCATTGCACTACTTTTTTCTTTAGCATGAGCAACTGTTCAATGTCAATAGCATACCAAGAAATACAAAAGGTCTGTCTTCCTGATGTGTTTCATGCACAACCCCTAATCCTTGCTGCAGAGCCTACTGAAGCTAAAAACACCCGATTCAAGGTAGCAAGGCAAAGCAACTCTTAGTTGCAATGGCGATGCCTAAGAATGACTCCAGCATGTTAAGGCTACACAGCGCATGCCTGAAGCGCACCCGATTTATACTGTTGTGGGAGCACAGGTAAAGCACACAATAAGGTATTGCTGTGAAGCCACTACTCGACAACCTGCCAGCATGCCAAATCCCAGTGCAACACATGCAGCAACATCAGGCATATAGCAGAAGTAGTTCACTGAACCAAGGCCACTGAGAGTGATGAACATTGCAAGCAAGCAGAATAAGCAAAAACAGACGAAGCAACCTGTAAACAGTGTAAGGAACAGTGCCACTAGGTGGTTACGGCTGTAACAAAGAGCGCGGAAAGGGCTTCTAAAAAGAAACTGTTTACTGGGCAGACCTGCGCTGTCGAGGCGCAGGGGTTAACTCGAACACGGTCTCCGTCGGGTAGCGTGTCCGAGCCTTCGGGCTGAGGAAAAATGGCACTTGGAAGTTGGGAAAACATAAACAAACGGGTTTACTGGCGCATTTAAGAAACTTAGTTACATAATATAGAAAAAGAGCAAACAGTCACAAATTAAAAGCTCACAGCGCAGAGCGACTAAAGGAGCCTTGTCGTCAAGGCCCAGAGCAATCGTTCCAGCTTAGGGTGCTTGCTAAATACACTAAGGCTCTGCCCCTTTCACCACACGAGGCACAAATCAGAAGAGTCACAGCACATGTCACGCGGAGCTCCGTGGGAATGATCGAGGAGGATACCGAGGCTACTTAGCCAAAAGCTAACCAGGCACTTCTCAGTCACGGTTAATTTCGGGAAGGCGCCTTTGCCCGCTTCCTTTCGCCTTCTCCATTGTGGGTCACGTCTCGCGGCGAACCCGACGTAGTGGACGCCATCTCCTTCCCCCCCTCTCCTGAAGAGCGTGGGAAAGAATCCGCAGGTAGTTTCGCAGAGACATCTTTTTTTCTTTTTCATGGGTCAACGAGGGGTCAAACGACGTGTCCCCAGCAAGGTTGTAACAGCTTCATCTCCCTCCAGACGAGGCTCGACGGGTAGCAGTCGCCGCTGCTTTCCGAAGAGAAGACTTAATTGCTAGCACATGAACCAACACTTCTCCGTCGCTCGCAACAATGACTTCTTAGACGTTGAACAGATTCTTTTGAGGCTGCTCTGAAACTTCAACCACATGCCCAAGCAAGCACTCAACTCTGCTCCAAGGAAACTAGTTCAAAAGAAGGATTACTACAATCTGGTTACTATAGCTGTTGGAGAAAAGCCCACACTAAAAAAACTCTCAGGACCCACATATGCCGAGAAAACAAAACATACTACTACACACATTCAGGCACATAAACAGACGAAAATAAAAGCTTAAGTAGCAATTTTGGATACCTGAAGAGCATGCGGGACCGCTTAGGAAGAACGGCTAAGTGCGTCCGCGTTTCAATTCAATTTGCCCTTCTTGTACTTATGTCGAACTCATACTGCTGCACAATCAAGCTCCACCTCAGAATGCGATTGCTCTTTGATGTCAAGGTTTGCAGCAAGGAAAGGGGACAATGGTCCATTTTTACAATAAATTTTGCGCCTCCGAGATAGGATTGTAGTTTCCAAATAGCCCAAACAATGCAAGCGCACTCTTTTACGACGCGTAGTATGCCATCTCTCAATAGCTGAGTTTTCGGCTCAGGTAGAGAACGGGATGTTCGTTGCCGTAATCATCCTTCTGGCAGAGAACGGCACCTAGCCGTCACACTGGACCGTGAATTCTCGGTCGCAATACGGAGCTCGCAAAACCGGGCGGCTAATCAGTACCGCCTTCAGGTTTAATAAGAACGCTTGCCTCTTTTCGTGCTAAACTACATTTGTCGGCTCTCTCCTGCGGACAGCACGGGTCAGGGGCTAGTGATTGTAATATCCCGCAAGCTCTAAGAGTGCCCTAATGTCAGTCTTTCTTCTTGGCCGCGGGAAGTCTGCTACCGCCGATATTTTAACCTCACTGGGTTTCCTGAAACCTTGGCCTACGTTGTGGCCCAAATAGTCGACCGTTGCCCTCGTAAGGCAACACTTCTCGGCCTTTACAGTGAGCCCAGCGTGACGCAAAAGGCTCAGTACTGCTCTCAGATGCAATAAATGATCCGCCCATCAATCTGAGAAGACAGCATTGTTGTCCAAGTAGGGCACCGCAAATGCTTCAAAGCTCTTTAAGGGCTTGTCCATTAGACCGGAAAAACAACCGCAGACCTAAATGTGCCACAGATAGGTATGCATCCCAGTAGCGCTTGTTTTCATAGCAAAATCCCTTAAGTACGCGCTTTAGAACAGAATGCCACGTTTCTACGCTGTTGCTCGGCGGACGATGGACTGAACTATGCACTATCTTAATGCCGTACCGCTCTAGAAATGAGATCGTGAGGGCACTCGTGAATACACTACCTTGATCACTTTGGACCTCGCAAGGGAAACCAACTCGGGCAAAGACTGATAACAGGAAATTCACCACACTCTCTGACGTCCCCTCGTGCAGCGCGACCGCCTCTGAAAATTTCGCGGCAGGGCATAACATGGTGAGGATATAACGACACCATGAAACTGTCATGGGCAGTGGCCCAACTACATCTATCACCAACCGGTAAACCGACTGACTAATGATCGGTACTAAACCCATCGGCACTTTTCACTTATCACGAGCCCCTTCTGACCTGCTGACATGCGCCGCACGGCCTTACAAAACGCTCCATGTCCTTAATACATCCAGGCCAATAGTAATCTTGTAAAAGCCTCTGCTTTGTTTTCCTGATTCGCAGGTGGCATGACCGCGAATTGCCATGGGAAAGACGCAGTAAGTCTTGTCGACACTTCTGGGGAACGACTAATTGGTCTCGCTCCACTCTACGCTTATCCTTGCATTAGAGATAAAGCACACTGCCTCTCGACTGGAAAGCAATATTCTCTTTTTTTCCCTTACTCTTTCTGTGGAGCTTTCTGATCTTCTGTATCGTCGGTTCATATGCTTGTTCCATACCTAGCTCTTCTTGGTTCTCAGTAGCGTCGTGAAACTGCATGACACTGGCGGCAAAAAAAAAAAAACACTCTTTAGGATTCACTCGTTCCGTGGTTGGTCATGCTTATTGGTAGGCTGACCGGTCTCGGGTGCCTCGTTAGTGCGATTTTCTAAACCCTGTTCATCCATTTCTGCCCCAAGTTTAACGGCTATTTCCTCCGCAGTGGAATTCTCCCGAGTGAGCTGTGTTGTAAGCTCTCGCGCCTTCGAACGTGTTAAAGCGTGCACAACTCGGTCTCCAAAATACATCCTTTTCTCCTGTAATTACATATCTGATTTGTTGGCAAAAAAATACGGATAGCATTTAGATAGCTTTCCTGAAAATGCAACTTCGGTTGTAATCGTAACGAAAGGGTCCCCAATTATCACTGCCGCTATAGGCAAGCACACGCTTTGTTCGTCCACCAGCTGTCGGATCCATGCACATCGGCCTGTGTAATCTGGCAGCGACACATACGACGTATGGACAACATCCATCTTTGCGGCTGAGTCGCGCAGCACCCTGCATTGCCTCCCGTTCACTACCAGGTCATGCATGTAAGGTTCAGACAGCTTCATGTTTTTATCGCAGTTACTGAGATACGAGAACGCAAGCTTTTCTTTTTGGCAGTTCACTGCTATGTGACCCGGCTCATTGAATCTGTAGCAAGTGAGCGGCCTCCTAGCCTCAAACACGACTTTTTCTTTCTTCGCTTTGCACCCTTCTCCTTGTCTTCCTTTCGCTGAGGCTTATGGGACGAAACCCTTCTTTCGTCTTTCTCGACTGTAGAGCGCCCAAAGTGCCTCTCGTGACGGTAATTCGCACTCCTTCCGAAATTACGGGACCCATGAACTCTAGTGTTGTTAAACTGCCGGCACGAAGCATACTCCACAATGAGTCTGGCAGCTTTTGTCGCAGACGTTACGTTGTCCCGGACCTGTAGCCAATTTCTTTCCTCTTCAGGGAGGCAGTCGTAAAAATGCTCAAACAAAATTCTCTCAACTACAGCGTCCCGGTAACTGTAGACCTCAGTGCTCTTTAACCCTTCGACCAAGCTCAGTTGCAACTTTTACAAAAAATTGGAATAGCTCTCGTCCCTCAAATTCATAGCTCCATGAAATCTTTGCCTGAACGCCTCGGCACTTAGTCTGTGTTTTTGTAGAAGGCAAGCCTTGGCCATCTCGTAATTTTGGGGGTTATTCTTGTAATAACGCTCAAACGGCTAGAAGCAGAACTCGCTCTCTAGCACCGGCGTGCCAGCCCTAGCAGTCAGAGCTGTGACCACCAACCCGCGGTGCGGTAAGTCGCAACCACGGCGGATTCGTGCCAGAGGGGACAAAGACGTGTATTCTAATCGCATGAGCGTTAATTGCTCCCGAGCATTGCAATTAGCCGCAAGCAACAAAGCAACCGCCGCAACGAGGGAGCGTTCCGCTAGCGTACGGGGGTAAAAAGCGCAAAGTAGGGTGGAACGCACACAAAACGGTTGGGGAGGAAGGTTCCGCTCAACTCGCTGGTTCCTCGCTCACTGCCCGCGACGGTCATTTCACACGCAATGGCCGGGAGATAACGGCAGCGTTCTCCGTGGCAGATCTGCGTCCGTGCACAGCTCCCGCCATAAGACAAGAAGATCCCGGGAGAACCGCGCGTTCGCTCCTTCTCCCGGGCTGTGGAGAGGAGGTGTCCGTTCTAAGAGGGGAAAGACGGAAAGTCTAAGCGGCGGCATCGCTGCGGGGCGCGAAAGGAAGCCGGGGAGGCGTGAGTGCCCTCCCTCGCAACCCTCTCGAACGGCACCTGCATAACATCGCGTGATAATTACGCGCGACAGTTACTATGGGACAGGGGAGTCACCTGTATCCCCACATCCCCCCTCTTTAAATTGCCGTACGGCAGCGAAGCGACCGCATTCACCGAGGGGTTTACAGAGTGGGCCAGCGAAACGCCGTTTAACTTTAAAATCAATTAAGAAAAGTTTCAGCTCAAAGCCACCGGTGTCGTCGTCGAAGGCCGTGGACGCCAGGACAGGAATGCCGTGCAGACGACCGCCATGGACGACCGTAGAGCCAAGTACTGAAGGGGGTCGATGAACGCAGGTCCCGCTTCAGATGGTCAGTCGGCCAGGACAGCTTTCCGCGGACGCGCGGGCGGCAGGCAGGGTCGGGGCAATTAAGCACCGTGTTGTCCCGTTGCATAGTGTACAGCAGGCCTCCGCTCAGCCGGTTGCACCGCTCGCTCTAGGGCCCGCCTTCTTTTCCTCTCGGCGCGGCGACAAAGGCGCTTCGACCAATTTTCCTGCGGCCGCCCAGGGCTTTGCGAGGCGGGCCCAGCAGGGTACTATGCTGCTCCCGAGGGCGAAGCCTCTGCCGCGGGGGACTCCAAGGCGGTTTCTCTGCGGCTGTTGGTTGCGGTGGTAGATACAAGCGCCGGTTTCCCCGAATTCTCGCTCGCTCCTCCCTCGGCCGACCGGAAGCTGTTTTTCAACATGGCTGCTTGGAGGTGCAGCAGGCTCTTGGTTCTGGAATGCGGCCGCCTTCCCAACGGCCTGGCTTTCGATGTTCGAATCAGCAACGGTCGTCTCAGCGCCCGCCAGCTCTTCTCCGGGCTCGCCGCGAAGGCTACTTTGCGGCTGCAAGGCTGCCTTTGTCTCCCAGTTACTTTCCCATTTTACACATTTTTTTAAAACCTAAATTAACCCCGCTCGGTCTGTTCTGAAGAGAAAGCGTGTGCTTGCTCTGGAAGCTACGGTGCGAAATATGGAAGGTGTGTTACGTCCATATTAAGCAAGAGAAATTACTCCTTGCGCAATGGCGAGAGTTCTGCCGTGGGCATAAGTGGTAACAAGGCACTGGGCTCTGTTGTCGAGCCTTGTATATCGGTGCGGCTGCCTGCTGGCGGGGGAGGGTGTTCTCCACCGGCAGCTCATTCCCTCCGTCAAGTAGGGTTTGAGATCAGTGACATTCACCTGCCCGCCGGTCGGTCTTGGCGTCAAGTCCGCCAGCCGGTAGATGAATAAGGGAAGTTTCTCCCTACCTACATAAGAACCCGTTTATTTAGACGCCAAAGAAGAAGAGCATTTCTTACTGGCGTCGCTCAGGATAGGCTTGCGCCTCAACACCAGGGCACCCGGTTTGTAGTGAATTTCCCTGTGAGACCGATCTTACTGCGCTTTCTGCTGGGCCCGAGAAGTGCTCAAATTCCGGCAGGCTTTGGGTAAAGCCTTCGTCATCCTCGCGCGCAGCCCGGTCTCGTGGTTCGCGCGTGCCGACGAAGAAATCCGGGTGTTGCAGCGAACCTGGAGAGTAAGTTCTACCGGATTCGTCAGCTCCCTGCCAAGGTTCAGAGCGGCAAGTTTATGCCCGGTCGAAGTGTTCACAGTCGACCTGAGACCAAACCCAATCTCGGGGAGACAGGTCTCCCAGTCGCTGTGAGTATCCGCAAATGGAACGAGTATGTGCTTGGAGTTGTGGTTCAGGCGATCCGTGGAATTTGCCTGGATGTGGTACGTGGTTGTTCTTTTGTGCTTGATGCCAATTGCCACACAGGAGTCCACAAAGAATTGCAGTGAAGTACGATGCATTGTCCGTTATCAACGGCCCGATGTAGCCGAATCATGTGAGCACCTCGATCAGCTTCCCCATGATTACGCGTGCCGTCAGGTTTCGAAGTGGGAACAGTTCCACCCATTTGCTGAAATGGTCTGTTACAAGGAGCAGAAGATGGATTCTAGTCGTAGTCCTGGGGTAAGGTCCCATGACGTCACAAGCCGCAATTTGCCAAAAAACCTGGCTATTGATCAGCTGCATAAGCCCTGTTGTGCGTCCACCGCGCGGCTTGACGCTTTGGCACACGTCGCACGAGCGGGCGTAGCGAATCGCATCCCGCTGCATGCCTGCGCCGGTGGCGATTGGGCGCAACTGATACGTCATAGGGCCATTTGCATGCCCAACAATGCGTGTGTCATGAAAGTAGCGTAAAAGTGATCCGCTCAACGTGCGTGGAATCGTCACCTTGAAGGACTTGTGTGTATATTTTTCGGAGGGATACATCTCTGCAGGATGCGATCGTAGTCGAGCAGATAGGAATTCATCGCGCTCACATCATTACCAGCTCTGTTCGAACGCCCCGTACGGGCAACAATACCAGTTGCCTCCATGTGCGCCGCGGCAGCGCTGCCCGTCTCCCTGCGTAGAACACTTTTCGACAAAATGGATCCTCCCGCTGTGCCTCAAATTGCTCCTATCTGCTGATAACACTCCCCACTGAACTGACGAATTCCAAGTCGTTCACGCTTTCGCCCCTGGGAGGTGGGTAGTCCCTTCCCTCGGGGTGTTTGGTAAGCTTCGCGGCAGTCGCTCTTCTCCGGCTATCATGCGCGGCGGATTGGGTAGTGTTGTTACTTCCCACGCCATCAATTTGCGCGCGCATAAGTGCGTCCGATACCATGTTGATTTTACCCCTACTGTAGCGCACGGTAAAGTCGTAACGCTGGAGGAGTAGCGCCCATCGCGCTAGGCGTCTGCTCGGCTCGGCTAGGCGCCTCAGCCACTTGAGTGTTATGTGATCAGTCTCAATCACGAAGGCGACTACGTCGACGTAGTAGTCGAACTTCCGCAGGGCGAAAATAATCGCGAGGCGTTATTGGTTGGGGACGAAGGTTCCATTGACCTCGCGTGGTTCCTCGCTCATGGCCCGCGGCGGTCAGTTTACACGTGGTGGCCAGGCGATAACGGCAGCGGTCTCCGTGGCAAATCTGTGTCCGTGCGTGTGCACAGCCCCAGCCAGAAGACGAGCGGGCACCGGGAGGACCGCGCGTCGGCGCCTTCTCCCGGGCCGGGGAAACGAGGTCTCTCCGTTCTAAGAGCGGAAAGAGGGAGTCTCCTCGGCGCGTCGCTGCGGGGCGCAAAAGGAAACGAGAGCGGTGTGAGCGCCCGCTCTCGCAATCCTCCCGAACGGCACGTGCATAATATCAAGTGATAATTACGCGCGACAGTTACTATGGGACTTGGGTTCGCGTGTATCCCCACAAGTTGTCCGCGTCCTCCTTGCTGAGCCGCGCGACAACCTGCGCTGCCTCGTAGGGTAGAACCGTCAGTAGCCTCTGAGACAATGTGTCTCAACTGCGGGGCAGTTTCTCGCACGTTCGTTCAAAATTTGCTAGATACAGACCAATATTGCTGATACCACATATGACTACATGCGCCTAGAGATCATGAATTTTGCTTCCTTGTTGAAAAGAGGTACTACTCGCAAGGAACAATTGCCCGATCTCTTGCTCAGCTCCACTTCAAACTTAAGGAGTTCTAATTCCCGCTCCTGTTTTTTTTTGTCAGCCTCTCTTTCACGTTCACGCCTCTGTTCCTCTTTTTCCTGCTCTTTCTGCTGTCTGAGCTGCTCTTAGTTTTCTATTCTTTGAGGCTCCACGCCTCACTGAGCTCCTCATGATTTGCCCCATGGGTTTTCGCGACTTCATGTGTTTTCGCGACAAACCCTTTGTATCGATCCGCAGTTCTTAAAACAACAGCAACAGGTCCGGCTTGTGCAACTTCTTTAGGTTCATGATAGTTCTGTATAGGCTGTTTCCAAAACATCTATGCAAAAATACCAAACGTATACGATTTAAGCACAGGTCTCTACTAGTTCTAAATTTTAACCATCTTTTAGAATCCGGTCCACATCCGAGTAAAACCAAGCACTCACCCAGGCATGTGGCCATGTCACGAGACAGCTGCTCTCCCGCTGGTTGAGCGTTGTTGCCGCTGGTAGGTTCCGATCTCACCGCTCGTCACCAGTTGCCGCGGCGCAGGGGTTCACTCGAACCCGGGCTCCGTCGCGTAGCGTGTTCGAGCCTTCGGGCTGAGGAAAAATGGAACTTGAAGGTAGGAAAACGAACAGCAAACGAGTTTACTGGCACGTTGTAGAAACGTGATTGCAAAATTTAGAAAAAGAGCAAACTGTCACCAATTAAAAGTTCATAACCTCCAGCGACTGGATGAGCCTTGTCGTCAGGGCCCAGAGCGATCGTACCGGCTCAGGATGCTTGTTAAATACACTAAGGCTCCCTCCCCCTTTCACATCACGAGGCACAGATCGGAAGAGTCACCGCACATAGCACGCGCAGCCCCGTGGAGATGGGCGAGGAGGATAAGGATGTCCGCTGCTACTTCGGCCAAAGATGAACGTCCATCCAAACCAGGTATTTGTCAGTCACGGTTAATTTCGGGCAGGAGCCTTTACCGGCTTCGATGCGTCGTCTTGTCCATCGTGGGTCGCGTCTCGTGGCGAACCCGGCATAGAGGGGGCCATCTGCTCCCTCCCCCTCCTTCTGAAGAGCGTGGAAAATATTCCGCAGGTAGTTTCCCAAAGACATCCTATTTTATTTTTCGTGGTGTCAACGAAGGGTAAAACGAGTTGTTCCCAGCAGGGTTGTAACAGCACCCACAAAGAACTACATGACTAGGCGACGGCATACCAACAAGTGTAATCAGCGGTCGTGTAACAGAATACCCGTGCTCTCGGCTGTAATTAGTTTAAAGCTGACAATGAACTTTTGATATACAGCTTGCAAAGTAATTACAGCAGTCGGAAACAACTTAGAATCGTCTCCATCTGGTACGATCAATTAGGCTGAATATGCTCAAGTCTTGTATAACAAAGAGCACGACAACTCCGCGTGCTGGCAGCTTTGAAGAATGCACAGATAACGAATAGAAAGCGTTGCAGCGTTATCTCCCTCTTAAAAAAGTATCGATCTGATGCTTTACAGAAAGAGAATTGTGGGCAAAAATAAACACCAAGTGCCAAAATAATCGCTGAAATTGCTAGCACCGTGTCCATTAGCATCCATAATAAAACTTTAGCGCACAACGTGTAAAATTTCTAGGCATGCATGGCGTTGCTGAGTCGATGTTGCTCTGTAGGGGCCTATTTCGTAGTCAATCTGTCATACACGATGAACAATCTTCTACAAAATATTTTAACTCAGTCTGCGACGGCGAATGGACATGCACACCTATACATAGTCACCCCAATCATATTACGCATAGCGTGAACGTAGACTGTCGCGTAGGGTGTCGGTGCACTGTTTGTCTACGCAGGATCGGCAGTCGTCGTGCTTCTTTCATGCGCTGTAGGCAGGCGGCGCCGTCGATATTGTCTTTTTTGACAACGTGTGGCAGCATGACATTGAGCGTGGTCGTGGCCTCCATGCCATGGACGAGCTTGAAAGGCGTCCTCTGTAAAAGGCGAGCTTAAAAGGCGTCCGTGTTGTAAGTGAATATGATGTAAGGCAGGATGACGTGCCAAGTCTTGTGCTCGGCATCTAAATCCAGCCCGAGCATGTCAGTGATGGTTTTGTTCAGACGTTGAGCAAGTCCTTTGGTTTGCGGATAGTACGCAGATGTCCTCTGGTGGCTTGTTTGGCTGTAAAGCAGGATGGATTGCGTTAGCTTCCCATGAATGCTCTTCCTCTGTCCATAATGGGCCCTTCTTGGGCGCTGCGTCGCAGAAGAATGCACTGCATGAAAAATTTGGCGACTTCTCATGCTGTTCCGTTCAGTAGGGCTTTTGCCTCGGCGTAGTGGGTCAGGTAGTTTGTCGCTACGTTACTCCACTTTGTTGACTTTCGGAAAATCCAAGCAGGTCCACGCCATTCTGTTGGAAGGGTCTTGACGGAGGTTCAATAAGGTTCTTAATCAATCAGGTTCAATAAGAAGCTTATTTCCACAACACGGCGTTTTCATTTACCTTGAGATTAAAAGAGAATGGAGAGGAAAATTTCTGAAATGCACTCACTCATGCAATATGCATGCTCAGTCCCGTGCTGAACCAAGAAGGTGCCGTGACGACTACATCACTGAACGTAAGTTGCTTGTGTGATCGGACAGTTGTGCGGACGGCACTTTACATAATTCATCTCTTTTATGAAGGCACTGCAAGAACCACGAGATACAGCTGTTAGGTTTTTGTTTTTTCTGCAGCAAATAAGTCAAAAGGTTAGCCGAAAAAATATTTCTGTGATTCTCTTCATATATGCGTTGGGACACTTCGCAGGCGAAGTTTTCATAGGTTGGCCATGGTACGACGCGCACGCATGCCCACGCCGATGCCTGAAAACCAACTTTCCAGCTAACTCGCGAGCTCAATGTAGAGCCAGGCCACTGCTGTCGAGAGTCGTAAGGGGCGCCGTAAAACCTTCCGTGGAAAGTAAAACGCGTCGGTGTAGTAGCGCGTCACTGACAACTGACCATACTTGCACAACAACCACTTAACACTGTTTAACACTATAAGACGTTACACCCGATCCTGATGCAGGATGCTCCAACAGCTGACAGAGAGTTCTAGAATAAAAAATGCACGTTCTCACGCAGTAAACGCAAGCATATTCGGGACATTTTGGTTTATGTTAAATCATTCAATGTATGCAGACGGGAAAACTCCGCTGATAGTGGCGCCATCCGGTTTGAATGAAGAGATCAATTTCTACAACAAAGCAGTGCTCGTTATGCCTAGGAGCTGCCGAATCATCCAATGAAATAAAAAAACAGTCCAAATTTATCATCTGTGTCATTTGTTATAGGCAAGATAAGACAAAGAGAAAGCCCTGCACTCAGTTATTTGCCAGTTAACGTGCCGAAAAACGCAGTAACACTGATGAGTTCAGTTCGAAGCGAGGGGCTCCACTTTATAGTGCCCCGCCACGTTGGCTATCCTTTGTACGCTATGCGTTTTGCCCGGATTCTTCGACCCTTTTCGCTGCGTCCAAACCACCCCATCTGCTTCCGCATTGTGACCAAACATGTGTGCCCGCTGCAGCAAATTATGACGCTTTTTATTACGACACAAGCTCGGAATACGGATCCTGATCAACCTCATCAATTTGAACATGACACATACCAGTTGGCCAGCTCAGTTCATCTTACAGAAAAGGAGTACCGACGGCTGGCCACAGAGTGAGGCATATGACAACAGCCGAAGCGTGAAACATTCCCTCGCCAGCACCTGCATCCCTAATTCCTGTCATAGCATCAGGAAGAAAATGCCGACACAGCTCCAAGACTACTCAGTAGAACGACGCAGAAAAAAATGAGTGGCCACCAACCTCCTTTAAAAGCAGGAAGGAAATGCAATGTATGACGTCATTGAGAGAGTGCACTACACACCGTGTGATTAATGATTTCGCCAGCCACACTACCAGCAACCCAAACAAAGGGAATTGGAAGCCCGGAGCCAGGTGGCCGGAGAGAGAGAAAGCAGGCGGTTGTGCACGCGATCAAGTCTGTGCGAATGCGGGTGCGATAGCATAAACGAGATGAATATAACAGCGTCTACATTTGGGACTTATCACAAAGACACAAAAAGAATGATGTTGGCAAATATTGCAGGCTAGGGCACACTCCATGGTAGTTAGCTTGCACGTCACTTATGAGGCATGGGAGAGTCATCTCTGCCAGCAAATCTGGCTGTGATCTGGTCAGTCAGGAACAAGAACAAAATTTGCTGAGGCAGGTCGAAAAAACGTCTTGCTACAGGCGAATATGTGTCTGGCTTTGATCCTTCGTGCAAAATTTGGCCACATTTTTCAGCCATTAGCGCCTAAAACATTGGCGAATAGTTTCGGTGAACTCAGTAATCGCATCCGCTGTGTACTAAAGGTCAATATTTCCTGAGTGCTTAGTGTTGCAGGGTGAATGTCAGCACAATAGAGTTAGCAAGTTTCACTACTGATTCCATTTCTCGAGGCTCTACGTGACGCTCTACTCGCCGCACATAGAACACCTTAAGGTTTTAAGTGAGCGAGAAGGTCATTCTCCAAGTACCATGTCGAGATGCCCTTGATAATAAAAGTGTTCACACATCACTGCGCACTGCGTCAACAGGGCTTTCAATCATGTTTCGCCGATTGGACAGGACTGCAAAAGGATGAAGGCCTGGTCTTCTGTGGAAATATCCAGGCGAAAAATCTGTATTGTTCAGAATCAGCTGCAAATCACTGCTAATCTCTGAAATACTAAAGGGGCGTGAAGAGCATTGTCAGAATCCTCACCGTTTGTTACTTCTGATGACCATTCATTTTGAAACACTCGCTGTCCACGTCGACCAATTCATGGGGACAGCCACCTCGGGACAGACGGCCACCTCGTCACAATCCAGGATTGTTGAGTCATCCTGATTGATGAGACTGCACTGGTTTGGTGTTCATATCAAGCTCTGGATGCTGCGTGCAAAGTGACTCCATGGCCATCTTCTCTGCACTGGCGTCCGATTGCTGCCATCTCCTTACAACTGCTGGCGCCGGAACAACCGTCCCCTTTTCGTAGAGACAAGTACTGCCTTGAAGACGTGGCCGTCTTCCCATACTCGAAATAGTACCAGTTAAAATATGACAGCTGAGGTGACAGTGTACCGAACAGTCTTCATCCTCGTCCTCCCTCGTAACAAACCTCCTGTGCCAAGAGTCAAGGACCTCTGGGCAAAGCTTTCAAGGGGCGCCTAGTTCACAAGGCTTGAATTTAAAAACACCGGTGGGTAGAGCTTGACACCGACGCACAGAGTCTTGTCACAATCAACATGCCCCAAAGCGCCTGTGCAAACATTGGTCATTAGTGTGGGTGAACAGTGGCGCCATAGACCAAGGTGTCAGCACGAAAACTGCAGTTTTTAGGTGGCTGATCAGCTGACGTTGCTAGTTGCCTGACGACTAATGCGGCCAAGTACAGGACTGGGGATGAGTCAGGAGATAGATGGCGCACAAAAAAG
This sequence comes from Amblyomma americanum, assembly GCF_052857255.1. NCBI lineage: Eukaryota > Metazoa > Arthropoda > Arachnida > Ixodida > Ixodidae > Amblyomma > Amblyomma americanum. Next base: position 156,622,374 of record NC_135502.1, read on the forward strand.
CTGTAGGGTTTTAACTTAGTTACACCCAGTAGACATGCGAAAACCTGTTTAGCAGGGCTGGCTCATGATTTTGCTTTGCTGTGTGGTCGGCACGTCTGGCGACGATAATAGTTTCACAGTAGTATTAGTTGATGACGATGACGATGTGCAAAGCACAGCGTGAAAATTGCGTTGCAGTTCTGGCGGGATCGGCTGCGGTGATAGCATAGTGCTCTTGTGCAGTGGCAAGCGAAGTTGATCTCCACGCACTGTCGCGTGTTCAAGTCTCAGTCGCAGCAATGTTTCTTTAATTCAACATGGCGTAGCCTTGGCGTTGGCATAAACCAAACTGGCAAGATTTTTGGCCGATGTTCGTGAGCGTATGAGTGCTTTCGCACTAAAATGCTCTAACTCCTCAGCAACTCCTCAGCAGGCGATGAGTACAGAATTTGATGCAGCCACACCAGCCTTCTATGTGCAGGGCTTACATTTGGGTGAGAGGGATAGCCAACGCTGCCCAGGAACAGCAGCAGTGCCGAAGTTGTGAGGGCCAAAGCTGTCAGCGTGGATTTACAACAGTGCCGCCGTGACAACAAAAGTCACTTCTCAAAAGCTACTTGAGCACGCCCTGCTCGTTGAGAGAGCGGGATCCAGTCCATAAATAGTTGCACTCATTGCGAGGCGTGACTGGCGTGCGCCAATGAGCTCCTTCTTTGTGTGCCGTGGCGTGCAAAGTTCACTCATTCAAGGGTTGTGTCTGTTGCTCCTGCTGCTCTCATTCCGTGCCTGTCTGAAAGAAGTGCAGTAAATACAACGGTCGATAACCTCTTGCATGAGTCCTGGAACATACCGAGCAAAAGAAAACAGTGTTATGTAATGTGTATCTAAACTTGATTTTCACAATACAAGTTGTTGCAGTCTTGAGTGGGCACACAACTTCTTTTCTGGCCCACAGTTGCTTCCTTTTCGATTGTCGCTCCCCATCCTTGGTGACTGCTTGAGCAAGGCTAGTGCTTTCATTGTGATGGACGATGGCTAGCGTAGTCGTAATCATATAACAAGATATTAAGATGAAATGTACAAAAGAACAGTTAGGCTTATTCTTCAATATATAAAGCAAGACAGCCACCTGTGAAGGGTGTGCCTTGTACACATAATTTCAGTTGAAAATGACGCTGACTTTGGGTCGAACTTGATCAACACGCTGTGGCAAGACTCGAGGTTGTATGTCTGTCCGAATGCCAAAAGTTTCTCAAACTCTTTCAGAAACAGCCTTTCGGATGCAAGTGTAACCAGTCGAGCATAAGCTAGTGTGCCTGAAAATTTTCAGTTTTGAGTGGATACAACTGCAGGCACAGAACATGACTGTACCTGTTGAGAGGCATTTTCCATTCGTTATGCTGTTGTGCAGGCACCTTGGGTATATGTCACCATGCCCAGAATGTATGTTGGCAACATGGTTCAGCATGCCTAGAAAAAACAGTCACGAACACACAGTTATGCAATTTAGTGCTAGCAACATTTTTATCTCGTAATGACACCAATGCACAAGATCAGATAGCAGTTGTCATCAGAAGTATATTTGAGAAAATGCTAGCTTTCACAGAAAGTCACCTTGGAATAAGGTCACAAGTGGCATAGGTGTGAAGCGAGGTATTTCCTTGCGACACATGCGACCCAATTTCAAAAAACCTCAGTTGCACAGACTTCTACAAATAAATTCAGATATAGGTCGGGGGACAAGTCAACCTTAATCACAGAAGACACTCTGACTATGGCAGAACACTCCCTTTTGAGCTTCAGGATCATTTTTTTTCAGTTTGCACATCTAATTAGCGTACCAATCCAGCATGGCTCATGAGGGCTTTACTGCCAATCTCTTTAATTAACAAGTGCAGAAATATTACTGGTTGTGCTTCACGAATGAAAACTTCAAGGCTCTTAAATTGCCTAATGGCTAAGGAATGATTTGGCAAGCTTACTTTTCCATATGGGCACCAGAAGTTTTCCATCCCCTGCATTCACTGGAACGCACCAATATAGGTGGTTGACCACAGTATGGACTCAGTGACGAAGGTTACTGCAGCCTGTCTTCTTGTTCGCTAGAACCAGCCTTTTCTTTCTCGATGCAATTGAGATGCTGGTTAGGGCGCAATTTATTTATTTTTCACGCACAAATATGCGCTTCACAAATGTGTCGCATACAGACAAAGCATGCAGAAGATGAAATACGCAGTACAAAGGTACAAGGACGCAAAGAAAGCACACAGACACAGCATTCTTTCTGTCTTTGTGCTACATATTTCAAGTTCCAATTCCACCGACACAAACAAGTATCTACTGGTGAAAAACCGTGTGTTCACCTAGAGTATGACCACCTCGAGAGCAGCAAATAAGTGACAAGTTTAAATACAATGATTGGAGTGAAATGTTTCATCACAGTGCAGTCTATGCCTATATAAATTTTAATAAGATGAGGCACTTTGTGCATAGCACTGAACTGTTTTCTACCCATCACACGATCATAATGTAGACTCCCAAACCTATTGTCTATACACTAAAAGGCCAACAGAGCGTTGAAACACGGGCGGCTCCGATGGCCGTCGCATGAATAATCTGTCTGCTCAACGAAACGTCAAGGAACTCTACTGATATTTTGACGGCCTTCAAGCAATGATTGCGGGCAATCTCAGACACAGGGCTCTCAGCACAACGCTTGGGAATAAAATAAAAGCACCGTCATAGTCAAATTCAAAATATACAAGTTCGGTGGCAGATCAAGAAACATGTCAGATGACAAAGCGCAGCAGCATAGTACCATTGCTGCAAGCAGTACAAAAACCACAAACACCAGATTCCTCACAGGTGCATCATGAATGCTACTGAAGCAGAGTTGACATCTGAGCTAGTTGGTTTTTCATTTTCAAAAATTATATAAAGCGCACTTAGGACAACAGATAAGGGAGACCTACAAAGGTCAAGGAAAATGCTCTGAAACTCTTGTCGCGTTTAAACCTAGAGAATTTGCGCTCTAGCGTTAAAAAGGCTGAAGGCCTAAGGCTCGAAGTCTTCTTTTCGGCAAAACGCATAAGGACGACATACCCTTCCGTGCTATTGTCACTGAGCGGTCGACTTGGCAACATGTTTCATGCTTCCTGCAAAAGCACCTAAAAGGTCTTTCCTTAACGGACCCATATCAGACGCCAAATTCTTTGGCTATTCTTTGGCTGTTGTCGACTACCTTAAGAATCATAATCCTAAAGGAGTGTCTGCATTTAGTATTGATGTTAAGGAGCTCTTCTACTTGCTGCCACATGACACACTGATGAAATTTGTTAGTGATTGCATTACCGAGGATAATGATGAACATTGCTTTGTCAATGCCTGTGATATTTCCGTTCCTTCGTTTTTAGAAGTGCTGTCGTTTTATCTGGCTTCTACTTTTGTTGACTGGAATGGGCATTTGTTTATTCAAAAGACAGGTGTTTGTATCGGATCCAAAGTAGCGCCCGTCCTCAGTGATATCTTTCTGTCTCGAGTTGACTCTTATATTGAAAAGAATCGGAGTGGCCTTGCAAAAAAGATTTTCAGGTATGTCGATGAATATCTGGTGTTTGTTGACCGACATGAATTTACAAGGAGGGCGGTGGACATTAATAATATTTTTAAAGAATATGGGTGGGGATTACAGTTCACCTTTGAAACTCCTACAAACGATTTCTCGCAGTTCCTTGACACAAAACTTCATTTCATGGAGGATCATGTGTGCTGGAGGTATTCTCAGGGGTCTGATAAATCACTCTTAAATTATAAATCAAGTCACTCAAAAATTATGAAGTGCGGCATTGCTGTCTCCTGCTTAGGATCGTCTTTGCTCAAGTCGTGCCCTCACGAAATGAAGGAAAGTTTCTGCGAGCAAGTGAACATAGTAAGATTGGATAGATTTCCAGAGGACGTGTTGTTTCTAGCTTCTAACAAGGTGCTCAAAAAAGTAAGAGTTCAATAGGTCACTTCTTAAGGGTTCTGAGGAGGAAAACAAAAAATATTGCAGTCATACCTTATGTTCATCGGTTTTCTCAACTAAAAAACGTGGGTAACGGATATGGCGTTAATTTTTTCTTCTCTGCCACTCAGAAAGTGAGTAGTGTTTGTGCGAAGGTTGCTGTGCGCTCTAGCCGCGGTGTATGTGATAAAAGAAAGCGGTGCACTGCGAACTGCGAATCACGGGAACCGGTATGTCAGATGTTCAGAAGGAGTGGTGTATCACATTCCCTTTACTTGTGGACGGACCTATATCGGTCAAACGGGCCGCTGCCTTAATGCGCGCTTGCAAGAGCATTTTTTGTCATTGAATAAGTCGCCTTCATCTAATCTTGCTAAGCACTGTTCGAAATGCAGCGGCTGCAAGCCCTTGCTTGACCAAGCTAAAATCTTGTTCCGACACCCTAATCAGCTAACGAGAGAGATTTCAGAGGCCTATCACATCCGTAAGAATCAGCACAGGTGTGTTGCCGACCCTATGGCGGTTTTGCATGAAAGAGAGTTTTCTTATCTTGACGCACCTGCATGAGCACTTTTCCTGCTACGCCTGCGCGATGGCATTTGTTTTGTTTGTGAATGTTTTGCCTTTTGCATGTTTCTCGAATAAACGCCCAGTTGCGAGTAAGCGCTTCTGTTGTTTGGTCTCCCTTGTCTGTTGTCCTATGTGCGCTTTATATATTTTTTGAAAATGAATGCTACTACAGCTTGTCCAAGACAATAGTCTTCATTTCAAGAGTGATGCGTAGCTGTACCAAATAAGCGTTTTGTTTTATGCCTTTCACGTTATACTTGTTGGTTTATTGCCAGCATTCCTGCAAAATTGGCAGCAATGGCGGTGGCACAAAACGGTAGTGTGTGATGATGTAACCTCTCGAACTTGAGTTTGCTGTGTAACGGCATAACAACTCCTTCTGTTTTAATGCCTATTGAGAGTCTCAAGGTTCTCCACTCAATAGCTTTTAAACAGGGGTGTTAGCTGCTGTAACAAGTGGTTGTGGCCACAACTAAATGCAAAACAACATAAGAAGAGAGACTGCTGGCATTCTTGTGGTCCCTGTTCATGTTGCCAGAAAAGGTTGTACATTTTTACATGTTTAGATAATAACGATTTCTCACATGAAGGTTCATTCTCATTCTCAAAATGCAATTCTCATAGGCACAAAAGGCTGTCAATGCATTACACTGATGCATTACAATGCATTACACGCTTACTCTTTGCAACATGCACGCTTAAAACTTGTGGTTAACACATGGTTCATGCACTTGCATGTGCTTCTTGATGCCCGGGTGACGGCTTGTTGTTAGTGATATAACAATCACACCCTTGCATCTCAGCTCTTTCAAGTCTTTCACAAGCCCGTACTTCTTCATGGCATTGCTTGTTAATAATTTCCTACTCTGAAAATGTGATGTGATGCATCCCAGAATTATACAACGAGTACAAAAGTGGCAGCCGGCTCCCACATTCAAAGAGGCCAGACAGAAATATCACACTCACCTCTCCCATCTGCACTTGGACAAAATGAATGACTTTGCCGGAATCTGTGTCCATGATGCTGTAAGTCAAGTATTTGGCCGAGAAACCTCGCGAGTCACAACGCCCATACCAGCAAAGTGAAGCGGACCATCTAGTGCCTCCGGCACATTTTGCTGTTGAGCTTCGCACATCTGGCAAATCAAATCGTGTAGCATCAGCTTCCAAGCAATGCAGAGAGAAATGCTTCACGTGCAGCCTCTTGGATACCATGTCTAACTATGGATTGCATTCTTTCACTTTCAGTATTTTTCTCAGTCTACTGCAACATGTTCTGTACTGAACGCTGGTGAAAAGGAAAATATAGGTCAAGAAAATGTCCCCACCACATACATTATGCACAGAAGTATCACGCATTAGACAGCAACTTTCAGATGCAGTAGCACTTGTTATATACATGTCTGATAGCTGGCTGAAAGATGAATGCTTGATACATAAATGCAATGCAGAGAGAAATGCTTCACATGCAGCCTCTTGGATACCATGTCGAACTATGGATTGCATTGTTGTTACTTTCAGTATTTTTCTCAGTCTACTGCAACATGTTCTGTACTGAACGCTGGTGAAAGGGAAAATATAGGCCAGGAAAATTTCCCCCAAACATACATTATGCACAGAAGTATCACGCATTAGACAGCAACTTTCAGATGCAGTAGCACTTGTTACATACATGTCTGATAGCTGGCTGCAAGATGAATGTTTGATACATAAATGCAAACAGCTTGGCAACACACCGATGCCATCTTATTGAAGTATCCGCCGCCACGACCGGGCTCGAGTAGCGGCGGCGGCGAGCGCTTTGTACGGCCTGCGCACTGGGGGGGGGGGGGGGGGGGGTTCTGTCTGCCTCCGCTGCGTGATCGTGGCGCTGCGACCCTACCGCTCCTCAGCCGGCTCACTGGCCTCTCGCCTGTGAAAGCTTTACTACGCCAGCCAGCGAGCCATTTCGGCTCGTCGCGAACATAGCTGTATGCCATATGCCGTGGCCGACGAACGACCTTGAGTCGCCGTTGCCTAGCGATTCCGCAGCCGCGCGCCAACAGATGGCGCCGCCGTCCACGCCACTGCCGTCGCCGCTCGCTACACCAGATGTTTTCCGCTGGGGTAGAGGGAGTAGAGCTGTCGCCTCGCGGGGTATATATATATATATATATATATATACATATATATATATATATATATATATATATATATATATATATATATATATATATATATATATATATATATATATATAGATATATATATATATATATATATATATATATATATATATATATATATATATATATAGTCCTGAAGAAGACCGCACGGCGGTCGAAACGTTGATAAATAAAAGTGTCTTTGTAGAAGTGCCCACTTCTGTTAAACCTATATATATATATATATATATATATATGTATATATATATATATATATATATATATATATATATATATATATATATATATATATATATATATATATATATATATATATATATGCGCTTCGCCTCAATGTATTGTAGTCGTTATGGAGAGCGCGAAAGAGGCGCAACAACGACAGAACGATGCGAGGAAGAGACAACGCGCTCATGAGACTCCAGAGGAACGCGCCGCACAAGACGAGAAGGATCGTAACGAAGATCCGGCTAGAAGTCGTGCCATTACCCGGAGTGACTCTTCAACTGCGGAAAAGGCCTGTTTGAGTTTTCGAGAGCATCGGAATGAGACGTTGCGTAGAGAGCGTGCCGAGGAAACGAACTTTTCACAATTAAACTGGGGTTAACACGAGCTAAACCACAGCCAAATTTTTTGAAGAGCTGCAAACTATTCGGAATTTTTTTTTAAAGTATATACTCAATCCGCAGGCCTACACATGCCTTGCGTAATGATGTATTCGAGTTGATTAGTATTTGGGACCAAAGGTGATGAAAATTTGTACCGTATAGTAACGTTATGCCGCATATCTCAACTATACTGCTTTTTATGGTCGCAAAAGATCATGGTCACTATTCACAAAGAGCGTACACTACCCGTTCGACTGCGAATTGAAGCTAGCTGGCAGAGTGAGATGCAACACTGAAGACGACTCAACCTAACAGAAAATTATCTCTGGCATACAGGTGTACTGTCTAAGAGACTTCTAGATGAAAGATACTCCATCCCAAGTTGTATAACTTCGCCTGCATTTCAGCCATCTTGGTTCAAAACTAATCGTTTATTTCACTCCTAATGAAACTGAACTCCTAGGAATTCACTCATACTTAATTCCAACTTCAATGACTAATTAAACTACTGCCACCTGATTTTGGGAAGGTCAAAAAATAACCTCAAAAAATTTTTGTTTTACAGAAAAAAGCAATAATGCACGTAATTGGAATCGGTTTCATAGCCTGCATCCGTCCTTTTTTCCCTGAATATATAATTATCTTAAAATTATGCCCGAATATCTATGTCCAACATTCTCGAACAAAAATTTTGAATACTTGAAAACGTCAAGGTACTAATTTACAGAAATCTTGAAGGTAAGGAAATATTTGAAGGCGCTGTTTAACAAATTTCGAGAAAGTACGAAAATATAGACTGCTGTAGTATAGTCTAATAAGGATTTAGAAAAGAAAACTGTAAACAATCAGAAACGCGTTAAGGTAATCGCCGATTTGTCAGAACACACTTAATATGGAATGAAAAGTGAATATACGAGGAAGAGAAAGAAAACTCAAGTTTGGTTTAATCCTTGGTGGTTTATAGCATACACCTACATACATTTTACATGCCAGCCTCACGTGCGCTTCATAAGCAACTTGAATTCATTGCTTCCTACCGCATTCATTTTAATTAGCTTCCGACGCCGCATACACTGAGAAAGATCGTATATGTGATTCAGGTGGAGAAGAACCTCAAATTTAGCCATGATGAGTGTCCATCCACGAATTATCGCGTGCTTAACTCCATTACACCATGAACCACCATCTGCAATACGTTTTCATTGAGAATGCACGACAAGTGATAACTGTGCAAATCGTGGGTTTAAGAAATTTATCCCTGCAATATCTACACTGTTCCTGTTTTCTTTTCTGAAACTTGAATGTGGCATCACTGACCTCAGCCTATGGAACTCGCCCGCTTTAAAAAATTATTTACGGGCCGATCTGCTGCAGTAAATACGTTATGTAGCGAAATTAGTGTTTTGCTTAGGCATCCGTCGGTAATAAAAATTCGAAGGCATCGACGCTACATGCTATCTTAGAAAGGTGATATACGCATACGATTCAATAAGATTCCAAGGTTTCTACCGATTAGAGTGAACAACCACCTATATTCTTGCGTGCCTACTTCTTGAGCTTGTTTACTTTGGCTGGAACCATCACCTGCGGTTAGCCACTAATCTGTAGGCGCGACAAGTGATTGCCGCGAGAACAAAATTGATCACAGTATAAAACGTGGATTGATCCCCGAAGTACCAGTCCTGTAGTCGCTTTGATTCCTGAAATGGGAGGGTGACTTGTCGGTAATATTTAACAGCCTGCGCTATTTGAACAATTAACCTCTGTAGTTCTATCTCCATAACGTACATGTCTGTGTTTGTCCTCTGGTTTTTGTTTTTTTCGCAGCGCCGATGGTCGTTAATCAGCGCTCGGAAGTGCGAAACGGTGCGCGCACCACCAGCCGCCACAGATGCGAGCGGCCCGCGAACGGTGGGGTCACCGCGTTCCTAGCCGCGGCGGAGAGCGCGACTCGCATAGAGGAGCCCCAATTGTCCGCGCGCTCAGTGTGGAGGCCGTACAAAAGAACGCGCGCTACCCTCGAGACCGGCCGTGCCGCAGCAACTTTTCTGGACTGGCTTCAGAAAAACAAATGGTAGCAGACAGCAATGCTTTTCCGGATTCCTTTTTGTTAAACATGGGCTGTATCATTCATGTCAATCTGTGCTGCTCCATGCATACTGCTGTCACATGAAGTGCAGAACCAGTGACTATAGTTGACACTTTACAAGGTGCCTATTACTGTCTACACAGTGGAAACAATTCCTAAAACTTTCCTCCAAAATGATGATGTTTCTCAGAGTGAGCTGGTGCGCATGGAGTCTCAGAACCTCTGTAAAAAAATAAATTTTGTATGGTATAATAAATCTACAAGAACAGTCACAAATACTATTACAGCAGAAAGTCGGAATACACTTCAGAGATACAACCTTTATGCGTAATGTTTGTAGACTGATTTATTGTCTTCTCTAGTAATTATGTGTAGCGCCATCTTTTTGGGCTAACCTGAGCTATTTACAACTTGTATCCTAATTGCTGTGGTAGCTGCTATATAGCACTACATGTAGAAAATTACCTGGTCACTAGTCGTCAGCGCAATCTACGGTGAGTGAATGTGGAGAGGTGGATGTCCACTTAGAACAGCGTGTAAACATACAATTTTTTTGAGAAGCTTGCCAAGACAGCCACACAGACGTATCAGTTCCTTCTTGACGCTTACGGCAACGAGATATCATCGCGGCAGCCAGTTTTCGAGTAACACAAGAGGTTTTTTCAGGGAGAACGTCGATGAAAGACGACACAAGGCAGGGTTCAACCTCACGGAATGAAGACAACGTGGCTCGGATAAGAAAATTGCACATAAAGACCGTACAAATACCGTCCGCATGTTATCGGATGCTCTCCACTTTAATAACACAACATGCCACCAAATTATGCGTGAGAACTTGGGGAAACGAAAGCTGAATGCCAGACATGGGCCGCACTCCCTCACACAGGACTAGCGGGACGCGCGGGCATCAGTGAGCGCTGATTTGATCTCCGAGGCACATGAAAGTTGCTGCATTCGACGACAGTATCATTGCTAGAGACGAAACATGGTGGTTTCAATACGATCCGCAAACAAAGACACAGAGTGGCGAATGGTGGTCCATAAGCTCTCCGGCGTCGAGGAAGGTGCGGCGACAAAAGACCAAAACAAAGACGATACTGATAGTTTTTTTTTGATGGCAGACGTGTCATACACCTTGAGTTCGTCCCATAACGGCAGACGGTGAATCAGGAGTTTTATAACCACGTACTTCAACACAATACTGATGCACTGCGATGCCGTCACCCTGACCTATGCGCATCTGGACAATGGAGCCTTCTCCACGATAACGTAAGGCCGCACACTGCTCTCAGCGTGACACAGTTTCTCGCCATGCACAGCATTACTGCACTTCCCCATCCGCCATACTGGACTGACCTCACCCCATGCGATTTTTTTTCTGTTTCCTCGTGTGAAGACATCTCTAAAAGATCGCTGGATGGGGAGCGTCGAGGCCATTTAATACGCCACAACAATGTAGCTGGCCGCCCTGCCAAAAAAAGCGTTTTTCAACGTTTCCAAGACCTCAAGAAGCGTTGGAAGCTGTGTATAAACTGCAAGAGAGACTATTTTGAAGAGATTCTGCACAAATGATTTCAATTTTAAACCAATTTTTAATGAACTCAGTTTCAGAACTTTAGGGACAAATGTAATCACTGCAGGAGTGAAAGGTTCAGGCTAAAGTAAAATTAAAAACACACAAAATTGACTCATCACGTGACGGCTCATAGGTGCCATCACCAGGGAACTTAAAAGGGGGTGGCTCTACTGCTGAGAGTGACAATGCATGCTGATGAGTCAGTGGTGTCGAACACTTTACGACGAAACCTGCAGCAAACTCCAATGATGTGTTCAAGGAATCCTCAGATGTGCCATTTGCTTGGCATTTTGTGGTCTCTGCTGCAGGGAGCAACACAGGCTCTGTCTGCGTCCATTCATCTTTCATGGTTTTTATCTGGAAGCTAGCCTGTACACCTGAGAGAAAAGTGAGGCATTTGCAATTACACTAGGCATGATGGCGCATAAATTAGTAATGCAAATCTAAGCTAGTTGTCAAGGGCTTGAAAAATATACAACAAACAAATAATCTACGCACACGAGCTGCGTCAGTCAATTGCTAAATATCCGACTTCTCAACCAGAATTAAATTCCTATAAAACGCCATGATGTCATTCTTGTAACAAAAAGTTACTTATACACTTCATTTGTATCATGCGTCTGTGTGAAAGCAGTGACCAGCCTGCAGTAGTCGTGGTCTGTTCTGGCACTTGTTGGCAGCTGCAAGGAAATGTTTTGGTGAAAATGAAACACTCCTGCATCAACATACAACCTGGACACTCAGAAAATGTTTTCACGTACTTTCTCTGCAATGTTCAGAGTAGGGCCTGATAAGCCAAGCTAAACTGGTGAAGGAACACCAATTTCCGCATTTGCACCAAATCCAAGGAAAAATGAAGTCTGGTCTGTAGGCATCTAGGTAAAGAGTATATGTTTTAGCATAATTGCTTTTCACACCATACCGAAAATATAACGTTTAAAATCTCACGCTTAAGCTTGAAGTAGATGATATCTGTGGTGCAGAAACCTCAGTAGAATCAGGTTCGTCACGTTCGGTCAGGTGGCCCTGAAATATGCAGTGATGAACTCCTTCAACCCATATATTACTTGTATATTGTCCCGTAGTGGTGAGGGCAGTCGAAGGAGCGATGAAAATGGTCAAAAGTTCTTCTATAAGCGAACTGTTTATTGGACTTGTGCCCAAAATGGACTGAATCACACGGCGGCGGCGAAGCGACAAGCGTCCCCGGCGCTCGTCGAACAGAATGCGCGCCGCTGTCGGCCGTGCTCAATTTAAAGCTGATAGCGAACTTTCGAGATAAAGCGTGCAAGGTTACTAGAACATTCGGGAACAACGTAGAATCAGCTCTGCCTGGCTGCGATCAATCGAGATAATTCTAGTCGCGTCTTGCGTCGCAAACAAAGCGATAAAGTGGTGTGGCGGTAGATTTGAAGAACGAACAAACACCGCAAATATTCACGGCAATATCGTCATTTCACCGGCAGCTTTCATAACCTGTTATCAGGAAAGCAAAGCTTGATATCAGTGGCAGCCTCTGCAAATAGGCAAAGGTCACACCCTGCCACACTACCTGTTGCAAAAAACTACCGTTAACATATGAAGAATGATGCCTTAGAGAAATGAATTTCTTTTTTATAGCTCTATATCGACTCAAGTGGACTACAGACAGGTTTATGCTTTTATGTCTATGTTCACACTTTGCAGCCACAACAAGAAACCAAAAGGTTCACATTCTATTCAGTGCTTCGCACATTGATAAAATTTCTTTCGTCTTTTTTGTTTTATTTCTGCCCGTTTCGGTCGCGCGGGTAAGTCGCAGGAAAGAAAAAGGGAGAGCTTGAAAGCGTGTTTCATTTGCTTTCTCTCGTTAACAGACGGTGCGGGGAGAAAAACGGGAAGGCGCGCGTCACAGTGGTGTACCGTTTACGTGGTTTACTGCCCTTCGTTTTTTTTTGCTAGCAGATAATGTGGCAGGGCACGGAGCAGGCTACTCTCCCACTAAAGAAAACTTTGTGCGCTTGTGCGAACTTTCACCGACCTCCCCGCTTATTTTTATTTATTTACTTATTTATTTATGCACTTCATACTGGCGGCGAGGTTTTCGGCCGCCAAGGCTTCAAAATTGGTTACAATGCGCTACAAGACATATCGTAGTAAGGCGACGAATGAACAATCAAATATAGAAACACCAAAAAGACTAATACAGTGGACAATCAAAACTTTCCTCGGTTTTCCTTTCCACCCAGCTCATTTTCTATTATCTTCGACACGCCGCGCGGCCGATGGCAGCGTGATAATATTAAAACGGGGGAAGGCTGTAGGCAGCGCAAGAGTGCAAAAAATTGCAAATAATAACGCCAGCTTGAGAATTTGGTTTGTTTTACTCCGCACAGCCCCGCTCGAGCCGTCGACGTGCGCACATAACCCCAACAGGCTAATCCCCGTTGGCCGACAGGCGAGAGCGCTGCGAGCGGCTGATGGGCGATTACTCGTGACGATAGCTCTTTGAGAAAGAACAGCGGTAAAAGCATCATAACCTCATTCATGTATTAACTTTGATAGGCTCATGAAACTATAACGTGGTGTCATGAATCTCCCCGGAAAACACTCGTACCGAAAGAATGGACTAGGCGAACGGTGTACCCACACATACGCACATTTAAAACACCCTACGTTACACACACACTAGCACACGAAACTAACAAACTAACACAAAACACAAAGAGTATAAATACACACGACCCGGGAACTCTGCTACTAGCGTCTACTACTAACGTTCTACTGTTAGCGGTCGGCATTCGTGCTCACTGTTGGTTCGGTGCGCATGCGGCGTTGTATGGATCCAGTAGCCGTCGTCGAGGCGGCGTTCGACGGGCTTTGGCTGGTGTCGCTGGTGGAGTCGCTGGCTGCGTCGCACAAGCTCTCGGTCCAAGCGCCCGTGGAGCTGATGCCGGTGTTGTTGGCGTTGGGCGCACCACCCGGATGGGTGGCAACAGCGCTGAAGACACCCCTGGCCGTAGCAGGTGGTAGCGTTTTCCATTGACTCCCCGGAACGGGCTCAGGAACGGCAGGAAGTCCAAGACGCGAAGCCGTAGAACGCGAGATCACCGGAGCAGTAGCCGGCGTCGCTCTCCTCCAGCCGAAGCGTCCCTGACCCGTAGGAGCCTCCGCTTCTCTGTTCTTCCCCCCCCCCCCCACGTGCCTCGCCCTCCCTCGCCCTTTTATAGGCTTGGCGTTATTCCACATAAGCCTTAGCGTCGTCCTCTTCTTCTTCTCCTCTCCAGTAAAAATCTTTCCACCGCACCGAATGCTTCTTCATCTTCTTTAGTCTTTGGTTAATCCACGTCTTCCTTACCGCCAACCTCTTCGTCTTCTTCAAGCCTCTTTCGTTCATAATTTTATTTTAGACTCCCTATGATATGTGACCTTGCGCTTATTTATTAACTTTGATAGCTCCGTTTGTTCTATTCTATCAGTAGGGTTAGATGCCCTCATGTTTCGGCGCTTCTTAATCAGATCTTTCGTCACCTGAGATAGCTTCCCGGTATCTTTTCGAACTGTCCTACCGCCTACTTCTGCTGCGCACTCCGTAATTAATGATGTCAGATTATCGTGCTTTGAATGAACATCAAGATCATCTTCCTCAGTTAAACACGAATATCTGTTTTGCAGCGCTATCCTAAACTCCTGTACTTTCCCTCTTACGGCTAACTCATTAATGGTGTTCTTCTTCACTAGCTTTTTCCGTTCCCTCTTCAAGTCTAAGCTAATTCTAGACCTTACCATTCTGTGGTCGCTGCAACGCACCTTTCCGAGGACGGCCACATCCTGAATTATGCCAGGTTTAGCGCATAGTATGAAGTCGATTTCATTTTTAATCTCACCATTGGGGCTCTTCCAGGTCCACTTCCTGTTTTCTCGTTGGCGGAAGAAGGTATTCATGATCCGTAAATTATTTTTATCCGCGAATTTGACTAATAACTCTCCCCTGCTATTTCTAGAGTCTATCCCATAGTCACCTACCGTGAGGTCGTCAGCCTGCTTCTTGCCCAACTTCGCATTGAAGTCGCCCATCAGTACAGTGTACTGCGATTTTACTTTATTCATTGCCGATTCTACGTCCTCATTGAAACTTTCAACGGTCTGGTCATCATGGCTGGATGTGGGTGCGTAGGCCTGCATCACTTTCAGCATGTACCTCCTATTCAGCCTAATTACTATAGCTGCTACCCTCTCGTTAATACTGAAAAATTCGTCTACGTTGCCAGCTATATCCTTATTAGTGAGGAATCCCACATTTAGTTCTCGTCTGTCCTCTAACCCGCGAGAGCACAGTATGTGTCCGCCCTTTAGTACTGTATACGCCTCACCTGTCCTCATATCTTCGCTAAGCCCTATCACATCCCAATTAATTCCGGCTAGTTCCTCAAACAGCACTGCTTGGCTAGCCTCACTAGCTAAAGTTCTAGCTTTAAACGTTGCCAGGTTCAGATTTCAATGGCGGCCTGTCCGGAGCCAGAGATTCTTAGCACCCTCCGCTGCATCACAGGTCTTACCGCCGCCGTGGTCAGTTGCTCTGCAGCCGCTGGGGACTGAGGGCCGAGGGTTAATTGGTTTGATCATAGAAGGTTGTGGCCAAGTACTACACCAGGGTGGCCAAATCCTGCTCTGGTGAGAGAGTGCGTTGTCGGTTCTGGTCACCGAGATCAGGCCGCACTCCAGGCCCGGTTATGCAATTCCATCGACACGCGGATTTTTTTTTAAGCCCGGTGGAGAATTGCGCGGCACCAGGATTTGAGTCCCGGTCCTCTTGCACGCGAGGCGGATGTTCTACCTCTACGCCATCGCTGCTCGATAATAAATAAATAATAAATAAGCTAATAAATAGGTTAATAAATGAGCTCAAGGTAGACGACATAAGGAAGTTTAATATGGAGAGAATCGAGCATGCTATAAAGAACGGAGGTAGCCTAAAAACAGTGAAGGGGAAACTAGGCATAGGTAAAAACCAGATGTATGCATTAAGAGACAAGCAGGGCAAGGCAATGTCATTAGCAATATGGATAAGATAGTTAACGTAGCCGAAGATTTCTACACACACCTGTACAGTAGCCAATGTTATCATAGCGTTAATGAGAAATACAGCAGTGCACAGGAATGCGTCATCCCGCCAGTAACGAAAGATGAATTAAAAAAAGCTTTAGAAGCCATGAAAAGGGGAAAAGCAGCTGGGGAGGATCAGGTAACAGCAGATCTGTTGAAGGATGGAGGAGACATCGTGCTAGAAAAACTAGCCACCTTGTATACGCAATGCCTTATGACCTCGACTGTACCAGAAGCTTGGAAGAATGCAAACATTATCTTAATTCATTAGAAGGGAGACGCCAAGGACTTGAAAAATTACAGGCCGATCAGCTTACTATCCGTTGCCTACAAAGTATTTACTAAGGTAATCGCTAATAGAGTCAGGGCAACGTTAGACTTTAATCAACCAAATGATCAGGCAGGCTTTCGTAAAGGATATTCCACAATAGATCATTTTCACACTCTCAATCAGGTGATAGAGAAATGCGCAGAATATAAACAACCTCTATATATAGCTTTCATTGATTACGAGAAAGCATTCGACTCAGTGGAAACCTCAGCAGTCATACAGGCGTTGCGTAATCAGGGGGTAGAAGAGCCTTGTGTCAAAATACTGGAAGAGATATATAGCAACTGCACAGCTACTATAGTACTCCATAAAGTCAGCAATAAAATTCCAATAAGGAAGGGCGTCAGGCAAGGAGACGCGATCTCACCAATGCTGTTCACCGCGTGTTTACAGGAGGTATTTCGAGGCCTGAATTGGGAACAGTTGGGAATAAGAATAAATGGAGAACACCTAAATAATCTGCGATTTGCTGATGACATTGCCTTGCTGAGTCACTCAGGAGGTGAACTGCAAATCATGATCAATGAGTTAGACAGGCAGAGCAGATCGATGGGTCTAAAAATTAACATGCAGAAAACCAAGGTAATGTTCAACAGCCTAGCAAGGGAACAACAGTTCACAATTGGCAGAGAGAGCCAAGAAATATTGACGGAATACGTCTACTTAGGGCAGGTAGTGCCAGCTGATCCGGATCATGAGAGGGAGATAACTAGAAAGATAAGAATGGGATGGAGCGCATATGGCAAATTCTCGCAGATCATGAGTGGCAGTTTACCAATTTCCCACAAGAGGAAAGTGTACAACAGCATAATCTTACCGGTACTCACCTACGGGGCAGAAACGTGGAGGCTAACGAAAAGAGTTCAGCTTAAGTTAAGGACAACGCAGCGAGCCATGGAAATAAAAATGATAGGTGTAACGTTAAGAGATCGGAAGCGGGTAGAGTAGGTGAGGGAACAAACACGGGTTAATGACATCCTAGTCTAAATCAAGAGAAAGAAATTGGCTTGGGCAGGGCATGTAATGCGAAGGCGGGATAACCGCTGGTCCTTAAGGGTAACGAAGTGGATTCCAAGAGAAAGTAAGCGTAGTAGGGGCGGCAGAAGGTTAGGTGGGCGGATGAGATTAAGAAGTTTGCAGACAAAGGGTGGATGTAGCTGGCAAAGGCTAGGGATAATTGGAGAGACATGGGAGAAGCCTTTGCCCTGCAGTGGGTTTAGTAAGGCTGATGATGATGATGATATGTGACACGTGGGTTTCGCAACAAGCTTTCATTGCTCGTCCACTGCGTAGGTAATCAAGGAAGGTACTTATTACTTCTGCCAATGTTTTTCCTTGGGCGCTTGCACCGTCGGCACGGCGTCGCATCCTAGCCGTCACTGCTTGTGACAGCCAGCGGTAGAAGGCGTCTTTTGTCTAGCGTGAACTCCAACAGTGTTAGGCCTCATTCTCACAGCCGGACTCCTCTATGGGCACCCTGCGGGAACCGAGGGAGCATAACTCGCGGCGAACAGGCAGCGCCGCCGGTGCGCGCCGGAGTAAATGCGTTGGGAAAGTCGCGGCAGCCTGGGACGGGCGCGCGCGCAGTTGGGGCGGCCATGGTAAAGTTTTCGGCACCGTTGCAGCGAAATGGTGGTGATTTGGCTTAGTTGGAGTGATATAGAGCTTTTGAAAATCCCTCCTCTGCGCGGCGGCATGTTGGCGTTCTGGCGCCGCCTAACGCCAGAAAGAAGAATGAGCGCCATTTTGAGCTGTGACAACAAATTTACTTCTGCTGGCGTGCCTTGATTTGCTTGTGCAACCAAAGATTATGTGACCGCTCAGTATCCCTGGTTTTTGCCGTTTGTTTTTGTTGCTGTGTTGTCCACTTTCTTTTCTCTGCGCGGGGCACAATTAACAACTAGGTGGTCTCTAATAAAGCGATCGTGATGGGCACCGAGAACGAAGTCCGCGGTGCCTGCGCTTCGTCGACTGCGTCGAGTTCATTGCGGCATGTGCTGATCAGTGGTGAGTGTTTTTACTGCTCACTCATTCCTTTATGGGCAGCAGTGTTTGTGTGCAGCCACGCTTCATCAAGTTGTGAAGCTGCGCATGTTCCGGAGCAACTTTATCCATTGTGCGCATTCTGTACCGTTCGAAACTATTCCTGAGTCGTCTCCTGCCTGATAGCCCAGGTGCAGGTCCATCATGTATTAATAATTCGCATAATGGCGATACACTGATAGCTGTTGTTTAGTGTAGCCATTCCTTAGTTTGAGGAAGTGAACGTGCTAGCAAATGAATTCTGCGGGCACAACAAGCTAAGTACTTTGCAAAAAGTTGCGCTTCTCTATGATGTGTCCCAAAAGTAACCTAGTATTAGTCACCTAGGAAGGAACTCGCTAAAAATCTTTGGGAGACGAAGCGTTTGGGGTGAGACAGATTTTTTAACGGTGTTTAACGTTCCAATGCGGCATCGGCTATAAGGGACGCCATAGTGGAGGGCTTGAGATAATTTCGATCACCTGGGGCTCTTTAACATGCACTGACATCACACAGTACACGAGCATCTTGCGTTTGGCCCCTATGAAAACGTGGCCGCCGCGTCCGATACAGAAACCTCACCCTCGTGATTAGCAGCCAAGCTTAATAACCAGTGAGCCCCCACGCAGGGCAGCGCCGATTCAAGACAGTGAGAAAAATTGTTAAAATTGTCTCCTTGAGAGCGCTGATTTGCATTGCTTAATAATAATATTAATAATAATTGGTTTTTGGGGGAAAGGAAATGGCGCAGTGTCTGTCTCATATATCGTTGGACACCTGAACCGCGCCGCAAGGGAAGGGATAAAGGAGGGAATGAAAGAAGGAAGGAAGCAAGAGGTGCCGTAGTGGAGGGCTCCGTAGTAATTGCAACTACCTGGGGATCTTTATCATGCACTGACATCGCACAGCACACGGGCATTGCTTAGTGAAAAGCAGTTTTCAGAATTCAACACATAGAAATTATATTATGGAGAAGTAACGCAGCAATATTTATGTGCTCTTTTCATTTGCACAAACCATGGCGTACACCCACCCAGAGTACATGAAAGACTGATCAGAAGACATGCAAGAAAGACTGGCCGCAGATAAGGGGGCTGGACATTTTGTTCAACTTAGTGCAGACGAAAGCATGTGGCCTGCTTGAATTAAGAGCATAGAGATCATTAGAGTCATATAGTTTTTTTGCAGTCTGGGTGGATGGGGAAAGTACTTAACAAAGGGTGAGTGATGACACTTTGATGCTAAAATCTGAAGTGACGCCCTCATAGGCTGTAAGTAGCAGGCCACACCAAGTGTGGCTCCCGGCAAAGTGCACAGGCGAAGTTTTGCGTGCTAGTTGCTCCTGCATGGCCGGACAGACAAGGGTGTGCAGCAATGTGGGAGCGGTTCTGTGGAAAGTTGACTGTGCCGTTTCTCGTGGCTTCACTGGAAGGGCCTACACAAACGCTGCCGCAAAGTGGAATAGAGGTACAAAACGCGACGTTGAGCCGAGTAGACTTGACCACATAAACTTCAAGTTGAAGCAAAAAACAGTCGACCCTGAAGCTCAGACAAAGCCTGTGCCTGTTATAGCGCCACTGTCAGAAGATGAATTGAAGAAAATGCATAAGGATTCAGGATATCTCGAGAACTCTAATAGTCCAGGTATCAACCATTTTGTTATTGTCCTCAGCTGTTTTCCACTTCTGTTTTTACTGGGCTGCGTGCTGAGTAAATGGCAGATGCTAAATATTCCCATTAATGGTTTTGCGCAAAGACAAATGCACGTTTGGTTCGAGATTCCTCTCACGTGTTTGGTAGTAAAATTTTCCCTGTTTCTTTAAAATGGTTCTAATTCTTGGCAGGCTGAAAATCCTAACTTGCTATCGCTAGCACGTCAGCCTTATTGCATATTTAGAGCATATAAAACTTTAACCTCTTGTTGTAGACTATCTGGATAGAAGTTACACAGGCATTTTCATTCCCATGTGCTGTTCTCTTACATTCCATTTCCAGGCTTACAGCTTCATGCAACGTTCAATGCAGTACCACGGCAGCCCAGCAGACTTCGGCAAGAGGCTGCACCACATGGCAGCCATGAAGCCATAAGTCGCATGCTGCCTTCGATGCTGTGCCTTCTATAACAAGTTTTTTAACGTATCGGCAAAGACTGAAGAAGCTCTGGAGAAAAAATACGAGGAGCCAAAATTCGTCACTTTGGCTAGTGGCATGGTGCCTTAGAATAACAGCATCTTGAATGCGAAAAGTGCCTAAGAAAAGGAGCACACCAGGCCACAAAGCAGCGAGTGCTATATTTTGTCCCACGTCTTCCGACAATGCAGCTACGAAATATGGCCATAAATATGAAACAGTGGCTCGTGCACAATTAGCAAAAAAACAGGGCATAGTGTGACACGATGCGGCACAATATTATGTCCACATATGGCCTGGCTCTCTGCGTCTCCCGATGGCCTTCTTGAGAGAGCTCCAGCTGTTCTAGAATAAAGCTTCCGCATGTGATGAACTGTTCGGACCTTGTGCATTCTGGAAGGCACGACGTTGAGGAGTTTGATGGAAGGTACATGATGTCCGAAAATGGGCCGAACGGTCATAATGCCCAAGTTCAGCTGCAGATGCTGTGCACAGGCCGTGAACTCTGTTATTTTTACGCGTGAAGAATAGAAGCGGAAATTGTTGTTGAAGTGCCTTTTGCACCTATGTTCGTGAAATAAAACTTGCCATGACTCCAACAGTTTTACTTCCATGACCTCCTGCCAGAATTGGATAGCCGCCATGTATCTGGACGACTCATTATATTTATGCAGACTACCAAGGTGCTGTGAACTCAGTGTTGAAAAAGGGAGTTCTCCTGGAATAAATATTCTTCAGCTGCGTATTATCTAGTACTTCAATGAAAGTGCGAGATACTGTGTATCTGAAGTGTGCTTGCGCAGTAGGTAACCCTGTAACTCATGACTTTATTCCAGGTTCAAGACAGGTATTCAACAAGTTGAGGCCTAATTGTGGCTCTGTGTGTTCTATAGAGCATCAGATCTGCTCAGTGCAAAACCATTGTTATAATTCATATCGCCATGACCAATGCACTATTACGTGTAATAATGACTACAGTTGCCAATTGTGTCGTGTGCACATTGCTTACTGGTCACTGTGTTCACTATTTGGGAAATAGTTGCAAATAAGTGCATATTGCATTGCTTGCGCAAATGGCACAATGTTATTACAAAGTGAACAAACTCAGTTTAATCAGTGTAGCACCATAAGAACGCATTTTAATTTAAAATGCATCCACTTAGTTCCACAGTTATTTTCCATTCATAGACTGGAAAACTGTGTTTGTGAAGCACCTCAAGTGCAAATACCTTGAAGTCCAGTCAGCTGGGAGAAGTGTTAAAATTGGCTGCAAACAGTATCGATCTAGGAAATTCTGATGCAATTTAAGGCCACGCGCATGTGTGCAGTGTCCCCACATTATCCTTGCCGGTTCTTTGCTTCATATACACATTGGGAATTAGAATGACCTCTTCTTTAAGATATTAGTGATAAATTTTGAGCACGTGTAAGGACCAATTTTTTAAACGTCAGCGACGTCATTCCTTTGAAATGAGGTCCTTTCGAAGTTTCACCCCGGAAAGTTATTGCAACATGGCTCCAGCCATATGGTACGGCTACTTTTTTTGTCCACTTTCCATATTAAGAAGGCTTACCAAGCGTACTCTTGTACTCGGCACAAATTTACTCACTTGTGGGCTCTCTCCTGGTAGCGACTAAAGGCATTTGACATTGCGAAGCCCTGCACAAATAAGAATCATTTTGCGTATCCTCTTCTTGGAATTGATGGGCAGGGCCTGCTTAAATATTCTTATGTTCTAATCCTGTTTATGGCGCCCTCAACGTGAATATGCACTAAAGCTATCCGTCTCGTTCTGGTGACTTCCTCTTCACTGAGTTGAGGTTTCCCTGCAAATTGACATAACCATGAGGCAATCCCGCCTTTCTTTATAGCATGTTTACACGATACCCTTACCGTTTGTGAAGGCAGGGGCGTTAAGCTTCACTCCTTGAATTATCGTGCTTGTTGTCAGGGTGAAGAGTCTGTCAACCATGACTTCACCTCCTGGGCCGAGATGGTCCTCCCGCTTGTAGTCTTTTGTAATATATTTGTCCGATGCACGTCCTCCAAAAGTTAGAGGCACATACATTATGCAACCATCTGGTGCTATGACAATAAGAAACTTCACAGTGCTGCTCGCCTTGTAGCTGCTATAGATTTCAACACTTCGCAGCATTTTTTTGGCCGCTACAGGTTTATCTCGAAGCAGTCAACAGTACATATGGTTGTGTCGTATCCGTTTTCAATGAATGACTTGGGCATACTTTTTCGGATCCTTGATCGTAGTAGCCAAGTTACGGCTTTTTTCATAATGGTGCACAGCACCGACAGGACATGTCTGAAAATGCTGAGGACACTCCCTACAGATACTTGAAATATTCTAGCCAAGTGCTCACAGAGAAGGCTAAGGCGCAGTCGCATGAGAGTGAGCAGCAGCTGATCTTCAAATGGGAGCACAGCGAAGCCCTTACACTACCCTACTTTCACTGCTGTGACCGAGTTCCGGAAGTCTGTTTTAGCCAGCTTTGTTCAAAAGACGCAGTCGTCTTCTACTAACGTTGCTGCAGATAGCTGCTGCTTCTTTGATTATGTGCCAAGTCCAGGATGGCAATAACTATGCTCGTTGTTCTGGTCCTCCTACTTCGTTGAAATATTTTTCACATCAGCAGATTGTTCCTGGATACAAAGAAAGTTGCAAGAGTTACTAGCGCACCAAATAACAAAACAATGCAACAATACAGTGTTTAGTCTCGTTATTATCTAAAATACACCTGACATTTGCGAGAAATAGTCCTGAAAGATTTTCCATCTTCATATTACAAGGCCAGCTAGGCATAAGTTCAAGCACAAAAGTCATCAGCATCCCACAACTGCAGGAACCTTTTTACCTTCTTCCTGACTTGTAATAAGAAACTCGTGGGCTATAAACAAATTTCTTCGTATTGCAAAGAAAAAGCAGCAGTAAGTTGCCAGGTCTGTATGTCGGTGTGGATGGTAAAACTAAGCATAGCTGCATTCCCTGACTGCAGCTTGTGAGCTGCAGATATTTTTGAAGCGGTGACACACCTTCCAACTTTTTGGGTTTTTTTCTGAGCCCTAATTAACACCTCAGAGGCTGAACCATAGGAGTAAACATTTTAAATGCATTCGAGTAATAAAATGGCTTCTGCATGTCAAGAAACTAGCGCCTTGAATTCTTCAGCAGCACAGCAGGTAATTGTGGCCACTTGGACTTTTAGCAGCATGAACATTTGAAGAGTTTTTTTTCTAAATGAGCCAGATCCACCAAAACACAAACTTAGAACAAGGCCATAATTTCTTGTCTGAAAGGAATGCGCTGCTATTCAACCTGGTACCACAGAAGTTTTATGGGGCAGATAGAGCAGTCGAACAGCATTAATCGCCAAAAATTTACGTGCATAGTTTGGCCTATACAACAATGGAAACATTGGATTTGGCTCATATCGAAGCGAAGCATTAGATTCGGCTCAGCTTTCTTCTCGAAACTTTATTATTACTGCAGTATGTTTCAGGTTACAATCAAAACAATATAGAAAAATGCTTGTGCTGTGACTTCAGCACAAAAAAAAATTAAAAATATGCGTCACCCGCTTTACACTCATACATGGATAGCAGGCCTGTCTTCCTGGCAGCATAAGCAGCCTTCTTCGCAGTCTGCCATGGACTCCTTTTCTTGACAGCGACGAAAGGCAGCCTCAAAATACGCAAGTTCTTCGTTTTCCTTCCATGACACAGCAAAGTGAGGCACCAGAAGGTTTGTCACGTCTCTCACCTTCAGTTCGTTGAGGTAGTGTGCATACAGCTCGCACTGTTTCGGTGTTTGTACAAGGGTCTTTCCCCTATTTAGGACCGATACAAAATTAGACACCGAAACCCTGTAGTGGGGTTCGGCTCTAATTTGAGGGCTTCGGCCTGTCACATTTCTCTGAATGTAATAAACCTTCGTTTCAGTAATCTTGAAAAGCAGGTTGGACGTTGATCTCATTACTTCCGTACAGTACGCCTTCCAGTCATAGACGTTCCAGTGCTTTCCTAATTCTAGTACAATGCCGTGGTTAGCAAAAATTCGCTTGTAGCCTTCTGGATATAGAATTTCTTTGTCTTCTGACATCTTTCTCAATCCGACCGAATACTCTATCTGGAGGTAAAAAACAGTGGCCTGTGACAGGGAACACAACAGAAACCAACGAAACACATGCTGCAGCCTCATTCTGAATCCACCAAAGAATTATGCAAATCATAGTTGAGTTTTTGTTTTGACCAGCACAACCGTCGGCTACCAGCCGCACTTCTTTAATTCCTTCCAAATTTGCACCTCGAAGTGTATTGTGCACTGCACTGGCAACTTGGTTGTTTCCTTTGCTGCTCTCATCTTCACTCCGTGTGTAGCAATGGACAGCATCTTTGGGCATCGATCCATCTCTCTGGTTTTCTACCACGCACAGGTGGTATTGATACAACTGGCGGCTGTAATAGGCTTGCTGGTCTGGAATCTTGGGCATCACTTGATTTTTTTGGCAGTCAAAAGAGAACGTATTTAAGTCTTCTCGCTTCTCACGTAGCAGGGAATAAAAAGCCCTATACTTCAACCTGTGCACCCTTTGATCTGTTAGAACCTTCTGCTTCTGTGCAGATTCTTTCAAAGTCTTGATGTCGTAGGCGTTTTTTAAGCACACAGAGCAAACATCCGTTCTCGGTGTTCCAAACGAGAGGTTGAACTTCGTGCGGAAAATTTGGTGAATAATAATAATAATAATAATAATAATAATAATAATAATAATTGGTTTTGGGGGAAAGGAAATGGCGCAGTATCTGTCTCATATATCGTTGGACACCTGAACTGCGACATAAGGGAAGGGATAAAGGAGGGAGTGAAAGCAGAAAGGAAGGAAGAGGTGCCGTAGTGGAGGGCTAAAAACCGTATTTCACTCGGACATCTTCAGTAGCCTGTTGATTATACATCCGCCATATATTTCGGATACTCTTCAGCTCTGCCGGGAGATACAGTTTTCGAGTCTTCTGTCGGTTGTAGTGCGACTCTCTTGCACGAAGGCGCTTTATGAACATCACAACAGCCGATCGCTTTCGACCATAGCGTTGGAGCTTCTGATCGCCTCCACGAGCATCTGCCTTCAATCCGCCTTTTTCGTGCCTGTGCTTCACGTAGCGGGTAACTGTACTGTGGCTAACAGCAAGCACTGCACAAAACATATCACGACAAACAGGAACCTCTCTTCCATTTTCAAGCCGTACCTTGTAAGAAACGGCGAGGCTTCGACGATGTTTCTCATGTTTTCCTCTCCTGCGTTTGACTGCAGAAGATGTGCGCTGCATCAATATGAAAATATGAATGCCTTTTGCTTCACACTGCAGAGTTCACTAAACGTCTTCTTGAAGCTTTCCACCGATGTTTCTGTCACAAGCGCGCACTTGAGAGTCTTCTTTGTGTGCTTACATTTCGGAAGCGGCAAATTCTTGCTTTCTCGGCGTCTTGAAGGGCGACTTTTGTTTCGTCGTCTGGGCAGGGAACGTTCACCGACCTCTTCATACCCGTCGCAATCCATGCGGAACTAAGTCCGTCAAAGCAAAAGCCTTGAAAAAACAAAGGAGCTCGCGAAACACACCACGCAGTCCGCGCTATCACGCACGAGCACCGCCGGCACGAGCCTACAAGGAGGCTGCCATGTTGGCTGAATCACGTGGTCTCCGGGTCAGTCTCCTATTGCTTGAACGGATTTGGCTCATTTCGATCCACGCAGTGGAAGGATTTGGCTCGTTTTCGATTTGAAATGTGATCTGCGGGCTAGCTCAGTTGGTGTGATTTGACCAATTTTGATCTGATCTGTTTTTTAAAGGAAAGTTGACTGGCTTAGCTTGCCACTACAGTTGGGGTTGCGTTACTTTCGGTTTGTGGATTTGGCTCATTTCGAAAAAAAACTCCTCATTTGTATGCTTTCGTGGTGGACCTAACCCGCAGCAACCATAAAACCATAAAAAATCGACAATAGAAGACTCCTTAAGTTTCCCTACGCATGCCAAAAGTTCTGTTCACACAATTGGTGGCAAACAACGAACCTCCCAAGGAGCGCCCAGAAAGGATGGGATGTCCTAGTCCCAGTGAAACATTTATCGACATTTCCAGGCCGTAGAGGCAGGACACAGAAACACAAGCAAAAGGGAAGTGCACCCACTAATGCCCTAGAAATGTTTTTTTCGAGGGTGTTAAGCAGAAACAAAAACTAATCATAGCAGTTTGGTCCCATAAAGGTAACTGGGAGCACGTTTTTGGGACCAATGCTTCTCAACAAAAATACAAATTGACTCCTCGCTCCCTTTTCTCTCTCCTCGCATCAAAAAATAGGGGTAGAGAAGGTTTTGCTCATGCACTCGCCGTTTTGAGAGATCCAACAGTTCTGTTCGAACAGCCGAAGGAAGCCAATTTCACCCCGCATCTATCTCATGGGCCGTCGGCTCCATGCTGGAGGCAGGCAGGCGCGGCGGTCTGCCTTTTCATCATACCGCCGGGAGCGGAGGTCACCAACGTGCCAGTCTTCTATAATGTTTCCATATTCAGCACGGTGCGGAGGTCCCTGCACGCATCTCAAAATACCAGCAGTCCTTGTTGCGCTGATGTCTAGCAGAGCCGCAGTAATGACCTCTCGTCGCTCGCCCGGTTTCCTCGCTGGGCGGAAGCTATCTTGCACACACGTATTCGCGCAGCCCCTAGCCACTCGCATGCAAGCCCCAGCGCGCGGCAGCTCTTGCTCTCATCACTGGGCTGTAGTGAACTTCGTAGCTATGAAATCATGGCCGCTTTCCCGCGCACCTCGGCGTGCCCACATAATTCCTTTTGGAATTGATGCAGCGGCGCGCGGCGCATCGCAAGTCTTTTGCGCAACTTCACGGCCCTACACCATAATGGCGCTCATAAAGGCGTCGTTCGTGGCAGCGGATTCCAAGGCAATGGGCGACTCCGAGCGGGCACTCTGCATCCCTCAGCGCCTCCGACGACTGTGGCGTGTTGGTGGCAGCCTGGCGGTCCACTGCGGTCATAGGCGGGAGAGATCTTCGGAAGCCCACCAGACTCTTGCTGCGAGTGTCCATGGATTAACCTGCTCTACCTACGTTGCCGTCTTGTCGCAGCGGTATAGTTTGTGTTGTGTTCGCGTCGCTGACTTTGAACCCACCCCCACCGGATTACTTTTGCCTTGATCCCCTTGATCTCACCCCCCGCGCCGTATTGTGCCGCACGCGCGGTCTGCTGTACCATGGGTGCGACCCGCCAAGGCTCCTACCTCAAGACGTCCCCCCTTTCCATCCGGCTCCAAGCAGTCTTATCTCCACACTTAGTCACAATGAAATAAAACGGGGGTGTAACGCGGATTCAACGCGTATGTTTGAGCGTATGCTGTGCCGTGAGTAGGCGCAGGACAGAAGACTGCGTTGAATTCATGTATATAGTTGCAGCATTTTATTCCATCCCCGGGTTTCCGTTGGCAACATCGTCAAGGTTTGTTGGTTTATGCTCGTTTTTTTATTTTCGCCTCGTGTAATTATTTTTTACCTGTTTTGATAACACGCTCAAGCTTACTCCGAGGCTTGTGCGAGAGGCAAAGCCAGAGGAAGGTTTCACCCTGCAGGATATCCGTGACCTGAAACCGCGTATCTGTATCGTACACCTATATCGTCTTTTCCTTTGGCACCCAGGTTGCTCTTTACATGCGTTTGTTTTGCGCGTGCATATATGCTTTTGTACCCTTTAGAATGTTTGCTTAAGGTCAACAACTTTCAGCCTGTATTATTTTTATTGCTTTATTTTTTCAGATTTCTCAGAGGTAGAGAAAAATTTGGCTATTATTATATGCTGGTGCCGTAGTGCTCCGTACATTGTGTGTTAAATGGGGCATACATATACGTCTCCTGTTTGTATTCATTTAAATGCAAAGAGCACATCTAATGAACCTTAAATACATCTGCATTGTGCTGCTATTTCCTGTTATATGGGTGAGATCGGGCGAATTTTAGAATTCATATTTCCTTTGTGTGCAAAATTTTGGCACATTTCGTGTTCTTGTGGCGGGATGAGCGCAGCACGAAACAAAGAATATAAAGGCGGGAATCAACGCTGACTAACAACCAGATTTTTAATCCACGTTTGATCGAATAAATACATCTTTTCGTGCAATAAGGAGAGAACAGAAACTTGACAAACGCATAAGATGTACACGTGGTAAAAGATTAGGACAACGCACGCAGATAACCAATTTCGCTGTCACGAAACGCTATCGAAAGTGTGCTGACGCATATACGTCGTTCTTTTGTCGGATGCTGAAGGCTTTTTCAATATCCCTGGCCTGTTGATCGAAATATGACGTTATGGCCATTGTGTTGCTAAGCTGAAGGTCACATTCCAGCTCTCTGCAATGTTTTGCTAATTCACTGCTGTTGGCGCTCTTTAGGAATCTTTTGTGCTCTCAAAGCCGTTCATTCAAACCGCGCCCTGTTTGACTAATGTAGGTGCGTCCGCATGACAGATATATATTAAAAACCCTCTCTTCACACATTTCACATGTTTTTTCTGGTGCTTTTTCTTTCATTGATTTATCTTTGCTCGCTGTTTAATTTGGCGCACAGGCCTCTTAATTGGTTGGGTGCTGACATCAGCACTTTTACACCAGCTGTTGCGCCTGCCTTTTCGAGACTGTGGGAAATGCCATTAATGTAAGGGATGACCGCGTACGGCTTCCTTTCTTCTGATGTGGTTGTGACATATTTTCTGCCTCTAAGTGCTTGCAGAATCCCTTCTGCAGCACCGGGTAGCAGTCTCTTTGGGTAACCTGCTGCTTTCAGCCGACTGTTCTGGGCGTCAAAACTGCCTTGAACTTCATGATGAGAGGATCTCGTCAATGCGGCTCTCATTGCTACTTTTGCTAAGGACTAGAAGAACTAGAACTAGAAATAACAAGTGAACTCCCAGAAAACAACGTTATGCAATTTCATGACTTGACGCTAGCCTCTCTAGCCGCTCACATATGCTGGCGGTACGGACCATGAAGTTAGAGGGGACTGCTCCCATACACATCTGCGCACTCCAAGATCATAAAGGGGGCTAGAAAAAAACAGCAATGAGAGCCGCATTGACGAGATCCCGTCATCATAAAGTTCAAGGCAGTTTTGACACTCCGAACCGTCGGCTGAAAGCAGCAGGTTGCCCAACGAGACTGCTATTCAGTGTTGCAGAAGGGATTCTGCAAACACTTAGATGCAGAAATTATGTCGCAGCCACATCAGAATAAAGGAAGCCGTACGCAGTCATTCCTTGCGTTATAGCATTTCCAACAGTCTCAAAAGGGTAGAAGAAAGAGCTGGTGTAAAAGTGCTCATGTCAGCACCCAACAAGTTAAGAAACCTGTGCGCCAAAGTCAACAGCAAGCAAAGGAAAAATCAATGCAAGAAATAAAACCAGAAAAACATGTGAAATGTGTGAAAAGCGGGGTTTGTGAAATACCTCTGTCATGCGGATGCACCTACATTGGTCAAACAGGGCGCTGTTTGAATAAACGGCTTCGTGAGCACAAAAGATCCGTGAAGGGCGCCATTAGTAGTGAAATAACAAAACATTGCAGAGAACATGAATTCGTTCCGCAGCTTAACAACACAGTGGTCCTCCCGTCATAGTTTGCTCAATGAATTAGAGAGACTGAAGAAGCGTTCAACATCCAACCAAAGAGCGACGTATGTGTCTTCATACCTTCAATAGCGCTTCGTGACAGAGAAATTGATTATCTGCGTGCGAAGTCTTAATATTTCACCACGTGTGCATCTTGTGCGTTTTTCATGCTTTTTTTCTTTTCCTTTTTATACGAACGAGATGTATATATTCCACGAACATGCATTAAAAATCTGGTTATTATTCAGCGTCGTGTCCCGCCTCTCTCTTTGTCTCGTGCTGCGCTGCTCCCGTCACAAAATCATGCACCAACCAGCCCAAATTTTCACCTTGTTAAAGCACATTTCATGTAAATAGGTAAGTCTGAATGGCCCAGCCAGCAAGCATTCACGCAAGTGGACAGGTGTATTACATCCCCTGTAGTGCAGGAATGTACCTGAAATTTGGCACACACGTGCGCTTAGATGCCCGAAGTCTGCATGAAAAAGAAGAAATAATTTTATTGAGCCAAAACTGAGAAATCTAGCATTAACCTTTGGGGCTGTCCCTGGGACGCACAACTTTTTGGACACGGCTATTTGCGGGGACGTTTTTTGGATGTCTTCGGGAAAAATGAGCATATCCTAGGGACATTCCAAATGTGCTGATGTAATATTTCTGGGAGATTTTGAGGTTTTATGTATGTTGAATTGTGAAAAATGTGCTGACTAAAAAGACTACAATATGATCTCCAGCAATACATTTAGTCATAGGAGTTTCAAATATCATTGCCTTCCCATCACGCCAGACTTAGCGCACTAAAAGTTCAACAATTTGTCCAACGTCCTAACATACTGGGGTTCTGATAGGATATGCCTCTTACAAATTTATCGGTCTGTTGTTCGCTCTGCCTTAGATTACGGATGTATAGTTTATGGGTCAGCAATTCCATCGCATCTTAAATGAATGGATCCAGTAGATAAATTAGGTTTGCGTCTTTCCACTCGTGCGTATAGGAGGTCACCCATAAACAGTCTGTATGTATAAACTAACGAAGCATCACCCACAGACAGAAGAACGATGCTAACATGTTCATACATCCTAAAAATTCATTCACTGCCTAATCATATCTGTCATCAAATAGCTACAAAGTGCCCATCTAGAACACTCTTTAACAACAAACCACACACTAATAGGACACTGTGCTTGCGTTTTGAAGAATGTGCCAAAACCTCGGCCGACTGGACACATTAGCTGACTGCTCGAAGACGTGATCCGCTGCATACAGTATCATTTTCTTACAATCTGCGATTTTGCTTTTACACAGTTCTGTAAAAACCAAACCCCACAGAAACATATTCTCCAATAATTTCTCGCAATTGAGAAAAATACAGTACCTTCAGAGGTTTTTACGCAGATGGCTTAAAAACAGATGTATACGTTTGGAGTGCAGTGGTACAAGGGAACTGCTATCAGATAGGCTTCCACAGTGCGCATCAATCTTCACTGCCGAATGTTACGCTCTCTATGCAGCCATTAAACAAATTGTAAAGGAGAACCTCAAAACAGTGTAATTTACACCGACTCGCTATGATTGCTTACAGCTCTCCACTCAAGAAATGCAGTCTCTCCTATACTCTGTGATATACACAACATAGTAATAGCCACAACTAAAGGACGAAACCTAAAACTCTGCTGGGTACGAAGCCATATCGGAATTAAAGGCAAAGAGAGAGCAGACTTATGCTCTGCTAAAGCGCGTGACAAGCAAATAATGAAAGTAAATATTCCGTTAAAAGATTGTATTAATTTAATACATCGTAACATAAGGCAGAAATGGTAGTCCGCGTGGAACTACGAAGTAAAAAACAAACGACACAATGTCAAAACAGTTATAAGTGAATGGAAGTCCGGCACCCACCGAGAACGTTTTAAGAAAGTGATTATCTGCCGTCTTCGTATAGGACACACGCACCTCACACACAATTTTCTACTGACAAAACAAAATCAACCTGAATGCGAAGAATGCGGAGACGAAGTTACGATTAACAACATTTTATTTTCTTGCAGGAGACTAGAAAAACTAAAAATAAGTACTTTACTAAATTATATACCGAAAACATTATTTTCATCCTACACTGCTTTTAGGAGCTGATGGAATTATTGATATATCATGTGTTTTTAGCTTTCTTGAAGAAACCGGACTTCTCAAGAGGCTCTCAAATTTTTTACCCACTGGTCTGTTTGTATTTTAGTACACCTCAACCACTTTCTCATTCCAGAGAAAAGGGCTGAGGTTGCTTTTGTTTTGATTGGTTCGGGGCCTCCAGTCCTTGCCCAGCCAATTACGGCTGATGAGGTTACCCGACCTCCTTTGCAACTTTTAATGTGAGCCATTTTTAAATCTGTTTTTGCTCTTAATACTAGGTAGAAGGAAATACCTTTTCAAGCTTTCTACACCTCCATAACTTCTAATCTTTGTGAAAATCTGCAGAAAAAAATTCCTTATACCTTGAGCTTGGCGCATTATAGCCTTAGATGCTTATTGGCCATTAAACCCAACACAACAAAACACATCAAGGCTTCCCGACACTCCTGGTCCACTTGTACATGAAGCATTTTCTTCTCTGTTAATGTACTGCACTAAAGCAGCGACGTGCTTCTATTGTCCACCTGGTCCTGCCTTAATAGGGCACTTGTCACTCTGCAGTGCAAATTCGGTAACTGACGCCTGCCAACAAAATAATAATGAACTGTAGTTAAAAATGTGTATTACTCTTTTTGTCATCACAAGCTGCAGTATATGCAAGAATCATCAGGTAAAACTGATCAAAAAAATTCTTTGTGCAATCAGCTAAAGTGTGATATTTTAAAATAATTAAGGCCCTGTTATTTCAGATAGCAAGTTTGCCTGAAGCAGTACCTAATTTTGTGGAACACGTGCAATTCCCAACAGCTTGCAGGCAAGCAGATAGTGTATGCTGCAATTAAATGTTCCTTGCATAACCACAATGACCCAATAATTTTTTTAATGAGTGAATCTAGCATCAACAGGAAATAACCCTTTGTACACACATTAGGTCTAGTGTGGCATTAAGGTCTTTAATAATAATAATAATAATAATAATAATAATAATAATAACTTGTTTATTTCCATCAGTGATGGGGGAGACTGCGGATAAAAGCCGCTTGACAACAAGCGACTTGACTGAAGCCCGCAGCCTCCCTACAAAGCAGGCAGCGATAGGACAACAACAAAAAAATAAAACAAAGAACTCGCAGAAAGCACAATATTCAAAATTAATGCATAATATGACGGATTTAGTGAATGCTATAAATGCAGAAAAAAATGTTCATTAACGACCACCCTCAATCCGCGTATCTTCACCGGAAAAAGGTAAAAGAGGCAAGGAGAGCGTCGACTTGGGTGGTAGACTCGACTTGGAGCAGAAATGAAAATTTCCGTAAAGGCGCGAAGACCAGTAAACGGAGCACGTTGTGCTTTTCTGCATATCTCGATGCAGAAAGAATGAGCAGTCGCGGTAATGCATGCACGGCAGCGCAGCCGACATAACTGCACCAGCGTATGCACAGCGCCTTCCGTTCTTGCCTCCCAATGGAATGGCGGGAGTTATAATAATTGTGATAGCCCGATAGGCTGCTTCTGCGCCTCATGTATTCCGGTCGCCAACGCAAATCAGTGCGTCAGTGAAGCGATGGTTTGAGGACCGTGTACATATGCTGGATGATGGTGCGCTCCGACGATTTGAGACGCGCGTTTGTATGTGCTCATGAGACTCGTGCAGTGCGGGAACTGTGTTTTAAAAAATGGGGCCTCGTTGATGCGATTACTTTATGTACAAGGAGGCTACTCATCACAAGCTCCAGTTCGTAGATGGGCTTCGTTACGCTTGTCTGCGCCACGCACTTGGCGCGTATGGAGACTGGATTGTCCCAAACGGATACGACGTCGTGGGTATGCCCGCTCTCATACAAAGCCCGGCCCTTTATCTTGCTGTCTCCACAAAAAATGTTGGTCGGTGTCCCGAACAACAGAAAAAGCACATCTGCGAACTTCAGTCATTCTCGCCGTAGCGACGGCAGGTGCCCAACCAGACTCCCTGAAGATGGGCCGAAAATGGCCATTTGGCGGCTTTCAGTGGCGCCTCTATGGGCGGTTCACGGGGCGTATAGGTGGGGTCCAGTCTGTCAAGGCCGATGCGGCGCCGATCGACAGTCGCCGGATTGTTTGGTATACAGATGCCGTGCGATGGACTGTCATGCTGCACTGACGCCGATACCAGCACGACCAATGACCGCATATCGTTGTAGTGTAAAGTATGAGCTTAGCGGGAACCGGAAGAGAGCGGATCCTAATCTGCGTGACATTTTTTGAACTTAGAAATATGAAACCTTATTGAACCTCATTCTAGCCACGGTGACTCAAACGACGTGTGTACGCCAGAAGATGTGCTTTCAATCGGTGTCTGTACCCAAAACCCAGCGGCGAGGGAAGTGACATAGCCGAGCGAAAGTTTCATTCCCGGTGAGGCAACGGTCTGAAAAACTTCGCTTGCGTCTGCCTTATGGGCATTGAAAAAGCGAAACGAGCGGTTGCGTTTCATATCCTCACCCTTTGGTTGTAATCAGCAGTGAACTTTTGCCAGATTCTTAAATTTCTGTCGGCGGCGGTCAGCCGGCCCCTTTTATTACAAGGTCTAGCGAGTCCGCAGGATCCGTGTTTGCAATTTCAGTGATTGCGGAGAGCGAGCTGACAAGTTTTAGTACACGCAAAAAGCCATCGAGTGTAGCTTTGTCTACATCTGTTTTTATTTATGCGTTCTGTAAAAATGTTTGCTCTAATAAACCTTCATTTTCAAACAAGCCACAGCTGCTTACATCTCAGCACGTGCGTACAATAAGGGAGAATTGCCGATGTGAACTGGTCTGCAGAGCATATGCTGAAGACAGTCGACCTCAACTGTGGACCATAAATTTGTCTGTTTTAATTAATGTGAATTGCCTCTGAATTTATGTTTAGATCAATGTATTAAAAAAAACAAATATTGGTGACATTGAAGGAAGCAGATACAATTAGCAGGAAGCGCCCGTCCTACACGAACCATATCACAAGCAGGTGATAGCATCCTTATCTCTTATTGCAATGTTATCGTAGTGTGTAAACAAATAAAACTACAATTCATGGGCAAGAGCAGATATAGCTCACCTTGTGTGTTATGCCAAGCAAACGAGCAGTACTGTTTGTGCGCAGAAATGTAAACAACCTGAGCGTAGGACTGCATCTGTCGCAATCGTCGCATTCCTAAGAGAGTTTGCATGCACGCAGTCAATGCTAAATGATGTACTATTTACCTTGAAGCACTCATTTAGACGGTGGCGACTCGGTGCAGGCAGCGGAACATTCGAGACGCTTTGGTTTTCCAGCAGGTTGGTTCTGCAAAAAGGGTTCTACGTGTCGAAGGAAATATATGCTTGACTGACACATGCGTGCAGCTTGGAAGCTGTCGCATTCGGCACTTTTGTGTGCTCCTTTCATGCTGCACGCTTACTTTAGTACTGCCTTGTTGTAATTTGAGTATAATTACCAAGCCAACAAATAGTGGTCAAAAACTTGGTAGCCAGCGATAGAATTGCACCACCATGCCCTTCCGCCGTATATTAGCGAAGGCATGCACGGCACGTGCCGCTTACCACATAGGGAGCACTTGAATGCTCAAAAGAGACCACACTCTTAACTTACGAATGACAGGCTTCTGAGGGCAAAAAATAAAGCAGGGCCTATATTTCTGTTTTTTTAACAATCAGAAAACTTTCGCCACGAGCAAGTCCGCTTTCTCAAAGACCACTAAGCTCGCATACTAAGCCTTCATGAAAGAAAACACGGGAAATGCAGTTTATGTCGTTAAGCTAAAAAAAATCAACTTTTCGAGCGACTCCTATACACAGTGTGCATGCAAGCATGCTGCCAACAGCACACAGCAGACGACACAGGACAGGTATGCTCTCGTGGTCAGCAACCAATGGTTGCTAGATCATTAATCATTTTGCTATAGAGTTAAAGCTCGATATAAAGAAACCGCGATTTATGAACTTCAACTTTTACGAACAGAGAAATTTTTATTCCCGGCAAGTACTCACAGGGTTTAATTGTCTCGTGAATCCGAAGTAACGAAACAATCAGTCAGCCCAATTTAACAATGTTTTTCCAGAAGAAATGACTAAAAGAAGGAGTGTTTTCGTCTTTTTTTCGCCCACAATGTTTCACAGCTTGTTAGCAGCGCGCCAGCAGTAACGTCTAGGTGTCCAAGTAATGGCCATGGTTTTGTTTTGACAGGGCAGTAAGCTGCCTCCTGCTTGTAGCAACGGATTCTGTAATCGGCGGCACTTTTCAGCTTGGATTCGATTTCATTTTACGAGATGTCACTTGCATGCACAAGCCATTCTGCCGCCATCGCAGACTCCATATGCGCAGGGGTGGATTATCCGGAAAAGTGAAGACACGGTAGCGTTCGGGTACCGCTGCGTTACTATTTTGGATTTCTATGTGCGCAAAGGTGCTTTCCTCTATTTTGCACATTTCTCAATTTAATGAAAAAATGCGTTTTAAAATATCGAGCAAACAAAATCAACTGATATTTTTGTGAAGTGTAATATAACATGTTGAGAATTAAATACAATTAGCAGGGTGCACAGGAAAATATGCTGTCATGGCTCCTTTAGAGAATGAACTTTAAGATCAGAAAAAAAACACTTTGTACAGCGGATGTAGTGGGACGAATAAATAAAATTTGAACAAAACAGCTGAGGCATAGTGTTAAATTATGGTCTTCGTGCCTTAAATGTAAGCCACCTATACTATTATAAAGACTCTCTTAATATTTTCATTTTGCTGCTAATGTCGTAGTTGCTTTGTTTGCATCTAATTTCTTGATAATAGCACACAATACCGCAATGAGCCAAAAATATGTGTTCAACTGGAAAGCAACAACATAATTGCAGAATATCTGGAATCTAGATCTAAGCGTCGGCACCACATGACAGAGGTTTCAATCACTTAGCTAACCCTCACAGCTTTACTTTGTTGCCAAAATCAGGGTTTACTCTACATTGTGGTAAATATGCCACCCTGCTAATACCACTAGTCAAATATTGTAAATAATGGCTCTCGTCTTGAATTAAAAGCTCTATGAAGGTTCCGCTATGTGCAAGTCATTCATTTGTCGTTGTTTAGTATGCTGAGTTCTAATAGCAAAATGTGGAATAGACTCCCTAGCATGTGCGCATTTTATTTGAAGGTGGGGATGGAGTAGTGATGAAATACTATACTGCGATATAAGGAGGCCACAACAGTTAGTAACTACTAGGAAAAGAGTAGTGTACTATTAAACTGCATGTAAATGCATGTGTGTACCAGCTGTTTATGTGGTTAAGCTTACCACATTTTTCCGCGTATCAAAGATTGTATTGAAGAGCGGAGCAGTGCGCAGGTCATCTGCCAGTCCCGTTCCTGAAAGCCGCAGGCAGTGCAAGTTTTTGACGACGCGACTCTGGACGAGGATGGTCATCGCAGCGCACCAGAAACGAGGCCGTGAGAATCTATGCCTTTCAAGCAGCCAGTTTCAAGTGCACTTGCCAAGGAAGCAGACCTATAGTTTTGGTATTTTT
This sequence comes from Amblyomma americanum, assembly GCF_052857255.1. Taxonomy (NCBI): domain Eukaryota; kingdom Metazoa; phylum Arthropoda; class Arachnida; order Ixodida; family Ixodidae; genus Amblyomma; species Amblyomma americanum. The sequence goes on from NC_135502.1 coordinate 156,660,265, forward strand.
TAATAACAGCCACTTTCTGCTCTGCCAAACAGTGTATAGAATGCATGATGATAACTCGACCACCTGCTTGAATATCTCTTTTTCAGTCTTAGGTATTTTTTATTCAGTATAAGCGATGCTTGTAGCTATCCAAGCATCTGGGAGGCATATTGTGCACCTGTATATCTGTTGACACTAAGCAGATGTCTCCCGACACAAGGAAGGTATAGTAGATATTTTTGAAGGTCATTGTGAAATAAATGTAATGATTGAGAATCGATTAGAAAGTAAACAAACATAATATAATTCAGTCAGATGGGTGCGAGCTTATGAGCCTCGAATTTCATGTTCGGTGTTCTACCAACTGAGCTATGGTGCCAGCAGTTTAATGTTCTTTCGAAGGTAATTGTTCCGTAAAACCTATTCTTGAGATGTTTACCAGCACCACCCTTGTACATAGCGCTGGATGTACTATGTCCGGTGTAACAACGAATGAAATGTGATCCAACGGAAGAGTCAGGTTTGTGTTATCACCCTCTTAAGCTACCTGTTGGATTAATGCTGCCGGAAATTTAGGGGACACTAAAGCACTGCCTGTAAGGGTAAGACAGACAGCGCTAACCGCTCCCACCTGCGGCTCTCCTGGATACTTGTGAACAAACACGGAGTTTGCTAATCGTTTAATCACTAATTAGTCTTTTAGTTTTTCCCATTATTATCTCACACATGCTCATTCACTACAGTAGTAGGCTGCCCTGTTATGTGGAAGACCACCTGACATTGCACCTATAAAGCCTCGTTTTATCCGAGAGACACTAACATGCCAGTATGGACTTGGAGTACCTTGTGTTATTCAGGATGAAAACGTTCCAGTGGGTTCGATTTCCATCGCACTCTCCCATTTAGAAGTTTGCCTTGAAAATTCCGAGTTGGCAGCTCCTGCCATGTATTGTGACCTCTTGACGACGCACAAGCTGCCGCCCAGTCAATCCTGGACATACCAAATTTAAATGACAACCTGCTGGAGCCATGGCTGTCAGTTTTCTTTGACAAACATCATAGAATCACAGCCCTAACAGACAAGGACACAGGGAGGACACAAACACACACTTGCGCTGAACTCTCAACTTTATTTTGAACTTGTCTGATCCGTGCCTTATATGTAAAAGAAGAGCATTAACACGCAAGCGCATCTACTGCACAGATACGACGGGGGTAGTCTCAGTCACGTTTTGATAGTGCATACAGGGAGAGTTCGATCCCAAGAAGAAAAACTGGCATGAAAGAACGCAAGGCAGTCAAGGCTAGGTCAAGAATTTTCAAACGCGAACGCACCAAAAAAGGTAACAAGGAAAAAGCCAGGCGTAAGCATAAGTGGAAAAAAGGGAGTCATTAAAAACAGGCGAAGAATCGGTATAAAATCGAGTAAAAAAATGGCATTGATGGGGGAACAATTAGCACTTAAAAAATCCATGAAAAAAAACGTATAACAAGGGTGAAGGCTAAAAAAAATAAACACAGCCAAAAATAAATGAGGCTACAAATAAAACAGTTCAAAAACGAAACACACACACACACACACACGCACACACACACACACACACACACACACACACACACACACACACACACACACACACACACACACACACACACACACACACACACACACACACACACACACACACACACACACACACACACACACACACACACACACACACACACACACACACACACACACACACACACCGTATTTTCTTGAGAATGGAACCTCTAACACTTTCGCGTTAATAAAGCCACTTGTTCTAATAAAGGACCTAGATTCAAACAGCGTTGCTGCCATGGGTAGTTCAAGAGGGTTATCGCACAAGTTCGACTCCTGTCTGATCATGTTCCATGTGACACTTGCTACAGAACATACTATGTCGGTCGCTATAGACAAGGATGGCGTTAGTGAACATATGAAGGATAGTTTACATGCAGCAAATACCTACGAAAGAAGCTTGACAGCTGTCGTCTTAGGAGATTTGGTAGAGCACCGAACATGATATTTTGCGCTCGCAGGATTGCATCACTCCTTCTTTCTAATCAATTTTCTCAGTGATTACATTATTATTTTACATTTATTAGGATAAATATTTCCCTATGATTTCATTCATGTGAATGGCTGTAGGCTCATTTCATAAGTGCAATGTACTGCCGTCTGAGAATGTCCGGTGTTTCACTACCAGTTTAAATGAACCAGAAATTCATTATTTCTAACCAGGGTGGCTCGAATAGAGACAAATCATGTTTTAAATAAGTCTAATTTTGGCCTAAGATTTTTTATACCTAACAATCGTGGTAAAACACGGAAGCAAATCCCTGCAAACAAGTCTGCAAATAAACCGGAGCAAAAAGCGCTGTAAGGTGGACAACTATAAGGCGGAATAAGGCACAATTGTTGAATTCAAGGCTTGGTATAAGCATGCGAAGTGTCGCTCTTTGCTATGTGCTGGAGAGCAGAAATGAACACTAGAATGGGGATGCTGGTTTCGCACAGGTGTATTTCACGAAACAATACAGTGTTTTCTTGGTGGCGCTGAGCAGTATTTGAGAGGAAAATATTCTCCACAAAATCAATAAAATCTAGAGCTTTCTCCTCATCAGGCCACAGGTACTTTCGGTAGGTAAGTCTTCAATTTCCTGACTGCGTCGGCGGCTTCTGCAATTTTTAAAGCTCACTCTTCGCTTTCCAGTTCGTTTTCATATTCCGTACTTGCATCGTCTGCAAGAATTGGCTCATCAGCGATTTCTTCGTCGATCAGTTCGGATGCCAGTGCCGAGGTATCATGAGCAGAGACTAAGTCCTCAAACGTAACATTCAGAATTGCCAGTTGACTTGAAGACGTGGCGATCATTCTTCATGTCTTCTTTGGAACGGATGTCAATGGATGTCTTTAATCTTCTGCCTTGCGTTCACAATATTCGGCTGAGTGCTAGATGCAGCACTTAAGTCCGCGGTAATGTCCCAGTTTGCGCTCACTGTAGACTACCAAAAAGTCTTCACTCAAATGCAACTACTTTGTGCTTCTGCACTGCCATTTTCGCGCAACGGAGTTGATGAAGTCTTGCAGTGCAGCTTACTTGAGCGCAGGTCTGCACATGTGGCAGGGGCGTGCGACATGATGAGCCGGTGCTTCGATGACATGCCAGTCATGCGTCTGTCAGCTTGATGCTAGTTCGTACTACCCCTAAATGGTGCGGCATGTGAATACACGATCGATTCATACACACTACTTCTTTTGACTATTCAAATCATCAAAATATTGCATTTCTTGAAGTTTTCACGTCTCCTTGTGCATTTTGAGCCATGCTAATAGAAAAACTGCTCCATTTTAAAGAATCGAGTGTCAAATTTTAAACTCTTCATTTCATTATACCAGTAGAACTCATGCTGAAATAAAGCATGAACCAACCAAACTTTTTCTTACTTTGTTATAACTGTTAATTCGCTCTATACGTGTTCGCTATAACGACGTTCAACTATAGTGAAAATGCGAATGAAAAAGCAAAGGCTGTCTGAAATTTAGTCAGAATTTTGAATGTTCCCATCCCGGCCTTGCTGATCGCCGGAGACCCAGCACCAGTTAATACATCTAATTGTCGACCTTTAAGTCTTGCTTGCTTGCCAAAAATGACAGTAGCAGGAAAGTTGTATGCTGAATATATGAATGAATTTCGTAATATATCGTTCAACTGATTTTGCAGGTCGACAAGATATGAACACCCTACGCTCGCCACAACGTGAGTGGGCCGCATTCAATTTTCTATAGTGCTGTTTCATTTTCAGACAACTCTCAAGATTTTGATGACAGCTGTAAGTGGCAGCATGATATGGCGTGTTGTTTCCAATGACATCGCCCCTAGTCGTGGCACTACAGTTCCAGAGAAGTTCCATAAACTGTGGATATAGGGGCGATTTGTCAGTCCCGCAAATTTAAAAATTCTGGGTTTTAAAAAAAAACTGATTGGCACATTCACTCCTAGGACCGGGAGTGTGATGCTTGAACATATAACGCTACCATCGAGGGAAGTGACCATACTAACTGCTGTCCAGGCCCCACAATATTTCTGAATTTTAATGCGAAAGTGTTAATGATTCCTTGTCACAAAAAACTCGGTAGTGGCGTTAGCCGTGGGGAGAAAGCCCTGATAGAACAGAGAAATAAAAAATTCAGAAAAAACTCGATTGTTCTGATACACCAAATTTCTCTGACAGGTTCCTGTAAACAAAGGAAAGAAACTGAGCTGAAGTGAAAATTGGGTGAATTCTAATGGTAGTGTGAATTTAACCTTGGACCGTCAGACTGTGAGATAGGTACGCTACCCACAGGCCACGATGCTGTCTTTTTTCTCTAGTGCCCATTTTGACAGTTTACTGCAGGTCACAAACAGATTATGTTGTGCAGTGCACTCTCAAAATCAGAATCGGGCATGCGTTTCCATCATATCAGGAACTTCTAACCTTTTCAGGATACATAGCTGCTCCATCAAGCATAGAAGCTTGTTGGGTTCAAGCTGGATGAGGGTAAACCTAGTGAATGTGTGATGCGTGCGAATGGGACACAGTAATGCAGTCGTGTTCTACTCCATTTTTCCCAAAACTTTCGACAGCTTGTACTCTGTACTGCAGCAACTAGTGCATTCATGTTGGAGATACTGACCATTTTAAAATGGCACTGAGTAAAAAAAAATTACTGCTGTGCTGTGGAATAAATGTGGTGTAAACCAAATGCAGATTCATTTAGCCATACCAAAGCACTGAGAGGGATGTGTGACGTCTTTTTGTAATCAGGGATTTTGAACATTGCTTCAACAGTCGGATAGTGCAGCTCCCGATGAAGATCAGAACAGACATCAAAAAGCTCAAAGGAATTCACGCAGTTTCTCTGCAACGTTTTCTCGGAGAAGAGGTAGTCCCATGAGTTGCATGGAAGATGTTGAGGAACTTGAAGAAAGCCTTTAAGACCCCGACAGAAGTGCTCTCCTGGTGAGCCAGGCTTTGGAGTGGTTGTTTTATAAGGTTTGTGGTTTATGGAGGTTTAACGTCCCAAAACGACTCAGGCTATGATAGACGCCGTAGTGAAGGGCTCCGGAAATTTCGACCACCTGGGGTTCTTTAACGTGCACTGAAGGTTTTCCCATTGCACGTTTCTCTCATGAGATTCGTCAACACGGAAATTCTGCGATTAGCGTTGTATCTGTCAACACTGTTTTCGCTGGATATTTAAATGTGTGTGGTTACTTGGCTCTCGAGTTCTCGTGGTGAAAAGACAAGCTCAGAATCACCTTGCGTGGAGCTTTAGGCCAAAGCTTGGTGGTACAGCATGGGTACAGCACTCTAAAAGGCTGCGGTGCAAAATATGTAGCTTTTCCTCTGAGGCTCGTGAATTGGATGTCATGGCACGGGGCTAGCGTAGACAGGAAAAGCCTTGCCGTGAAAGAACCCCCCACACAGAAGGACGCAACATTCCCCCTCCACTCCCTGAGTAGCACGCATAAAATTTCTGATTTTTGATATCGCCAGGTTGGCGGTTATATAATATGTTCGTGCTGAAGTTTATGGCTGCTTCAGGTAACGAAAATTGAAATTACCTGCCTAGAAAATTGAACTTTTCCGGCAACCTGCATGCATAAAAATATAGAGTGCAAGATAACTGCTTTTTTTTCTCTCACTCATTGGCATTTTTTGGAGTTGTAGCATAGTTTTAATCCTTTACCTGTATTATTTTTAACTTTGTAACTCTTTATCAAAGCCTTGCAGTGGCATGTGGAGTTTGCTTGCATGAAATTTGGTGAAATCATTTTTGGGTTTCTGAAACAGTTCAAAAATACTGGGGGGGGGGGTTAATAGGGCATGCTTTGGCGCATCACACTGTGCGCGATCACCGGCGAACGCCCGGCGACGTGGGTTGAGGAGCAAAAACGCAAATTTTTGAAAATATCTTGCAGATCATGAGCTTGCTCTCGAGGACTTGTACGTGGCATGCACGATCAGTGGCATTTCTACTGCACAATGAACATATGTGATGGCCACTTTTTGAATCCCCTTTTTTGCAACTCTTTAGCCCAAATTTGTGCTCTTTATTGTTCCATCGTTGCTCACATCTTGGCCACCTGCGATTCCAAAGGGATACTTTAAAGTTAGAGGCCAGAAAAGTAAACAGGCAAAAATGCAAATCAAAGTGCAGTTGAGAGGGTCTAACGGAAGCAATCTGACAGTGACATTTGTTAGCTAATATTGTCTAGCATTTGCCCAGCCTCCTTTCTGTATTTAGCTCCACCTTGGAATCCTGAAAATGTACAAGTGGGCTGCTAAATACATATGCATCACAGAAAATGTTCTGCACTCACTGATTACATGTGCACTCCAAAAATAAGGCATTGGTTGTGTAGAAATTGCTAATAGCAAAATACTTATAAATTTAACATTTTCGGGTTCCGAGATGTCGTATGGGTGAATAGTCTTCTGGATGCATGGTCAGCAGCCGCTGAAGAATAGCACATTCACATAGCCTCATCTTTTATTAGTAATCAATGTATTATATAAGCCTGCATTAATTTGGCGTGCAAAAGTGGACGCATTAAAGGCATTATTGTTCTTTTTTGTCATCAGTAAAAATTTTGTGGGACTCTTTGGTATGTTGATGCCTGTCAGATGGAAAAATACATTCAATGTCGCAAATATTGAATTGAAATTGAAAGTTTTTCCACCACTTGACCCAAATTTGAGATTATTACACTAAAAAGGTGCCATGATCAGTACACTGAAGTCGCATTGTGACATAGCATGTGGAATATGCGCTAAAGAATTGGTTGGTGGTGCTTCCAGCTGTGTAATTAGTGAGAAGGAATAGTACATGTAGTTTTATTTCTGCCCGTTTTAGCATACAACGGCTGTTTTCAGTGGGATTGAATTTTTTGTTTTAGCATGCATTATTTATTCCAACAGACTTACAGTAGTTTCCTCTAAGTAAAGTAGTGTCATTACAGGAAACTGGAATTACATTCTTTCAAAGGTTTGCAGAGCAGATACATATGCTATCGGTGCTATGCTACTCTAGTTGAGTACTGTTGTTCGAAATAAAATGTCTGTTACAGGTTTTAATATAAAAGTGCATATTTGCGAGCAGAAACATTTATTTACTGATTTCAGCTCATTGTTTATCAGCATTTGCTGAAATTTATTGTAACGTTTACAAAGATGTGCCAATAATTCGAAAACTGCAAATAGCGGGTAAAATGTGTTTTACTCGGTTTACATCACAAAAATTGTAGTGCACATCCGATTGGAATAATGTTTTCAAGTTTTCGGGGTAGAAATAATTTGCCGTAGTTTTGAATAGAGCTTGCTGCAGTCTTTTTTCTTTTCTTTTGCTCTCTCAGAAAACAGTCCTTTTTGTGAGTCAATAGCGACACTGTGCTTACTCCATTTGGTTTGCACAACTCGCACGCCTTGACAGATTTTCGCGAATTTCGTGCCTCCTTTTATTATAATTGCTAATACACTAAATGTGTTTTCCTGCTGACTTTATGTTAGTGCAATGTTTGACCACATAGCAGAAAATTCTTGTTTTTCGAATTCGTAATTACGAACTGTTTGATTACAGCTGCTATGCAGCGGAGGGTGCCTGATGCGGATGTCGCCCGTGTCAACTACCGGATTGCAAACTTCTTGTGTGGCGCCAGGGGAACGGGACGGTGGTCGAAGGCCAGAATGAACTGGACGCGTGCACACCATCCTGACCGCTGAGCTCTCCCTTTTGTGAAATAATGCAATAAAACGTGCAGGAAAACAAGTTGTGAATTTGATATACCATACTTAAGGTTTGCACTGCCATGCTAAGGCAGAGAAGCTGAAGATATTGGTGCGTCTGCATAAGATGTCACTGTGAGTACATCGAATTATCTATAAATTCACCTGGTTCTGCATGAGTAATGTCTGTGCGGCCAGTGCTTTGTAGAGCTTTAGAAATGGGTTGCCCACTTGGCCCAAGCTGCGTTTCATCATGGCAACCCAGTATGGTTGCTCTTATAAAGCCCGTTCGGGGCCAAATTCGGCTGCCCACTTGGGCACACACGGCTTCATCTAAGCAACCAACGGGGGCTGCCACTTTCGGCTTAACTGGGCTATATAATTGCATAAAAAGGGGATATTCATTTGGGCCCAACAAGGACCCCACCACGGCGTTGAAAATGAGCGGCCTACGTTGAGCCAGGTCGGGTTATTTTGGGGCAACCGCAATGGGCTGCCCATGAGCGCGGGGCTTGAGCCCCTCTGGGCAGGCCCAAGCAGTCTGCCCTTATTGGTCCTGATGTGGGCTGCCCAAGCTGGTTCCCCTCTGGCTCCATTGGGGGAGCCCAAGTGGGCTGCCCATTGGGGCCCCTCGTGGGCACGAGTTGCTTATTCCACTTGGGGCCCATATGGACTGCTCACATGGGACCGACAAGAGGCCCCAATTTGGAGCCCACTTTGTGCTACTTTGGACAATAAAAGGAAAACCTGAGGGCTGTCGGGAAGAGTTCCCACTCATTACTTTGAGGTCGAAGCGAGGTCTCCGTTAACACAATAATGTCAGCGTTTATAGTATCAACTGCAGAGGCTAGCACAATGCGCTTGTTAAGGATGCTAAGTATGTTACAAAACAACATCTCTATGTTTAAAAGACGTGTTCCACTTCCCCTCCCGTTTTCTTAGCTGGAATCATATGATGACGCTCCACCGTACCAAGCATCTATATTTCGGGGCGCCGCAGACTGAACTATGCTCTCAATTACGGCTATGTTATGAGACGGCGCACCACCGTGGAAAGCATCTGCTCATAGTTGACATGGCAATCTCAACTATGCTATCAGTGCAGGCACAGTACGCATATAATTGCACATTCTCTGTGATTTTATTGCAGCGCTATTGAAATCTAAGGGAGTCGGGACGACCTTTCGCGAACTCAACAAGCTTAGTTTTGGCAGTACACGTGGCGGGGAAAATTGTTAGGACAGTGTAACACGCTCATCTTTAAGTTTATAGCGTGTCGAAAGTACCGTCCTTTTAGTCTGAAGGTGTTGAACTTGACTATGACAGGGCGGCATTTTGAGGAAGAATACTGGCCGGCGCAATATGTGGGTTCTATAGATAAGTCTGGTATGTTGTCTATGATGCCTGTTAGGGTTTCTTTCTGTGGTGTCATGCGAAGCGCGTGTGACGTCACATTCATAGCGCGTCTCTCAGCGCTACATAAGTGCTGCGTTCCGCGGGAATAGTGCATTGTCGGCCCGGCATGGGCGTGCCAATAAAGCGTCTACGTCGCTCGTTACCCTGGCTCTGCCTCATCGCTCTCAGCTACAACATACTGGCGACGAGCATGGGATCACAGTCCCGTCGGTTTGCAAGAGACCACTCGCAGCGGTCCCGGAGTGTGTTGCGAGTAGACTGGCAGGATGGCGATGAGTGGAACGTTCGATCAGTTCATCGAGCACGGCGATGATTTCGAGTCCTACGTGGAAAGATTCGACCACTTCTTGAATGCCTCTAAGGTGAGCGACGACTTGAAGGTCTCAGTGTTCATAACGGCAATAGGGAAGAAAGCATACAAGGCGATAAAAATTTTACTGGAACCGGAGAAGCCGGAAACAAGACATGCGCACAGCTGGTGCAAACCATGCGAGCGCAGTATGTACCAAAACCCTCTGTAATTCCAGAGGGGTTCAAATTTACCCGCGTTTTCAGCAAGAAGGCGAAACACTGGCAGCGTTCGCGGTAGAGTTGAAACGGTTGGCGGCGTCTTGCGACTTCGGAACATTTCTGCACAATGCTGTTCGCACCCGTTTTGTGGCCGGGCTCTGTGACAAAAAAACGCAAGCGGATTTCCTGAAGGATGTTTAAAACTTCTGCTATATCGCGAGGAATATCGAGTTGGCCCTGCAAGGAAAGCCAGCATTTTCAGCCCAACGTGGGGAAAGGGATCGTCAGCGTTCTTCTCCGAAAGCGAGGCGCCAGAAAACGCTCACCGCGTAGTAGGGAAGAAACTGCTACGGGGCCCGTTGGGGCAAGGGAGACGAAATCGCTGGACTGTTTCCGATGCGGCTCATAGTTTGAAGCGTCAACCTGCCAATTTCTGAAGTATGGTTGTCGGTTGTGTAACCTTGTTGGACGCTTAGCGAGAATATGCAGGGACAGAAGTAGAATCTACGAACGCCACAGCTGACGACAGCGACACGGGTGAACTGGCGCTGCACAATATATATTCATGGGAAGGGCGCACCGAACCTTACGAAATTTTTCTGAAGATTGAGCAGAAAAATGTTTTCATGCAGAATGGTACGGAGGCACCTGTAGGAGTTGTACCAGAAGCACTGTACAAGAAATACTGCTCACCCTACCCAAAGAACCATGCTGTCTAAAGCTGAAAACTTACTGAGGCACACCGCTGCCGGTAACGGGGAAGCTAACCATTTCGGTAGAGCACAACGGCCAGCACAAGCAGCTTCCGTTAATTGTCATGAAGACAAACGAGAATACCAACACTGTGCTTTTTGGGACGTGACTGGCTGGCGGCGCTTAAGTTAGACTGGTCTAGTGTGCATGGGGTTCGCCTGGACAAAGTGTTAGCGTTGCTTGAAAAGTAGGCCGAGATTTTTGAGCCTACGCTAGGCCTGATCAAGAACAGCGCCATTAAATTGGTGCTTAAAGAGGATAGTACACCAGCTTTTTGTAAATCTCGACTGGTGCCATTTGCGGTTAGGGAAGCAGTGTCTTCAGAATTACAGAATCTCGTGAAGGCAGAAGTGTTAGTACCTGTTAAGCAGAGTGAGTGGGCGGCCCCACTAGTGGTCGTGCCTAAACCGAACAACCACATCGGGATGTGTGAGGATTTCAAAGTGACGCTAAATCCATTCCTAAGAATGGTTCACTATCCCCTTCCCGTTATGGAGGATCTGTTTATAAAAATGGCTGGCTGTAAATATGTTAAGCTGCTTGATCTGTTTACTGCATATCAGCATCTGGAGTTGCGTCCGCAGTCGCTACTCGTGGTCAACACGCACCTAGGATTGTTCAAGTACACACGTTTACCCTATGGCATTACGAACGCACCTTCAATCTTTCAAGCAGTCACGGATGAGGTGTTGAAGGCACTTGATCGTGTAGCGTCTATCTGGACGATGTGCTGATAGTAGGGGCTGCATTTGATGACGGTTTTGATAAAGTAGAAAGTGTGCTGTGACGGTTTCAGGACAGAGGCATACAAGTGAAAAAAGAAAAGTGCAAACTATTTCAAACGTCGTTCTTGTACTTGGGGCACATTCTTAACGAAAAGGGCATACGCCTCTGAGATGAAAAGTGAAGGCGACAACGGAGGCGCCGGAACCAAAGACTGAGGCACAATTGGGAGCTTCCCTGGGTTTGATTACCTTTTATATAAAGTTTTTTTCACAAAATGGGCGCAATGCTGAGGTCATTGCACGACGTTGTAAGCCAAGGAAAAGGCTTTAGTAGACACGTGAGGCAAAGGAAGCGGTTCAGAAAAGTAAAGCGTGGCTACCGACAGATAAGGTTTTTACATACTACGACTCCAACAAATCGATAGAGCTTGTGTGTGACGCATCCACTTATGGCGTTGGCGCCATTCTGTTCCATAAGATTGCGAATTGCATATGCGTCTAGGGCTTTGAGCAAAGCAGAGCAATGTTATGCTCACACTGAAAAAGAGGCTGTCGCCGTGGTATATGGGTTGAAGAAATTTCACAAATATCTGTTTGAGCGTAGTTTTATCATTTCTTCAGATTACCAGCCATTAGCTAGCCTTCTGGCGCACGGCAAGCCCGTTCCAGTAACGTCAAAGGCACGCATGTAACGCTGGGCTTTGATCTTAGTGGCGTACGAATACAAATGGGTGTATCGTAAGGGCCGCGACGTTGGAAACGCTGAAGCGCTTTCGCGCTTGCCGTTGGCGGATGATCAAGATGTCTCATATTAAGTACATTTTTTCTCAGTTCAGTTCTGAATGAACTTTCTCTGTGGACGCGATTAGAAAGGAAACGAGCACAGATAGAGTGCTATGTAAAGTGTTGACGAACACGATGAGTGGCTGGGCTACACATGTAGCTGACAGTGAATTGTCCCCATACTTTTTTCGTCGGCATAAACTGTCCGTAGACCAGCAGTGCGTACATGGGAAAATCGTGTGATTGTTCCCCACTGCTTGCGCAAACAAGTGTTGGCACTTTTGCACGAAGGTCACTCAGGAGTTACGCGTATGAAAATGCTCGCACGTAGCTATGTCTGGTGGCCTCAGTGAACCCAAGACATTGAGTGTGTTGTTAAAGGTTGCTGTACATGTCAGATGGTGCGGAATGCTTTTCGGAACGCCCCACTACAAACTTGGGGTTGGCCTTGCCGCAGTTTGCAATCTACCTGAATTTCGCATTCACAAACAACCAGTGGCTTTTAGTGTTGGTGGATTCACACTCGAAATGGGTAGAAGTGTTCGTGATGAATTCAGCAACGACAGAGCGTACTATTGAAAAGCTGCGCAGTGTGTTCGCCTCGCATGGTCTTCCGGGCGAGGTAGTTACGGGGGCAACGGGCCACCAGTTCACTGCGAAGCACTTCATAGAGATTCCGCTCAAACAGAGTCCGTCATATTCAGCACACCTCCGTACTACCCCGTGTCAAATGGAAGTGCGGAGAGGTGTATCCAGACAGTTAAACGGGATCTTCTGCGAGAGCTTCTAGACGGAATGTCATCGGGAATCAGCAAGACCCTACAACACAGCATTGACATGTTCCTGTACAGGTACCGGAACACCTCTACCTCAACAACGGGCAAACGCCAGCTGAACTTTTTCTCTCGTGGAGATTCCGCACTCGCCTAACTCTGCTACAGCCAGACCCGGAGAGACGTATAGAAGAACATTTTTCCAAAGCTAAGCGTCAAGCCGACGAAAAAAGAGGGCCATGGAGGGCATTCGAACAGGGCGAAAGTGTTCTGGTCCAAGGCCTTCGTCCAGGTGAGGCAAGCTCGTTGCCTGGGGTCATTGAAAAAAGGTCCAGTGCCGTTACGTACATTGTGCGGTAGGGCCCGTGAAGATTTGTGCATGTAGACAATATAAGTCCGTGTTGTTTTGACAGTGACGAACAAGTGCACCGTGAGCCTCCCTGTGTGGTGCCAAGTTTAATTTCAGGCCCTGTGCTGGAAGCGTCTGCTACAACGCCACCTGTTCGCGTGCTGGAGTCTACGAGCTCTGCGGCAGCCCCGCCAGAGCCGCTCGAAGACGGCTCCCGGGGCTCAGCGGAATGCCAGTCCACGCCAAGATTTTCTACCACCGTCTCCACTTCGAGAACCAGCATCTCCTTAAGGGGCACAGATTGGTCGACGCAGGGCTCGTGCGAAGAAACCTCCCGATTGCTCCAGGCCATCAGCAGTATGAGAAGGAGTGTGGTGTTATGCGAAGTGCGTGTGACGTCACAATGATAGCGCGTCTCTCTGCGCTATATAAGCGCTGCGTTGCACGTGAATAGTCGTGCCAATAAAGCATCTACGTTGCTCGTTACCCTGGCTCTGGCTCATCGCGCTCGCCTAACAACGCTTTCAAAGAGTCTTCAGTTTCATTTAAAGATTCATGCGAGTCTGATTTCCCTCGAAAAAATGTGGTTAGTGAGCAGCGATCGGTCCTCTATTTCATCAAATCTAGATTGCAAAGAATCATGCTGTGTTGTCAGGGCATGTAGGAAATTTTGGATATTGGTTGCTTTTTCAGCAAACTCGTCTAGTGTGTCTGTTTTTTCTTCCGGTGTCCAACGTTTCTTCACTGCAGACAATTTTATTCTCTAAGCTTTTTTGGCTAGTTTTTATAGCTTTTATGTGCACGGCAAGCTCGGCCTGATACTTTCCAGATTGAACAGAACGCGCGTGCACCTCTTTAAGGAGGTTGCAAACAGCAGCAATTTGTTCGGAAGGCAAGTTCGGAAAAGGCAGATGTTCGATCGTGGATTCACAGCAGGTGTGTCCTGGGCTTGTTTCTTACGTCCTCAGCACACAGTAAGAGGAAGAGCATTGAGAGGCAGTCACGAACAACCTCAAGAAACACTTGTGGGCACGGGAGCAACCGCAAGCATCGAGTGCTGCTTTTATTACTATAGAGAGCTAAAGGCCTAAATACCTGCGGAATGCACAAGCGCGGTGCGTGAGGCATGCTGTCAGCGTTTCTCTCGTGCCGACTGAAGATGTCGTGTTTCTGGCCGTTGCAGAACAGGCAGCACATAGGACATGCTTCCGCAGGAGCGCCTGCAAAGAGCAGATGTTGGTGAGTTGCGATACCACGGGTTCCTTACCATACGTAGGACATCACCGCAGGATGTTGATGGTGACAGTACGTCACCACGGACCCGAGCACCCGCACTCAGCCGACGCAACACACCACTTCGACGTTAGCTTCCCGTAGAGGGCACCTCCAGCCTGATCCGAAAGGGGAAATCGAAAGTCATTTTGTCTATCCTCCCACCATATTTCACTTTACAATCTCTTTCTCACAACTCTCCTGTCTACTCCTTTCTTCGCAGTTTTCCACATTTCATAGGCGGCAAGGCTTAATACTTTTAGGCGTACCACATTGAGTTACGCCATATTTGGTGATAGTTACGGTGTACAGCTGGAATGGGAAGGACTTGCTAGCAGGTTCCTGTCCCGTCCCCTCGTTGCGCTTCGTTGTGAGTGCCTGCCACCTTGGCCAAAGACAGCTTTCATTACGGCTATTTTAACCCAAAGCTAGCGCGCAGCGATGTAACAGCTCAGTTCGTAAAGAACACAAACAATTTCCCTAGGTTCTATGTTATTCACAGTGAAAGCTCAGAAAAAGCCCCCGACATATGTCTCCATTCGTCGTTTGAAGAATCATAAGCCAATAGTTATAGATCTGGCAAATGGGGACATTCTTGTGGAAGTGTTCTACCACCATCAATATAGGAAATTTGCAGGAGTCACTGCCTTGGAGACATTGGTATAGCAATTAGCCCCACCAATCACTAAATACTGTCCGCCGTTTCACTTCCGATGGTGGCATTAAGTACATGAGCGCAAAACTGCCGAAGGGACTAAGGAGCAGCATTTGACAAATGTGTATCGAATCAAGATCACACGAGACGACAAAAAATGAAGAAAAGACCTTGTACTGATTTTCGCATTAAAGACTCCCTGACTGTAGAAGCAGGGTACTCAAAAATCACACTTGGACTATATATCTCTTACCCACGACGCAGTTTCAGGTACCAAATGTACGGCTACCAGAGCTGCCGGGCCAAAGTCAAATGCGCTAAATGTGCCTCTCAGATCACCCCACAAAATGCTTATTTGAATGCATCTTTTTGTAAATTGTGGGGGCAGTCGTACTGCCTACTCACGCGCTTGTCCAACATTGAAACAAGAGAAAAAATGATCACACGCATAGATAAAGAAAACATTACTTTCTGAGAAGCGCGAAAGCGTTTCTAAAGGTTTTTTTGAAGGCCATTGCGGTGCAAGAAGGCATGGAAGCGCAGCGACTTTCAGCTCCTGCTCAGATCACTTAGAGTGAGACTGGAGCAGGGCCAACCGTGCCCAAGGGGCTGAGCTTTGACGGCCGCGGCCGGCATCAAACGCGCGTTTTCTGGGCCAGCAGCCGAGCGCCATAATTACTCAGCTACCGTGAAGGCCAATGTCGGCAACTAAAATTCGTCGTCCACAACTTGTATCATTGCCACTGCTCACTTAGTTTTTCCTCACTCTTCGAGAGTGGTGAGAAAGAATGAAAATATCTGGTATACCCGAGAATGTAGAGAAGGAAAAAGACGAAAAAGAAAACCGGAGGAATATCTCCACGGATACCCTATGCAGGAAAAATTTAGAACTTGTAAAAAGACGAGGGCCAACCTCTATATATCCTTCGTGATGCTGAGAAAACTTCAAGGCAAGTGGATGAGTCTTCCATAAACAATGCCACTACATCAAAAATAGGTCAACTTCTCTTCTTTTACAGTTCCTTTCCTGACACCACCTGAAGCACAAACAAATAATCACGAACAGGCCAACATACTTGGGAGCAACTCTTTCTTGTTTCTAGTTCAGTACACTACGATGACTTTCTTACGGTACAAAAACACAGCAGAAATGAAACGACTTCAAACGAGTGGTTACACTAACGATTAGATTCCATGAGCTTCATCGCGTACTAACTAATGGCAGACTGCACCAGAGCCTGACACGATACATTATCAAATGCAACTCCATTTGTCTGAGCATACGGTAGAAGCCCTGTTGAAACTTTTAAACAAAATCTGGATACCGGTGGAAATACCCGAGGCTAAGGACAGGCCGCCATTGGAATCTGAACCTGGCAACGTTTAACGCTAGAACATTAGCTAGTGAGGCTAGCCTAGCAGTGCTGTTTGAGGAAGTAGCAGGAATTAAATGGGATGTGATAGGGCTTAGCGAAGTTAGGAGGACAGGTGAGGCGTATACAGTACTAAAGGACGGACACATAGTGTGCTATCGCGGGTTAGAGGATAGACGAGAACTAGGTGTGGGATACCTCATTAATAAGTATATAGCTGGCAACGTAGAGCAGTTCTACAGTATTAACGAGAGGGTAGCAGCTATAGCAATTAGGCTGAATAGAAGGTACAAGCCGAAAGTGGTGCAGGCCTACGCACCCACATCCAGCTATGATGACTAGATAGTTGAAAGTTTCTATGAGGACGTAGAATCGGCAATGAATAAAGTAAAATCGCAGTACACTGTACTGATGGGCGACTTCAATGCGAAGGTGGGCAAGAAGCAGGCTGACGACCACGCGGTAGGTGACTATGGAATAGGCTCTAGAAATAGCAGGGGATAGTTATTGGTCGAATTCGCGGATAGAAATTATTTACGGATCATGAATACCTTCTTCCGCAAATGAGAAAACAGGAAGTGGACATGGAAGAGCCCCAATGGTGAGATTAAAAATGAAATCGACTTCATACTATGCGCTAAACCTGGCATCATTCAGTATGTGGCCGTCCTCGGAAAGGTGCGTTGTAGCGACCACAGAATTGTAAGGTATAGAATTAGCTTACACTTGAAGAGGGTACGGAAGAAGCTAGTGAAGAAGAAGACCATTAACGAGTTAGCCGTAAGAGGGAAAGCACAGGAGTTTAGGATAGCGCTGCAAAACAGATATTCGGCTTTAACTGATGAAGATCTTCTTGATGTTCATTCAATGCATGATAATCTGACATCAATAATCACGGAGTGCGCAGTAGAAGTAGACGGTAGGACAGTTAGATAGGATACCGGGAAGCTATCTCAGGTGACGAAAGATCTGATTAAGAAGCGCCAAAACATGAGGGCATCTAACCCTACCGATAGAATAGAACTAACGGAGCTATCAAAGTTAATAAATAAGCGCAAGGTAGACGACATAAGGAACTTTAATATGGAGAGAATCGAGCATGCTATAAAGAACGGAGGTAGCCTAAAAACAGTGAAGAGGAAACTAGGCATAGGTAAAAACCAGATGTATGCATTAAGGGACAAGCAAGGCAATGTCATTAGCAATATGGATAAGATAGTTAACGTAGCTGAAGAGTTCTACACAGACCTGTACAGTAGCCAATGTAATCAGAGCGTTAAGGAGAAAGACAGCAGTGCACAGAAATGCGTCATCCCGCCATTAACGAAAGATGAAGTAAAGAAAGCCTTAGAAGCAATGAAAAGGGGAAAAGCAGCAGGGCAGGATCAGGTAACAGCAGATCTGTTGAAGGATGGAGGGGGCATCGTGCTAAAAAAACTAGCCACCCTGTATACGCAATGCCTTATGACCTCGACTGTACCAGAAGCTTGTAAGAAGGCAAAGATTATCTTAATTCATAAGGGAGACGCCAAGAGTTGAAAAATTACAGGCCGATCAGCTTACTATTCGTTGCCTACAAAGTATTTACTAAGGTAACCGCTAATAGAGTCAGGGCAACGTTAGACTTTAATCAATCAAATGATCAGGCAGGCTTTCGTAAAGGATATTCCACAATAGATCATATTCACACTATCAATCAGGTGATAGAGAAATGCGCAGAATATAACCAACCTCTATATATAACTTTCATTGATTACGAGAAAGCATTCGACTCAGTGGAAACCTCAGCAGTCGTACAGGCATTGCGTAATCAGGGGGTAGAAGAGCCTTGTGTCAAAATTCTAGAAGATATATATAGCAACTGCACAGCTACTATAGTCCTCCATAAAGTGAGCAATAAAATTTCAATAAGGAAGGGCGTCAGGCAAGGAGACACGATCTCGCCAATGCTGTTCACCGCATGTTTACAGCAGGTATTTCGAGGCCTGAATTGTGAACAGTTGGGAATAAGAATAAATGGAGAATACCTAAATAATCTGCGCTTTGCTGCTGACATTGCCTTGCTGAGTCTCTCAGGAGGTGAACTACAAATCATGATCAATGAGTTAGACAGGCAGAGCAGATCGATGGGTCTAAAAGTTAACATGCAGAAAACCAAGGTAATGTTCAACAGCCTAGCAAGGGAACAACAGTTCACAATTGGCAGCGAGAGCCTAAAAATTGGGATGGAATACGTCTACTTAGGGCAGGTAGTGACAGCTTATCCGGATCATGAGAGGGAGATATCAAGAAGGATAAAAATGGGTTGGAGCGCATATGGCAAATTGTCGCAGATCATGAGTGGAAGTTTACCAATTTCCCTCAAAAGAAAAGTGTACAACAGCATAATCTTACCGGTACTCACCTACGGGGCAGAAACGTGGAGGTTAACGAAAAGAGTTCAGCTTAAGTTGAGGATAACGCAGCGAGCCATGGAAAGAAAAATGATAGGTGTAACGTTAAGAGGTCGGAAGCGGACAGAGTTGGTGAGGGAACAAACACGGGTTAATGACATCCTAGTCGAAATCAAGAGAAATAAATGGGCTTGTGCAGGGCATGTAATGCGAAGCCAAGATAACCGCTGGTCCTTAAGGGTAACGGAGTGGATTCCAGGAGAAAGTAAGCAGAGCATGGGGCGGCAGAAGGTTATATGGGCGGATGAGATTAAGAAGTTTGCAGGCAAAGGGTGGATGCAGCTGGCAAAAGATAGGGCTAATTGGAGAGACATGGGAGAGGCCTTTGCCCTGCAGTGGGTGTAGTAAGGCTGTTGATGATGATGATGAAGGAAAAGGTAGTTATTGTCCCATTGCTGAAATCTTGAAAACTCCCAAGCTCTTCTACTAGTTACAGGCCAGTAGCACCTTCCACCTAGCTTGCCAAATTCTTCGAATGTGTAGTAAATATTCCGTTAATGTTTATTCTTAAGTCTCGCCAATTGCTTCACCTCCACCAGTGCGGCTTCAGAAAGGCTTGCCCAATAGAGGATTATTCTTGTCCAGCTAGAAAACACTGTCCAAAAAGCATGAATACAGCGGTAACCATCTGCGACAGTTTTTTTTAATATGGAAAGAATTTATGACACCACCTGGAGGTTTGGGATTCTCCGCCACCTGACAGATTTGGGTATCCGCAGGAGAATGTTAAGAAAAATTTCTTGTCGAACCGCACATTTCAAATCCGCCTGGGTTAAAACCGCTCGAATAACTCCACTGAGGAAACGGTATTCCTCAGGTATGCATTTTTAGCACTACACTTTTCATTATAAAAATTAATTCCTTAGCCAAAGTAACCCTAAAGTCTATTATGTACTCGGTTAATGTCAGTGACCTCCAAATTGCAAGCGCATCATCCAGCTTATAAACATGCGAAAGACAAGTACAACTCACATTATACAAGCTTGGTAATTGGGCATGCAAAAATGACAAAAAAAAATCCGGTGGCTTCCGTCTCTCTCAGGAGAGTCCTGCAGCCGGATCACACCATGAACTTAAATAAAACCGTTTACCCAATAAAACAGTAATGTAAATAGTTAGGTGTAACATTCGACAAAAAACTTGCTTCCTCCCAAAGAAATATCTTAAACCCACTGCCTCTCGAGCTCTACACATACCTAAGTTACTGTAACAAAGACACTGGCACCCTTATGGGATGTCTTCTCTATATCTATCGTACACTACTGAGCTCCTGTCAAGATTACGGGTGTTCGGTCTATTGTTTCCCAAGACCATTATACACTAAACGACTGGATCTAGTACATAACCTTGTTTTGCGTCTTTCGACTGGAACATACAGGTCGTCACCAGTGACTAGACTATAAATAGAAACCAAAGAACCTTCACTAGCTGACAAATGAAATATGCTTACATGTTCATGCATTCCGAAAATTTGTTTGTTGCAGAAACACATGTTACCCAATATTTACCAAATGCCCCTCTAGAACACTATCTAACTACAAATCCCACGCCATGAGACCGCTCGTACTCCGTTTCTAAGAGCAGCGCCAGGAGTTCAACATACTGAATGCACTATCTGATATTGCCACCTTGATACAACTTCCTTGCTTTAAGCGACCTCACATTACATACTTTCGTAAAACACAAACACCTCATGAACTCTTTACACAAGAGTTATTGGCAATGAACGAGAACTATAGCGATGATGCAGAATTTTACACAGATGGTTCCAAAACAACACTTTATGCTGGTTGTGCCATACCAGAAGACAAGCGAGAAAAAAATAGTAAGGTTGCCTCAATGTGCATCTGTTTTATTGACCAAAGTTGCGTCCTATCGCTAGCTGTAGACATGTACCGAGAAACAGCACTTAGAAAGCGCGATTTACACATACTCTCTCAGCGAAATTACATCGCTACATCCGAACAATGCAAAGAGCATTTAATAGGAGACAGCACACAACCTAGTCGCGGCTAAAACACAAGAACTTAGAAATTAAATTCTGTTGTGTGCCAAGACAGGTAAGAATCTGTGGTAACGAAAGAGCTGATTTATGTATTGCAGCCATCTGAAATACTAAATTACAGAAAGCGAAAAAGCCACATAATGACGCAATAAAATTTGCCCATAGAAAGCTAATAGAAATTGGCAGGAAGCAAGCGATGTTGAAATAAATAACAAGTTGACCTAGTAAAGCCAGACGCAGCGGAATGAAAAGCATATAGTGACTAAGAGCGTTTCTTTGAATTAGTTTTATGTCGCCTTCGTTTTGGACACACGCAGAGTGGGTGAGGGAACAAATGGGGGTTAATGACATCCTAGTCGTAATCAAAGAGGAAAAAATGGGCATTGACAGGGAATGTGCTGCGAAGGCGAGATAACCGCTGCTTCTTAAGGGTAACGGAGTAGATTTTAAGAGAAGGCAAGCGTAGCAGGGGGACGGCAGAAGATAAGCTGGGTAGGTGAGGTTAGGAAGTTTGCAGGCATAGGGTGGGCGCAGCTGCAAAGGACAGCGTGAATTCGAGACATGGGAGAGACATTTGCCCTGCAGTGGGCATAGTTGTTGATGATGATGATAATTTAGCATATGACTTCATTCTTACAAATACAAACCAATATGCCCACTGCGGAGAGATGGTGACCACAAACCAGATATACATTGCGGGGACCTGCCCTGCAGACCCTGAGTTTCCTTTCCCGCGAGGCACCGTGCAGTGGTGGTCTCACCCCGAGGATGAACGCATTCCCTTGTCAGTTACATTAACTGGCAAGAGAGTGCGCCAACATCGCTGCGGGGGAGACTGCCAAAAACTGCGGACGTCCTCTATTCATTAGCATACCTTGTTGCTAGCTGGCATTATTGTTTCTGCAGCAATAAATGCCTGTTTGTGTCAGCCAATGTGTCGTTCCTTTGTTCTCTCAGAGCAAGGCCCGCCGTGGTCGGCGAGCGCTCGGTAGCGTACGCAATCATGGGGTGGGGTCCGGGCGGCTTTGAACCGTGTCAGCCGCGATTGAGAGGGGAGAACGTACTTATCTCCCCATCCAAACCCACATCTGGCGCCCAACGTAGGGCCTGCTCTTGGAACATTGGACGACTGTCGGTTTGGTTCGAGGAACGCTCTTTGTCCGGACTTGACAAGTGCTAGGCCTAGAGTGAATTTTGATCGCTAGGACCTGCGGCATGGTTTCTTGAGTGCGAGGTGTATTGCGCTGCAGCATGTTTGAACTTTTCGACATGCTCAGCACATTTTTTCCCCTGTAGATTCTTCGCGAGAATCACTTGGTCCGCATCGAGGGAGCGCGAGGCCTAGCGCCCACGGAGTCGCCGAGCACGAAGCGAGTGAGTACGGAAGCCGCGTGGGTGGTCCGACTTTCTGTATATATTTTCTCTACTGTCTCTTTTTCGACTCTGGGAGTCGCGGCTCCGGAAGCCGGGTGGCCTGGGGCCACGGGTGCCGCTACGAGCTCGCTGCTATTGCAGCTCGGCACCGGGCGCTCCGACACCGTCCGATACGGTGGGCGCCGACCGCTCAGAAGCTGCTTTGTGCAGTGAGCGGGGTAGGACCACCCCACAAAGCTGACGTCTCCTCCCGACTGCGAGCACATAACCTGTTTCGGGTCTTTGTTGTGGTCACGGTCATTGTCGGAGTGGTTGTTAGGCCTGAGGCTTTTCGGAGCTGCCTGCACCACGTTAAAAGACGCGACCACCGGACCGTGTCGTTGAGAGGGGGCGCACTTTGCTGCCCGCCCGTTTCTTTTTGTTTGTAACCTCGCACGAACTGAGCAGTCTCGTTCAACTCAAGAAAGGGCTTTGTTCACTCGAACTTTGCGTTTGCACAGCCGCCGACACGTTTTGCTAGCGAGTTAGGCATTGTGCCACGAGGCCCTTGCGGATGCCGTTTCCCCTCCCGTGACCTACGTTAAAGGCACGCCGAGAGCGTTTCGGCAATTTTGCAGATTCGGTAGAGCCACCCAGGCTTGCTGTCCGGTGCACATCGTCTCGCTGCCACCTGCTGCGACGGAGCGGCCTGTGTCCTGTTCGCCACATCCATCCTAGGCAGCTGCGGCGAGACCAGTCAGCAGTCACCTTCGGCTGCTTTTGCCCTGGCGACTGCTGCAGGACCCTGGCCTGCAGATTTCCCACCGGCCTTCGATTCGCGGGCCTGCGGACACGGTAGTCCGCGGGCCATGCAAGTCGTCCGAGCGGAGACCTTTGCGCCGCCTTCGGAATACCGCGGAAGTCTGCGTGGACGCTGTCGGCGTGACCTCCGCTGCAAGACGTGCCTCAAGGACATGAAGACCAGGAGACTCCTCCATAGCATGTACTTTCAGGCGCGTGGGTCTATTTAAGATTGGGGGATGTGGGGACCTGCTCTGTAGCCCCCTGAGTTTGCTTTCCCGCGAGGCACCGTGCAGTGGCGGTCTCACCCCGAGGATGAGCGCATTCCCTTGTCAGTTACATTAACTGGCAAGAGAGGGCGCCAACATCGCTGCGGGGGAGACTGCCAAAGCCCGCGCGCGGGAGAGGGGGCTTTGGCTGGGATCGTCGGCCTGAGCGGACGCGTCGCTCGCGGCTCCGCTCTTCGCCGGCGGGGCGAGGAAGCGACGGGGAGACAGGCTCCCGTACTCGTCCCGTCCGGCCTTCGGAGTAGATGTCCCTTGCCCTTGCGCGGGCGAACATTCGCTCGGAACCCTGCTGGTGAGTCGGACGTTCTCGATTAATTAGCGTACCTTGTTGCTAGCTGGCGTTATTGTTTCTGTAGCAATAAATGGCTGTTTGTGTCAGCCAATGTGTCGTTCCTTTGTTCCCTCAGAGCAAGGCCCGCCGTGGTCGGCGAGCGCTCGGTAGCGTACGCGATCACGGGGTGGGGTCCGGGCGGCTTTGAACCGTGTCGGCCGCGATTGAGTGGGGAGAACGTACTTATCTCCCCATCCAAACCCACAACATATCCTCCACAAAACTTGATGAACTTCGAAAAACGCATTTCCGACAATTTCTCGACAAGCATGTCTCATTACATCTTTGCTTACTCCTAGAAGAAAAATCCCTAGTCAAAACCTCTTGTTTCGTTCCTAAAGGATGCAAACATCCCAAACTTACTGTACTCTTACAAAATCATCATTAAACTTCCTCACATTAAACAGACTTATTTAAACTTGCATTTTGAGCATGATGGCATTAGCTGCCTGTGTTCCATAGAAACGAACACACCACACACTACATACGACAAACAAAAAAATGACAGCACAGGAGGCAAACTATACAATATAAATTTTCTATTGTAAACATGTTGTGGTTTTTAACAGAGTACAGTCCAAAGTGTTGTGTTCGAGCCTGTGTAGAGGAGTTCCCTAGCATATTTTGCACTCCTAACCGTTGGAGGACTGAGTGCAGGAATTTCTTCCTCCTTCGCGACTCTGGGGTTGCTGATGATAAAAAGTGACCTATGCTGCAGGGCTCAGATGCAAACCGCTTGGGCTGTGTATGTGTAATTTCGAGAATGGCTTCAAGGCAGCAGCGTGACCGTATTGAAGGTCAGCACGAAAATTCCAGCGGATGTAGTACCATATGTATAGGGCAATCGCAGGGCTCGCGATTTTTCAGTCCAGTGCGAAAGCCGAGGTGAGCTTTAATCCGTAAAAATTGTGCTGTCTCGAAGAAAGGTCCCGGATGGCGGGTGGTCATGCAGCGGGGTCGAGTGGGCAGATGCTTGCAATCTCGTTCAGTCGACAGGAGCGAGATAAGTTATCAGCGTCCTGATGTTTGCAGCTGGATAGCTAACAGACGTAGAAGTCATACATGTGGCCACGCACAGCCCATCGAGCCAGGCGGCTGTATTGGCGTTTTAAGAAATAAAGCGAAAAAAGGGTTTGGTGGTCCGTGACGACTTAAAATGGACAGCCGCAACGATTGAGGAGAAACTTTCGGAGGCCTTTGCGATGGTCAAGTAGTGTTTTTCCGTCAAAGAGTAGTCGTACCAACTTCATTATGGACGTGGTGGCATATGCAACAACATATTAGTCGAATGTAGATTTGCATTCGGTGAGCACAGCTCTAGTGCCTGCACTACCGGCATCTGGGTGTGCTTCTTTGGGTGCTGTTTGGTCGAAGCGGCGAAAACGGCTCACCAGGAGGTGAGTATTTACACTGAGTGAGGCCAGTTCCCGATAACTTGGAAAGGCAGTGAGAGGACGTGCGCATGACGACGGCAAAACCGCGTTGCTCGAAAACGCAACCCTCAAGAGTAACAGAACTTTTGATTGTCAAGTGTATCCGAACGTTTTCGCAGTAGTGAAAGCGTTGAAATCAAAGTTTCCGGCGCATGATCGGTGCCTCCATGTCACGGATCTCTCCAGAGAACACACGGGCCGAAAGAATGGACTAGGCGACGGGTGGACCCACACAAACGCACATTTAATACAACCTACGTGGCACACACTCTATAACACATAACTAAAGAACTAACACAAAGCACAAAGACAGTAAACACACACGACCCGGGCACACTGCCACTAGCGTCTACTACTAGTGTTCTACTATTTGCGGTCGGCGTTCGTGCTCACGGTTTGTTCGGTGTGGCTGCGGCGTTGTATGGATACAGTAGGCGGCGTTCGCCGTGCTTGGGATGGCGTCGCTGGCGGCGTTCGACGCGCTTGGGCTGGCGTCGCTGGCTGCGTCGTACAAGCTCCACGTCCAAGCGCCCGTGGAGATGAAGCCGGTGTCGTTGGCGTGGGGGCACCACCCGGATGGGTGGCAACAGCGCTGGAGACACCCCTGGCCGTAGCAGGTGGTAGCGTCCTGTGTTGACTCTCCGGAACGGGCTCAGGCACGGCAGGAAGGTCCACGATGCGGAGTGGTAGAAGGCGAGCTCACCGGAACAGTAGCCGGCGTCGCTCTCTTCCAGCCGATGTGTCCCTGACTCGCCGGAGCCTCCGCTTCTCTGCTGTTCCCCCCAAGTCCCGCGCTCTCACTCGCCCTTGTATAGCCTCGGTGTTAGTCCACGTAAGCCTTGTCGTCGTCTTCTCTTTTCCACCAATCATCTCTCTCCACCTCACGGAATGCTTCTCCACCAATCAACTCTCTCCACCTCACCGAATGCTTCTTCTTCATCTTCTTTATTCTTCGGTTAATTCGCGTCGTCTTCTCCACACATTTTTTCTTTAACATTTAATTTAGGCTCCTTTTTATATGTGACAAGGCCCCCTCTCTCAAGAGTTTTTCCATGAAAAACTGCTCACGTCATACTCCTCTTCAAGCCATCCATGCCAACCGACTATCTTCTGTGGCTATTCTATTCCCAGCACACATCACACCGCAGAGGTCTACCACACACCAAACGCACACCACTAACACAGCACAGCAAATTGCGTTTCCAGAAGACGCCACTGCCGCTGTCCGCACATAGTCCTTAATAATCATGTTCACGTCCACAACACACTCCCTTGTATGATCACATAAAACCAACAATAGCAACAACAACAACAACAAGGTAAATCACAAAGGCACATTAACACAGCAACAACATGATATATCCCAGAGACACCAAGGGCTGACCAGTTAGCTCTATTTCTATAAAAGTCTAATTTGTGACATACGACCTCAATTTGGCTTGGCCCATCTCAATACGTCTCCCTCTTGATTTGGAGTAGGGCTCTAATCTTCTGTCTGCATTTAAATTGGGCTTCCTCAGTACCTCATCCCCTCCTGCGTTTTTCTTCCCACTGAACTTGGACACCTCGGCAGCATCACCTGTCTCCTCGGCCACTACCGAACAAGTTTCCCTGGGGGCGTACCGCCGTACGGGACCTCGTTCTTCATATTTCTTAAACATATTAACATGGAAAACCCTCTTAGTGCCATCTATCACTACCTCATAATTCATTTCCTTTTTCTTCCGCGTCACAAGGTACGGGCCCTTCCAATGCATCAGTAACTTATTATGATTCATGGGTAGCAACACAAGAACCCTTGTCGCACGGATTCAGATTTCTGTGAATGCCTTTCTTTTCATAACATCTCTTGTGGCGTTCACGCGCCTTTGCCAGGCTTTGATGTGCAAGCCTGTACGTTTCCTTCAACCTATCCCGCAACTCAAACACGTATGTGTATGTTGTCTTAAGATCTTATGAAGTCTCTTTATTAGCCCACAGCTCCTAGAGTATTGTAAGTGGACCTCTAACGGTTCTCTCATACAACATCTCAAAGGCCGAGAAACGAAGACTCTTCTGTGGTACTTCGCGGTAAGCGAACAAGAGAGCTGGGAGATATCTATCCCTATCAGTAGGTCTCTCCTGGCACATTTTTTGATCATATTTTTGAGGATGCCGTTGAATCGCTCTGCAAGCCCATTACACATGGGATGGTAAGGCGTCGTCAGTAACTGTCTTACTGACAAAAGGCGGTTAACCTCCTTCATTAGCTCCGATGTGAAGTTCGAGCCACGGTCACTCAACATTTCCCTCGGGAACCCATAACGCGATAACATTTCCACAAGACCCTCCGCCACTTGGATACTGTCAATAGTTCTCAGTGGAATAGCGTCAGAATAACGAGTGGCCACGTCAACCAGAGTAAGCACATATATATTGCCTTTGGCGGATACTGGAGAGATTGGCCCCACAATGTCAACCGCCACTCGCTGAAACGGTAGGTCGATGGCTGGATTCTTGCCCAGAGTTACGGGACGAACTCTTCTTTTTGGAACTGTGCGCTGGCACACGTCACATGAGCGAACAAAGCACTTAACGTCACTCTGAACATCCAGCCAAAAGAGCTCCTCGGTGATCCTAGACACCGTTTATTGAACACCCTGGTGTCCGGCCATAATGACGTCATGTCCTAAGCGTAGTACGGTCTCTCGCATATCGCTTGGTAACACCAGCTGTTGGACCCGCCTTCGTGAACTAAATATGCATTCCCTGTGCAGAAGACCATTTACCAATTGATATTCGAATGACGTCCTACTCTTCTTTCTTTTCACTCTTTCCCCGACTCTTTCGAAGCAAGCCTTCAAACTCGGGTCTTCCTTTTTCCTAATTGCAATTTTGCCCGGTGTGACGCTCAGGCACATTGTAACAGGAGCAGAGAGCGGACGCTGCGTTGCTCAGGCTGTCGCTTGAGCTCTTGTCTCCACTGTCGACGAAAAAGTGACTGCACACGTCAGAGCTGTCGCAGGCCTTTCCTCCTTTGGATGTTCTTCACCGTCGAGCATCCTCCACTCGGGATCGGGGTCTTCGACACCTCTTGCACCCGTAATGTTTCCCAAGATGAGATTGTAAATGGGTTGCTCTATGCATTTTGCTACAACCTGTCCAGTATAATATGGCGTGGACACTAGAATCCTTGCTTCAGAAAGGTACCTCACTGTGCTATCTACAAGAGTGACGGCCGACGCTTCCCCTGTAAGATCATAGTCCTTCACCAGGCTTCTACGAACCAAGACTGTGTTGGCTCCGCTGTCTCTAAGCACCAATATAGGACGGTCCCCTATTTGCCCAACGACAACTGGCATTGCTGCTTTCGACTTGGGTGTTCCACTCACTGCCTCATTTTCCAGCGGCGTTTGCTCTCCTTTCAGCTGTGGAACTTCGGATGGCGTGACAAGTTGTACCCTTGAGTCGACAACGCATGCAGCTCGGTCCTGCGTTCTGTATCGGCACTCATCTAGAGTATGACTGCTCCTCTTACAGCCTTGACACACAACCTGTGTTTTCTGGGCAGCGCTACTAGTCCGACAGTGAGCTGCTCGGCGTCCCACCTTGCCGCAGCGAAAACACCTTACTGGCGCCTTAGATGAACCGCCATATACTCTTGGATTTGCCGCATCTGTCTCTAGGACCTTTTGGGTTTCCTCCTTTGCCTTACTCAAATTTCTTATCCCTTGAGCCTCGACGAATTGATCAGCAGTGTCGGCGAACTCTTCCAACGAACACAACTTTCTTTCCTTCAGGAATAGCGCCAGCTTTGAGCTGCAACACGCTAAAAATTGCTCTGTGATCAGCTTGTCACGTACCCCTTCAAAACTCTTTTCTGAGATTTCACATATCAAGCCACCTGTCAAAATAGTTGGTCAGCCTCCAGGAAAACTGCATCGCGGTTTCCGAATCCTCAGGTTTCGCGGTGCGAAATCTCTCACGAAAACCCTCTGCCATAAGCCTGCATCTTTGGAGGAGTGCCTTTTTTTACTTTCTCGTAGTCCATGAAATCAGCAGCAGGCATCCTTCCAAAAGCATTCAGCGCCTCTCCGACTAAACACATGCTCAATGCCGTGGCCCGTTCACAGCGCTCCCAGACTTGCCCCAAACCTATCCACTCGAATCGTTGTAGATATGCATCCAAATCATCTCTCTTGTCATCAAAAGGAGCCATCAGCTTCCTTGGGCAAACTCTGGCTGGTCTAGAAGATTCTGTACCCGCTAAGGAACGCTGATCATTGTCCGTGATCTCCGCATATCCTCCCGCGACATGCGCCTGTTTCCACAAAATAAACTCCTTCTCCCGTTCTATCCTTCTTTTCTCCTGTTCTGCCTCGCGAGCTCTTCTATCTGCCTCGCGAGCTTTTTTTTTCTCTTCTCGCTCTTCCGCCTCGCGAGCTCTTTTCGCCTCGCGTTCATCTGCATCACGAGCGTCTGCGCGTGCTTGCGCCCTTTCCACTCTCTGCCTATCTGCCTCCTCTTTCTGCCTCTTTCCCACCTCGTCATATAGACGCAACGCCTCTTCTTTGCTTAACTCCAGCTTGAGCGGCAGCTCTAACGTTTTTGCCATATCCATACATTCTGCCGTCGATCCGAGATCCGAGACAAAGCGAAAAAGGAAATGTATCCTGGCACAGGCTCACCACTTATCTTTGTCACGGATCTTTCCGGAGAACACTCGGACCGAAAGAATGAACTAGGCGACGGGCATACCCACATAAACGCACATTTAATACGCCCTACGTGACACACACACTAGAACACAAAACTAACAAAACTAACACAAAGCACACAGCCTATAAATACACACGACCCGAGCACACTGCCACTAGCGTCTACTACTAGTGTTCTACTATTAGCGGTCGGCGTTCGTGCTCACGGTTGGTTCGGTGCGGCTGCGGCGTTGTATGGATCCAGTAGGCGGCGTTCGCCGCGATGGCATGGCGTCGTTGGCGGTGTTCAACGCGCTTGGGCTGGCGTCGCTGGCTGCGTCGTACAAGCTCCAGGTCCAAGCGCCCATGGAGATGAAGCCTGTGTCGTTGGCGTGGGGGCACCACCCGGATGGGTGGCAACAGCGCTGGAGACACCCCTGGCCGTAGCAGGTGGTAGCGTCTTGTGTTGACTCCCCGGAATGGGCTCAGGCACGGCAGGAGGTGCACGATGCGGAGTCGTAGAACGCGAGCTCACCTGAACAGTAGCCCACGTCGCTCTCTTCAAGCCGATGTGTCCCTGACCCGCTGGAGCCTCCGCTTCTCTGCTGTTCCCCTTAAGTCCCTCGCTCTCACTTGCCCTTTTATAGCCTCGGTGTTAGTCCACGTAAGCCTTGTCGTCATCTTCTCTTCTCCACCAATCACCTCTCTCCACCTCCCCGAATGTTTCTCCACGAATCACCTCTCTCCACCTCAACGAATGCTTCTTCTTCATCTTCTTTATTCTTCGAATAATTCGCGTCGTCTTGTTCACACCTTTTTCCTTTAAAATTTAATTCAGGCTCCTTAATATATGTGACACTGCAGTCGAAACACAACTTGACGGCCTATATCTGGCAAAGCCGACGCTATGGGTTAGCGACAGGTGTGGGATGATGAATGGTTGAAACAGCCTTGGCGACCTGTTCATTAAGTTGGCGCAGAAAAAGAGCCAGACATGGGGGTGGGTATTGGGGATGTTACGAAAGTGACAGCTCTCGATCAGATTCTTGAATGAATTCTTTAATGTGCTGCATCTGCACGGACTGGCTAGCTGAAGCCGTCGGCCCTGCCAGTGACTGAAAGTGTGTTCGGCGTAGTGTGTTCGCAAGTCAGAGCATTGTATTTGCATACGTAGTTCTTGGGTACTTTGACATAATCTGCCGACATCGTCAACAGAGCTACGTTTTGCACTGACCAGATCTGAAAGGTGTCAGAGTGGAGACTCTTGAGGGCATGAGTGACCTTATCGGCGTCCGAAATGTGTGCATTCGGTAATTTGCACAGGTCGATGGCATCCGCGAAGTAACTGTTAATGGACTTGTCCACCTCTTGTCACACGCGTGCGAGCGTTCTGCGGCGCGAAGTTTCCAAAAACCAGAGGGCCGAATACCTCTGAGCAGTTAGTCAGGGAGGCAGACCGATTTGAGACGTTCATTGCCCGGTCGAGATTAGAAACCACGTTGATGGGTTTTCTACCTGCATTGCATTTGAAGTGACCCTTTAAATTAATGTATGAAGGAACGTTATCTCCTGTGCCAACTGTAAATGTTAAAAAATCTCGAACTGGACAGCATACCAAATGCTTTTTTTGCGTAGGCATGTGGCATGAGTCGGCATTATGTGATCATTATAATAAAAACCTCACTTGAGCAGAAACGGGTAACTAATAACTGGCTTACTGCTAAGGTGACCCCAATACCTCAGTGCACAATACTGCAAACAAGCTGCAAGTTTTCATATAATAGGCCAATCTATTTAAATTGCGCTTTTTGCAAATGCACTGTATACAAATATTGTTAATCAACAAAAGCTTTTTTTCAAATAATCATTGTTTTCTCAAAAAACTCAACTGTATCACAACAAGTAGAGGCAGCCAATCACTCTGTGAAGACTTTGAATGATAATAAACAAGTCGATGTGCTACTATGGACCTTTCCGTGCATTTAGACAGAGTAGAAAAGAGATAAATATTTAACAGGCTAATAATAGTGAGAAATAAACATCAATTTCTGCACTTGAAAACACAAGCCGAATCGGCAGATCTAGGTTTGTGGAAATCAATGGTATACATCGAAATTATTAAGTTTGAACTCCGGTGTGCTTCAGGAAACCATATTGCGTCCGTTCTCTTTAAATGATAAAGTGACGAAGTAGACGAAGCTGGCAGAGGTGCGGAACGGAGTGGCGTCGAAAAAGCAGTTTCAGTTGTGGTCGAGCGCATGATCAGCAGTTTCACGCTGGTGTTGTCTGATATTATTGCAATTCAGGCTATTTCTCAACCTCAACTTGTAGTTCCACGAGCACCATCTTCACAACAAGCGTCCCTGTAAGTATTTCTCGTCACACTCTTTGCACTAATGATGTAGAAATGGCTTGTCCTGCGCAGGAGCGTCGTGCTTCAACCTCTCCTTCCAAGTCCTCTGTTCCCCAGCTCAAGACCAAAAAAGGGCGCCCTAGACTGTCTTCCAAGTCAGATATGCTAGAAGAGGCTGTTTCAGCCTCTATTCTCGAGTAGGCATCATGGCGGGTGTAAAGGTTCTCCACTGTAATTGCCGCTCTATTGCATCTTCTCTTTATTATACATTCTTCTATCTTTTCATAACCTAGATATTGTAGTCTTGCAAGAGTCTTGGCACTCTCTTGGTAAGTCATTTTCTTTAAACAAGTTTAGTTTTCCGTATGGACCGCATATATGGTAGGGGCGGTGGGCTGCTGACCCTGATTTCACCAAAATTGTTTCACCGGGCATTAATAACTAAAAAAAGTAATGAATTCTGATTACGAGCTTCTAGCTATAGATCTCACTTTGCCACACGGTTCTACTGTCACTGTCGCAAACGTCTATTTGCTAAATGGAGTATGCAGAGCTGACCACCTAGACAGCTTACTTGCAATCTCTAGCAGGGTAATCATTGCTGGGGACTTCAACTGACATCAAGTCGTCAGGGGTTCCTATACTGATTCACAAGGACATATGGTATGGGCATGGATTTCGGCAAATGATGTGCGGTGTTGCAATTCTCGGGCCATAACCTTGATCCGCAGACACTCGCGCTCAGTTATAGATTTGTCCTTGGCAGCAAGAGGAGTAGGTATAGATCCATGGTCCACAATTATCTGTGGAACACCTAGTGACCACCTGTCAATTACTTTCAACGTAATGGTGAGCCCACTTTGAGATCATGGTTATGCCTGAAAATTAATCTTGCTGTCTACAAACATCTTTGCACGCCTCCCTTACATCTGATCCTTGTTCATGTAGGTCCGACAGGGCTCAGCGAGTGTTTTCTTCAGTTTTAAAGGCTACGGAGAGCTCCCAGTTCACTGTGCGTTCTGCTATTTGCAATAAATCGCCATCCCCATGGCGGAATGACGCGTGTGAGACAACTTCCCTTCGTAGGAAAGCAGCGTGGAGGACGTTTTCGCATAATCAGAGCCCTGCAAAATGGTTGAACTACAAATATTTCTCGGCCTCGTTTAAATGAAGCATAGCAAAGGCAAAGGATGACTACAATCAAATTTTGAACACATAGTTGTCGAACCCAAAAAATAGGAAGGCTTTGTATCGTTTTATGGAACAGAATGTGAACTCATCAGCCATGCAGTTAACCAGCTCGGTGGTGCTCTCTCCACACGAGGCGAAAGATGAGTTAGAGCGAATTGCTCAAGGGTTTGCTTCACGTTTTCAGGAGCAGAGTAGAATCACTTTGTTCGCCCCCTACCCCTGGTCAGACTTTGTTTTGGTTGAAAATTCAGAGCTAACAACTGCAGTTTCTTTAATGCAATCCTCAGCTCCGGGTTGGGATAGTGTTACGGTCAGAATGTTGAAAATCTTAGCGCAAGACTTCAATTCGGACGTCATCGATCTGGTCAATATATCACTGGAAACTGCACGGTTGCCGCACTCCTTGAAGGTGGAGAAAATAATATTGCTATTAAAAGGTTCAAAGAAATGCTTCCATATTGATAACATTTGGCCGATAGCTCAAACAATCAATTTGGTAAAGGTCATAGAAATAATTGTGCACAGCCACCTATCCCGGCATGATTCAGAAGTAAACGCATTAAGTTCTTCCGAGATTGGCTTTCTCCACGTATGATTCATTTCGTCTGCCCATGTCGATTTAGAGAGCACAGTCTGCCTTTGTATGCTCAGGAAAGAAGAATCGGCATTAGTGACGCTTGACATTGCTAAAGCGCACGAGAGTGTTGAATATACGATCCTTCTCACTAAATTGGCATTATTACACCCGCCGTGCTACATTTATACATAGATCCGCGAATTTTTAACAGGACGGCAGTTCTTTTGCTTGCCCAAACCAGAGGCGTGCCACAAACTTCTGTACTTTCGCCACTTCTATTCAATCTGCTGATGTGCGACATTCCAGTACACCCTGATGTTAGTGTATATGTTTATGCAGATAACATAGCCTTCTTTGCTTCTCTAGCAGACATTCATGCCCTATATCGTTCTCGCCAGAATTACGTCAATGCGCTCGAGGTTTTGCTGGATACATTAAATTTGGTATTAAATGTGCACAAAAGCAGCGTGCTAGTTTTTAAAACCAACATGCCTCTATACATATCGCTACATTATCGCTCGGACAGCATACCTCATGTAGAATCGTTGAGGTACCTAGGCGTCATTTATGATGCCACTATGGATTGGCGGCCCCACATCAAGACTAATGTTGAGAAAGGTGACCGTGCACTAGGTGGGCTACTGCGGATAAGTAATAGGAAATTTGGCATGCGCCGGGATCAGCCTTGTACTTCTCTACAAAGCCTATGTCAGACCAAATTGGAATTTGGCTGCATACTTTTCCCTGGCTCCTCTAAATATAAGCTTCATTCGTTGCTGCTGTTAGATAGGCGCGCACTGTGTCTCTGCCTAGGTCTTCCTTAATCAGTTTCCACCGCAGTTCTGTACTTGGAGGCTCGTATTCCCGAACTTAACTCCCGCTTTCACCTTTTAACTGTCAGGACTTTTTTACGGGCATTTGCGTCGGCTCCTGGTGTGGTTATACCTGTTTTCGTCTCGCACCTAGCCCTCTTTCTCACTCCTCATTAACCAAGGTTCCACCTCCTTCAAGTTGTATTTACTCAGAACCTTTAATCCAACATTGGTGTGGATCTCAATTTTTTATGCAGAGTTGACTGGGCAGCGTCCCCTGTGGATACTGCTTTTATATATATATTTCCACCTAATCCGAAGCATCTGCCTGCAAGGACATTAACTGTACTCGTCTTTGCTCCCCTTGCTCATTACCCGCGACATGCTGTGATAGCTACAGATGCGTCTGGGGCCCACCGGAAGTCAGGGGTTCGTGTTTTTTTAGAGTTTCGTGGAGTTTTTCGGTTAGAGTCCCGGATTACACAACCATATTTCTAGCAGAGTTTATGGCTCTTGGGCTGGCCGCATTGGAAATTTCGACAACTGTTTCTCAGGGGTTATTCCTCTCAGATTGTCTCTCTGTTTTGTTTGCGCTGGAGTCCACAGGAAACGCCTTTTTAGGACGCTCACAAAGGTTTTTTTTATTTCTGGATGGCTGAAAAAGGTGCGCTTCGTTTGGAGAACAGGTCACAGCTGTATTTTACAGAATGATGCAGTAGAATGGCAAAGTCAGCTCTAAATGCACCAGTTGCATGTAGCGTCCCTAATCTTGTTCTTTTCGGTACGACTCGATTTCAGCGTTGGGATACATCAGTAACGAAACAGAGGATAGGGAAGCGAGCATCCCTTATTACATTCGCCAAACCGTCAGGGTTTGCCTCCTACCAAGGAACATGTACCCAAACTTGCACACGGCAAGGCGCGCTGCAAGGGCAGAATATGTAGAAAAGCACCTCGCGAATGACAAAAACGTCGTATATACGGATGTGGCCCTACACCCGTGGAACACAAACTCTAAAGAACACAGAGTTGCATCAGTGGTGGTGAACCAAAAAGGTGACATGATCACCTGCGCAACACTGAGAAGCGGCAGGGTATCCGAGGGAGAAAAAGCTGCCGTAGTTCTAGCGGTAGCGGAAGGGTACCGTAGGAACGAGTCGCTCAGAATTCTCAAGGACTCAAAAACGGCATGCAGACACTACACCAACTGTAGAGTCAGCAAAAGGGCGCTGCGCATAATCCTCCAAGCAAGGCCCCCGAACACACAAATACAACATAAGATTTTCTGGGTATCGGGACACGCCGGAGTGAAGGGGAACCAGAGGGCCGATGATCTAGCTCGC
This sequence comes from Amblyomma americanum, assembly GCF_052857255.1. Classification (NCBI taxonomy): domain Eukaryota; kingdom Metazoa; phylum Arthropoda; class Arachnida; order Ixodida; family Ixodidae; genus Amblyomma; species Amblyomma americanum. The sequence continues at coordinate 156,696,269 of NC_135502.1, forward strand.
GAGCTTACTAACCGAGCGGACACATCAACGGGATCGGAACCCACCACGACGGTGGAGCCAAAGTTCGTCGAGATACTGAATTATCACAGAGGCAGGAGAATAACGTATCCCCCGCCGCACCCACTCTTAACACAATACAAAGCAGTCGGCTGGCGAAGACTGCCGACAGGCCCTTCTACAACTTACACTCCACAAAATGTATCCGAACCAATACGCGGACATATGCACGTGGTGCGGGGCAACCCCCACGTTATACCACATCACATGGGAATGCAAGAACAACTTCTCCTTCCATAAGTTAAAAGAGCCCAATGCGGAACAGCGGGAGGGCCCGCTCACCAGCAGCGAGCTGTCGGTTTAAAGAAGACTAGTGCAGCAAGCATGCGAGGTGGCACAGCTCAGTGGGGCCCTGGAACTAGGGAACCAACCGCCGGATCAACCGGGATTTCTGCCCAAGGGAAGAAGACATCCGGAAGCGGCTAAAACCTCTGCTTAATAGAGCAATAAAAGTTTTTTCATCCTCCTTCTCCTCCTCATCGTTTTCAGTTTATGACTGCCACGTGCAACGATCCCTTACTCTATACTCTTGAATACCAACATCTCATGTACCCATGGAAAGCTCGTGCGTGTAAAACCCTGCAGTGTGAAGTAGCGATGACACTCATGCGGTGCAGGATTCCCCGTTTAAATCTTTACTTATTTAGATGCGGGTTCAGTCCCACAAAACCTTTGTGCGGCCGGTGGTGAAGTAGAGAAAATGGAGCATTTCCTACTCTCTTGCCGGAGGATTGCGCATCAGAGGAGAGCACACCTAGTAATTTTCATTAGGAAGTTTGGTCTCAGTTTGTCGGTTCCCCACCTCCTCTCTTTCGTCGCGTGCGCCAGGGGTTTTCCATTGCATCAAGTTTGCGAATACTCCCACAATTATATTACAGCTAACGGCAGATTCCCTTGCTAATTGTTTACAAAATTTCCGCTTTCAAAGGAGCGTTTTGGTATTTACATATATTTATTTAATTCTCAGATATTCTCTCCTGATATTTTGTTTCGTTCTTTTCTCTTAAATTACTCTGGAATTTCACCCGAAGCACAATGATTAGCCTGACACCAGTTTACCCTATTCAATGGGGTCTCCCAAATGAACCCTGGCCAATCCCTGTCGCGGGTATGTGCCATGTCCCCAAGGCAACAACAAAAACAACGGAGCGTTTGCCCTAAGCGAGCTGCCACCAAAATCCTCTCTTTTACCGTTCATCTCACCTCATTCTTCGGCTGGTCGCCACTTAACATTTGATGAAGCTTCTGGGTAATTATCATCGGTATCCTGCTCCTGGGGCATCGGCGTCCTGCGTGACCCGTTGTCGTCGGCCGTGAGTTTTTGGCCAGCGTCGCCCGGCAGTGCTCCATCTTTTCTGACCCGAAGCGACCTGGTCATTGTTGCCTCTGCGCCGGCCCTACCCAGACCACTCGACACAATGAACTGAACCCGACTCAAGGACCCGACCTAGCCCCCAGCGACCCGAGATGCCGCTTACATGTCAAGACAACACACCCCTGTCCATGCCGTTCGGCGCGTCCTGGGGAATCGGCCGTCGGCTCCTGGCTACCTGCGGCCCGAAAGATTCGCGAACCAGGAATCATTCAGCCTTGCCCTTCATTGTGGTGGTCAGCAGCTCAACATTTCCTTCTCACTGTTCAACCATTCTCTCAAGCCAATCACCATTTCGCACCCATTACCAAGCCCATCGCCATTATCTCTCTGAGATCGTTCATCGCGCCTCATTCTTCGGCTGGCCACCATGTAGCAGAATTAACGACATTGCTTCCGACATTAATAAAGTGGTTACAGTGAGACGTTTTGCCGAAGAATGCCTGCTCCCTTGTATGATAAATATAATAGTTAACAATATAGTACCTAATGAATCACGCGCAGCCGTTGAAAAATGGCGTCAAAGATAAAAATGAAGATAAATGAAAAAAGCAGTTTTGCGGGTCACGAACAAGACCAAAGTAACAGCGCTGCTCGACCGTACATGTAAAACCCTGAACAATCTGGCAATCCTCATTTCTGTAGAATTAGGGTGGAGAAATTACATACTGCTGACATCGGCCAAATTAACAGCCTGTCGAGTTTATGTGCGACCAACATTATAATATGACAGCATTATATGTGACCCCATCGAAAGTTAATTAATAAAAAGAATTGAAAGCGTGCACACAAGAGCAAGTCGATTTATAATGTTTGGACAGAAACGTATTGTTCACTGTTACAGAGAAACCGCGTCAACTTATGCCACCTCTAGCCGAACGGCGCCAATTGTCGAGGTTAAAAGTTTTATTTCGGCGGTCCAGAAATTCCCACAATGTCAGTAGTTTACCTTACCTTGTCTCCAGAAAATTGAAACCCCAGAAAGGGAGTAATTTTTACAAAACCCGAGCGAACGCATTAATGTAATTCCTCATTCTTAATTTTCAATCACGAGAGCAGAATACATTGATCTACCAGCAATTTTCTAGCAGTCTAGTGCGTTAATGACATTTTGGAAAGCTTTCTCCACCTCACACTGAAGTTTTTCGTCAATGCAGTACCTGCTTTTTTTCGATTTGGTAATTGTACATAGAATAATGTAGAAACCGCAGATTTGCCTTCCTATTCTGTTGTCTTTCTTTGGGTTTAGCAAATTTTAAAGGTATTATTCGTCAAAACTGCATCTCTCAAAGAAGACAACACATTGTAAGTAACATGACTGCGCAGATGAATGTGAACCTTTGCATTTTTTTATTGCAAGTGAATTTTTTATTGCTCAAATGTTACGACACACCCAGTAACGGACCATCGGTCAAAAGTACTTGCATGTTATAGAAACTATAATACTTTGGATAATACCTCCTCCAAAGTATTATAGTTTCCGGCGGAAACATTCCTCGATTTTCAAGTGCAATAATCTCCTACATGCATGCATATGTAAAAAGCAATACAAGACACTAACCTTTATGACAAATGGAACTACACAGCCATGTGCGCAGAACTGTACGACTTTTGGGCGTGGCTGGTTCTTGACTTCTCAAGCCGGTCTATTGAAACTAACTGGTCTCTTTCAAACACAAAATGCATCAACTGATTGATAAGCACATCCCTCCTGTCACTATCACAAAAAAATCATCGTCCCCGTGGCTTAATAACGAACTGAAGCACCTCAACAACAAAAAGAAAAGACTTTTTCCAACAGCCAAACGCCTGAATAGCGCTTGCGCGTGGAAAAGGTATCACTCTGCGGAAAAAATATTCCACTCTTTAGCAAGCCAAACCAAACGTTCCTTTTTTCATCAGTGTTACCGTCTATGCTGCGCACTAATCCTAAAACAAGTTTTGGAAAACTATTAACCCTACACGCCACAAACCCCTAACATTACACAAAGATAGTAGCATTCTCATACCGGAACAAGAAGTCTGTAGCACTCTTAACTCCTTTTTTTGCTCAGTTTTTACTAAAGAACCAAAAAGCCAATGACCATACTTCCCTGTCTTCGATCACCCTGTTATGCCAGAAATTCTTTTCGATACCAGTGGAATTATGAAACTAATCGAATCCTTGAAAGTGTCCTCTTCATCTGGTATTGATGGATTAATCTCTAAAGTTCTAAAAAATACTAAGAACATTGTCAGTGTCATCTTATGCCACCTTTTTCAGCAGTCTCTAACATCAGGTGTGCTGCCACAAGACTGAAAAATAGGTAAGATCGTCCCAGTCCCCAAAAAATGTTGATCTTTTTCTTGTAAAAACTACCGCCCTATGTCACTCACAAGCATTTGTTCAAAACTGATGGAACATGTTATTTATTCTCACATCATTAAATTCCTAGTCGCAGTCAACTTTTTTTCAACATAACCAACATGGTTTCTTAAAAGGACTTTCCTGTGATTAACCACAAGCCCTTTTCATCAATGACCTTAGTTCTCATCTTGACTTAAATTTTCCTCTTGACGCGCTGTTTCTTGATTTTGAAAAAGCCTTTGATAAAGTACCGCACAAAAGATTACTACTAAAACTCTCGCGTCTAAACCTTAATTATTTAGTGATGAACTGGCCTCAGAACCTTTTGACTAACAGAGAACAATTCGTCTACGCTAACAAATCGTCGTCCCCTCGTTCTCCGGTTACTTCAGATGTTCCTCAAGGCACAGTGCTCGGACCCTTGCTTTTTCTCATTTGCATTAATGATCTTCCTTCCAACGTTGCCTCTAACATCCGGCTATTTGCAGATGATTGCTTAATTTACCGCCCGATTTCTACAAGCACTGACTCCAACACCCTTCAACAAGATTTAACCCGAATTGAAACCTGGTGCAAGCATTGGTTAATGTCCCTTAATATTGCTAAAACATGTATGATTTCTTTCCGTCGCAGGCAATCCCACATTTCCTCTAGATATGTTCTTTTTGGTTCTGATGTGCGTTCCGTTCTTACCTGTAAGTATTTAGGCATTACTTTAACTCATACCCTAACATGGTCTTCACATATAACGAACATCGCTAATGACGTTAACCACACCCTTGGCTTCCTACGTCAAAATCTTTGTTTTGCTACCTCCTTTATTAAATTGTTAGCTTACCAAACTTTCGTCCGACATAAATTAGAATTCGCTTCAGCAGTATGGGACCCTCATCAGTCGAACCTCTCGCTAAAACTTAAAAAATTACAAAATCGCACTATCCGCTTTATTTACTGTGATTCTTCATATTATACTAGTGTGTCTTCTCTAAAATCTAGAGCCTCTTTGTCTATTCTTGAAACAAGAAGAAAAATATCTCGATTATGCTTGTTCCATAAGTTTTATAATTCACCTTTAGGAGCATCGATCATATATAGACGAAAGCGCCGAACGGCTAATGAATTTGGGTTTTCTGAATCTGTTTCCATTTACGTCAATGAGCACCTGTGTCCTGAACGCAAGCGCCTCCTTGCGCAGGCCATTGCCAAAAAGCGTGAAACAAACTGGAAGTTTGTTTGGGTGCGTGATGGGCACATTTATGCCCGCAAGTCTGAAAACACTGCCAGACTAAGGATCACTAGCTCTAATGACTTGAATAAAATAAGCTAAAAACATAGATGCCCCCATGAGATGCCTCGAACTTCCTTCTATCGCAGATCTAGATAGCGTTTACTCTAAAAATAGCTTTGCTGTTTTTCATATGAACTGTCGTTTTGTGTGCAACAAGACTGATGAAATACATAGCATGTTTAGTTCCGTTAATTTTTCGTTCCATGCAATAATGTTTACTGAAACCTGGTACCATGATGCTTCGACATACTTTGTGCTAGACAATTATACTCCCTTTGCTAATGACAGGGAAACTCGAAGAGGTGGTGGTGTATCTCTGCAAATTGTGAATTCGCTTTCTGCAACAATAATTGAGAAATTCACGTACTGCACTCCGGACTGTGAAGTGTTAACCGTTCAGAGTGACAAAAATATATTTTGTGTTGTCTGCCACCCCCCAGACGGAAAAATTGAAAATTTCTTTTCGTCGTTAGAAGCACTTTTTGATTATGTGTCTATAAATGAGCACGTGCTATACCTTTCCGGTAATATGAATAATGATATGCGTACTGCGTCACCAGAGCAGGCAGAATTTGCTTCTTTATTTGATTCTTACGCTCTTGTGAATGTAATTACTGTACCAACGCACGTAACTTGTTCCACTTCAACTACTTTAGATTTAATTATTACTAACAACGATAAAACACTATAACTTCCGGAGTTTTGATAACTGACATCAGTGATCATTTTCCAGTATTTGCCTTTATTGCTAATACCAACCCTAAACATGCTTCTAAATCACCGGTGTCTTATTATCGCTGCATTGATTCAAAATCCCTGGACACCTTTCGTAATGAAATATGTACTGCCAACTTCTCCCATATATTGTCGCTACCTGACGCAGATGTTGCATACGATGCACTAATGATTGTGTTAAACCAAACATATCAAAACTGCTTTCCTTTAAAATCCTGTCGCAAACGAAAATCGAAGAAACCATGGATTACAAATGCCTTATTGAAAAAAATAGAAAGAAGAACGAAACTATATGCGCAATTCATTAAATCCAAGGATCCCGTGAAATTGTCTCAATAAAAAAAATATCGCAATAACTTGAACAAAAAACTACGTCAAGCCAAGTACGAATACTTCAGCTATTCATTCTCAGATAATTCTACCACAAACCCTCAGCATTGATGGCATCAACTAGGTAAACTGCTTGGACGTCGCTACAACAGTGGTCCAAACAGCATTATGCGCAATGGTGCTGTGCTGACAGGCCAGGATCTCTCAAATGCTTTTAATGATTTCTTTGTGAATATCACAAATACAGCAAGCTCTCCTATTAATTCAACAAACACGTCAATTCACCAAGCACCAGGAGTCTCGATGTCGATGTTTATGTCCCCTACAACCGAAAATGAAATAATTTCTGTATTCAGAAAACTTAATAAACAGTAGGGCTTTAGATATTAACGGTTTTCAAATAAAACCTCTAAAGTATGTAATTTATTTGTTAGCCCCAATATTAACATACATATTCAACCTTTGTCTCAATAGTGGAGTATTTCCTAAGCAGATGCAGATTGCAAGAGTTATCGTGATACACAAAGGAGGCGATACCTTTGAATTGTCAAATTATAGACCAATTTCTATTCTACCGGTAACGTCTAAAGGCATAGAAAAAATTATTCGCCGAGCATAACTAATTTTTTTATATAAGCATTCTGTTTTATCTAATGATCAGTTCGGCGTTATACCAAAAAGGTCCACTGAGCTGGCACTGCTCAAGCAAAAGGAACTCATCATAAATGCATTTGAAGACAAGCTCCTTGTCCTCGGAATTTATATTTACTTTTCCAAAGCCTTTGATTTATTCAATCATGACTTGTTAGTAAATAAACTAAACCACTATGGTATAAGAGGGGTTCCTAATTCTTTGATACGGGCATACCTTCAACATCGTAAACAAATTGTAGCACACAATGCTGTTCTGTCTGATGGCCAATACATAAAATCGGGCGTGCCGCAAGGCAGCATCTTAGGCCCTTTGTTGTTTTTAGTTTACTTAAATGATATATTTTACACTAGGCTACCGGTGAACCTTACTGCCTACGCTGATGACCTTACGGTGCTCATTACGGGTAGTATAGAAGATGATTTATCCTCTAGAGGTAATGAGTTTTTGCAATACATGTGTCAGTGGTCGCAGGAAAATTACCTAAAGGTGAACACAAGCAAAACTAAAGCCATAGTATTTCGAGCAAAAAACAAAGTTGTAAACGATATTATACTTAGACCTGGGAACAACTATATTGAAATCGTGCGTACTATCAAACGTCTGGGAGTAACTTTCTCGGAATCGCTTAATTGGGATGTCCAAATTAATAACATACGATCAAAAATAAACAAAGTGAATGGGGTGCTATGTCGTCAACGGTATGTGCTACCAACAAGAATTAAACTATTAATCTACAACGCTTTCTTAGTTCCAATACTTACCTATTGCCACACTGTCCGGGGCACAAGTACGAAGCATAATTTATCCAAGATTATTGTTACTCAGAAACGTGCGATAAGATTAATTGCTAACATACCATGGTATGCCCACACAGGAAGCTACTATTCCGAGTTTAACATCATTCAAGTGCCTAATCTTTATGCCTTCAAATTAATTCTTATGTACAAGAATGCTATTAGAACAAACAACGCAGATATGTTGATACTATTCAACATTCAAAGCCATGTGCCCATGTACAATGTACGCCGTTGCACCGCCTGGTCTACACCGTTTTGTCGGACTGTGTACAGATTTCAATCAAGCGCCTATAAACTTCCCTGTTACCTTAACGCACTTGAACTTAATAATAACTCACTGGAAGAAATATGCAAAAATAAGTTAATTAGTGTTTTGCCGCTCCTGCATTAATGTATGGTGTCAGTTTTGTCAATTTTGTCAATTGTCAATTTTGTCTGATGTCAATTTTGTGCGTATATTTTCTTACTTATCCCTACTGTATTTTTGCCCTTGTACGTTCACAAAATTCGCAATGTATTCCAATGTTTCCAGTATTTCTCTGCATTTGTCATGACTGAGCTGTTTCCTCGTCATACTGTCATGTGGGGCGTAATGGGGCTTTTTCAAGCCGCTGCATGCGGCTTTTACCCTTACATCCGCTCTCATTCTGTATTCTGTGGAAAGAGAGAAATAAAGATTATTATTATTATATATCAGCAACACATCGTCTGTCCAGACGCATTCACCACAGCAAGACAGTGTACCATTCCTCTGAAAGAACCGCATCTCATTTACGAGCTTTTCTTGTCAAATAATCTCGGGACTGGAACGATCTGCCGCAGGAAGCCATACACCTTACCAACCCCACCAAATTCAAGAAAAAGATTGAGGCCATCATCTTGTAGCCTGTCATGCCCATCCCTCATGTAATGCCCCATATCCGGGGTATTTGAGGTAATAAATAAATAAATAAATAAATTAGAATCAACCCCTTCCCTCTGTTTACACCATACGCTGTCCCTCGGAGGCATTGATGTAGAGGACAGCTTGAGTTCCCGTTACTTAACATTAGCTTAGCATATTTTTAGTGTATATAAATCACAGAAGTGCACAAGGGAGTGAAAAGCCCGGTTGCTTACCTTAATAACTTAATAATAAAGCGGCAATTACTCATTAGCATCCACCAAATGGCAGCCAAACACCTACAGAGGAAAGCGGTAAAGCTTCTCCTGCAGTATTAGACAAAGAAAAATTCGCTCTGTCCGGAGTTCGATTCCTGGACGCAAGTGTCTCGGGGGCAACCGCTCTACTAAGTGAGCTAACGAAGACTGCTCGCTTAAAAAAACGCGAAATTGGGGTGACAAGTAACACAAAGTGGGAGCCGTGTTTATCCTATGCTTTATGGAAATCCACCTATGTTGAGTGCATTTATTGTGGAGAGTATACTTATTGGCATCCTTTTATACGCAGCCGCACGACTACAACATAAAGTGTAAAGCTCGAAAAAATTTCAATATTAAATGACTGATCCCGTTCCTATGTTCGAGCCCTGGACGTGCGCCTCATCGGTGCGTCCCCTTAACAACTCAAATTAACTGGAATCGCTAGATTAAAGGAGAGCGCAAGCAAATTAATCAATAGCTCTAAGTGAGAACAATGTTGGTCTCATTTCTTAGGGGATGCCACAAGGGTGACAATATGTCTAAAAAGGGGCAAATATTCGCGTTCAGCCTACCAATTCACGTTTGCCCTACCATATGCTTGCCGCCCCGATTAACTCAGTTGGAAGAACGACTGTCCCCGTTAGGTGACCATTCTAGGCTCGACACTACACCGGAAGGATATTTGCCTTAACTGAGTGTTCTCTAAAGAAGATGACAAAGACAAATCAGATAACCTATGAAAAAGAATACGATGGCCCTGTGTTTCCGCCGTGTTCCGATCGCCATGAATGTCTGTGCTCGACCTGCAGGCTGCCCTCGGACTAATATTTAGTATATAAATATGTCCAGAAGGGTAGACTAATGGGCAAGTTGGTTCATGACAGCTGAAAACAAAGGACACGAGATACACAGAGAGCTAAGCTAACTCCCAACCGAATGGAACTACGCAAAGATCATTCCCATACCAAAAACCGAAAACCACTCCATCCTCACGTCATACAGGCCAATTTCGTTACTTTGCGCATGTGCTAAATTGCTCGAACACATAATATTCAAACACATATCTGTCTTTCTGAATGACAACTCATTAATTAATACCAGACATCATGGGTTTAGGCGAGGGTTTTCCACCGTAACTCAGCGCATCGGAACAGTTCATGATTTAGCAGCAGCTTTAGATAAGCAAAGCAATGTTCACCTAATTTTTCTCGATTTTGAGAAAAGATTTGACGGCGTCTCTCACTCCAAATTACTGCTGAAACTAAGGCCCATACAAAAGAGCAACATCTTAATTATCTGTATTCAAGAATACCTCTCTTTACGGAAGCAATGTGTTCAAGTCATTGATGCAGCTGCTTCTTCCGCAAACGTTCCCTCGGGCGTTCCACAAGGCTCCTTTTTAGGTCCGCTATTCTTTCTGATTTTTCTAAATGATATCACCTGTGACATAAACGTCAAGATCAGGCTTTTCGCAGACGACTGCGTCCTGTATAATTAAATACGTAATGGGAATGACCAGGCAGTTTTAAACACATCCCTATCTAAAATACAAACTTTGTGCTCGAATTGGGAGATGACTATTAATCTTAAAAAGACCGTGGCAATGACCACTACACGCAAAAAGAACCCCTTAACATTTGCTTGTAACATTAACAACCAGCGCTTATCGGTCGTTTCCAGCTACAAATACTTAAGAGTTATTATTTTATCAGATCTTTTGTAGAATGAACATGTAACGCACACCTACAATAGAGCTATGAAGAAATTTGCATTTTAAGGCGTACGTTAGGGAACGCTTCACCTGAAATTTAACTTTTAGCCTACAAAACATTTATCCGACCCTTCCTAGAGTATGCCGCGATTGTCTGGGATCCACATACACACAATCTAATGCTGCCAAAATTTAGAAAGTTCAAAGAAAATCAACTAGGTTCATCTTTCACTCACACAGCTGGCGCACGTCCCCATCGTTATTTCTAGAAGCTGCAGAACTGGAAAGTCTCGTATTGAGACGTTACCGGGATAATATGAAAATTTTCTATTTACTCTATCATTACCAGTTAGGAATAGACAAATGTTTATACATTCTGCCAGCTAACTGCCGCTCTGATTTATTATTCAGCTTCCTGTATCTTGCTTGCTGATTTTGATGTTTTTGAATTTGTTGACTTGTGTTGTCCACTCCTGCTTAAGGCCTGATAATTGGGCTGGCAGTACCTGTAAAATAATTAAATAAAGAAATAGAAAATTACATGAACACGGTGGTAATGAAACTGATATATTATTGCACTATCTTGATCAATACAGCAAAGTGCAAAGGAAGTATGTGCAATCCAACAGCAAGCAAAGGCACGTGCCTTAGAATGATCTGTTGTCATTGCCATGGCGCATGTTCGGCCAGATATGGAAGTTCTTGTTTCATCATTAATACCAAGGCGGTACTAACACGAGTTTCATCGGCTTTTTTACCGTAATATTTCAATTATTTACCTGGCCGCTTTTTCTTTATGCTTTCTAATCACACGTCTGTACGGCTGAAAACAGGGGGATGGATGGATGGATGGATGGATGGATGGATGAATGGATGGATGGATGGATGGATGGAT